>NW_021938838.1:522840-610161 GCF_001715985.3 Manacus vitellinus
CAGACAGGCACTGCCTCCTCAGCTCCCAGCACTCCACCGAGGCAGAGGGAACACACAGGACAATCACCTACTAATGACTCCTAATTTACAGTCTGCTCAAAGTGCACCAGTCTCATTAGAGACTTTGCAAAATACCTTTACAAGATGCATCTCTGCTTGTTTTAATAAATCTGATAATACATTATTAGACATGACTTTATTAACTGCTTTTCTGCTTAGGATTAAATTATTCAGGGTGAGTTGTTCTGTCCTCCTCTATTCAGTCAACTAAGTACTATAATAAACTAGAGGTTTTTCCTGTTTTGCCCCTAAAAATGAAAGGCATCCCTAAAAGGGGCGAAGTTAATAACATAGCAAAATGCCATATGGTCAACTTACCACTGCCACAGCATCACTAGAAAGAACAGCTTGAGCATCCAGCACTGTATAGTAAGCTACATTGGTCATAATATAGATAATAGTCACAATTGGCATAGACACTGCAATAGCCAGAGGTAAGTTCCTGGAAGACAAAAAACACCCAAACCCCACAAGAGCAGAAAAAAATTCCATTAATAACAGAATAAACTTATTTATTTGTATCCTTTACAAAAGACAGAAGAGTTATGAAGCCAGAATACAGATTTCAAAAAAGGTATCTCTGGAATCAGGGTTTGGTTTCTCTTAAAACTAGAAATTCTAATACAGAATACTGGAAAAAAAAAATCTAATTTTTACAATAACTTAAAGCCTAAATTATGTGTAAAAACTGATTCTATGCAACTGTTCTTCAAATACTCCAACTTCAAGGTTTCCAGATCTGTAATAACAGCCTTCACATTTACATGCTTTAAATTATTTCCATGTTAATGACCACAACCAGAACCCAAAGAGCCAGAGCACTGAGTCACTGCACTCCTTCTCCCTGGGAAATGCAGCTGTTCTTCTACCACCTGCTTCTAGGACTGATGGAGGGAGATCCACTAAAGCAAACCAAAGCCCTGACCTTCCATCTCCCCCACCATGCAGAGAACAAACAATGGCTGCATAACTGCAGAGAACAGAGGTGCAGATCCAGAACTGCCACACAGCTGGGAGCTCAGGATGTGGGGTATCTCACTAGCAAGCACAGGTCGAGAAAGCAATAGGAAAAAGAGTCAAGAGTAATAAGGAAACACTGCTAACCATTAGATGTAAACAGATAAGATTTAATTGTGAGATAAACTCACAGTGCTGAGTCTGCAGCTCCATAGAAAGAAACCAGAGAGCAAAAGCAAATTTCTGATGGTAGGCTTTGGCTTTTCTCAGCCTTATTCTTTCCTCAAACCTTGCAGGGATATTCAAATGTTTCAAAAAGGGAAGCAGATCTGAGTGTGTCACTCTCACACTTGTCCAGTATGAAATCAAACACAGTATGGTGACATCAATGAGCATCTGCCAGGAACACTGTTTTCAGCAGCAACAACAAAAACAACAAAACCCCAACAAAGCATAAAAATTATCAGTCTGACTAAAACTTTGGAAGCTTCCTCAAAAACTTCCTGAGGCCCAGCAGTCCAGCTGTGTCCCTGTGATGCTGTGGAAGCAGAAAAACAAACATACACCACAGTACCCCATATAAAATCAGAAAATTAGTAACTGGGAGTTCTGCTTCCAGGTTGCACACTCACAGTAAGAGACCCATGAACCTCAGCACGGAGAAGAAACAGAACCAGAAAATCACTGAGAAATCAATTCAGAAATGTTACATAAAGTAACAAAAAGCTGAAATGGTATTTTAAGGACTTTGCATCATCCAAGATTAAAAGCCAAGCATCTATGTCAAACTTAACTTGTGGATGGCAACTTTTGAGTGGACAAGCACGAGGGCACTACGAGTCAAGTGAATGTGAAAAACACGAAATTGCTGCAGTAATTTGACAGAAGTCTGGAATCCCTCTTTATTGCCCAGAACTGTCCATGCAGAAAGCTGAAATGGGCAGTTCACCTTAACACCTGCAATTCTACCAAGAACAAAGCTTGTGTTAGGCACTGAAGCCTAAAGAGAGCAAATGACTATGATGAAATTTTTATCAGCTGCACACCCTGTGAGAAAATCAGAATGACCACACTGATAAACAGAGCACAGACTACAATCAGGTACCTGTTCCACTGCAATATTGACAACTACCGTAATGAACAGCAGCAACATCTTGAACTGAAAGCTTATCAAGCACTGAATACAGCATCCACCAGTCATCTAGATGTATTTATTCTTACCTTTTCTTTCTTTCCCATTTTTAATGGAGTTTGGGAAATCTTTCAGCCTCACCATCTAAGTATCCAGCAGTTCTACTTGTTTCTGTATAAGCTCAGAACCCATTAGTGAATGACAGCCACAAACAAAGCAACTCAGGAAGTATCTGGTTTTAGAAAGCTTGAATCAATTTACCTTTCTGGGTTTTTGATTTCTTCTGTTACAAAATTGAGCGTATCCCAACCAGAGTAAGAGAACAAGGCAGAATATAGTGCAAGGGAGATGTCTCCAATATTAAAAGAGGATCCCTCAAAAGAGTTCTCAAAGTGTGATGTATGCCCTGTGTGTGAAAGAGATGCAATGAAGGACAGCATAATTAAAATACAGCAAATAATGTGCACAAAAAAACCTCAGAAACCCTAATTCCTTCAAATCTGCTTATTAAGATCTTTCTTCCAGTTCTTCTCTGTGCTTTAGCCATGAAAACAAGCATTTAAAACTACTAAAAATTATGGCATGTGGATGATACAATTAAACACCTTGTTTGTCCACAATGGCACAAGTTCAGGAATATTAAGTTCAGACTAAGCTACAAACAACTGGCAACAACAGTACTCAGGCTAAGAGTATTTTTTATAACATATGTATTTATAAGATAATCGACTCTAGTCTTCTATACCCTTTTAAATTTCCAAACATTTTGCCTATGCAGAAAACAAAGCTTACAGGTGTTTTTAGATAACTGTGACAAATAACCCCACACAAACATCTAAGTGGATGCTTAAGTTTTTGCTATCAAAAACTGAATACTGAGAAAAATTAACAGAACTTTAAATATCACTGTTACTTTTCCCTAAGCTAAGAGGAAAAGTTACGGTTTTTGCACCAGTATTTGTGAAAACTTGTGCCATCTTTTGACTTTAAGCAACTCAAGACAAGTTCATCAATCACAGTTTATACATTCAGACTGTTTTACACAAACAGACACATGCAAACCCACCAAATACAGAAAGGCCAGTTACTGTGTAAGCCAATATTTGCAGCCTCTCAAATATCTTTATTTATTTTTCTTCCCTGGTTTTTATCCCAATCAGATATAGGGTTGCTATTCCCTTGGCACAGACACTGGCAGAGCAACTGCTGAGTCAGAAAGGGAGATGGGAGACGATGTGAAGGGAGCTGAGAACAAGCTCAGCATCTGCAAAACAGGGCTGGGCTGGTGTGCTGAGGATGAAACACCTCCCAGGGGGCTCCCATTCTGCATGTCCTTGTCCCATTCACAATAATTACCTTGCTCTTGAACTCTCAACAATAGCCAGTTAGAGCAAAGGACATGAACTGCCAGACTGCGGGAAAGACAAGCCTTTATGGCAGCAGGGTCAGTTTTTTAAGCTAACACACCAAGAAGTTCCCCCCAAAGGAAGGGCTGAGAACAAAACTAAGCTCAGAATTTCTATAACTTAAAGGCCAATGCCCAACACACACACACACACACACACACACACACACACACTCTCTCTCTCTAATTCTTAACAGCTATAATAAAACTCAGGCTTTGAGCAGAAACAGAGCTGTTATTTCACAAATCTTCCTACATATTCTATTTTTGCTTTAATTTCAGACACTTTCAGACTTGCACAAAATTCCTTCTGTAAAAAGACATATTCAGTTGATCTCACTGTAAAGCAGTATGTTCCTTACAGGAATTTACAATGTCTCCACTCCCATTGTATTTTGCTGTCTCTGTATTTCACTGTTTCATGTCCTTTATTATCCCATCCTGCAGGCTGTAAAGTACAGGATTGCTGAGCCATCCAGTACCTTTTTTTCCGCAGTTCAAAGTCAACTGAGATAGGCTGGATATCTCACAGTACCATGATAATGCCCAACAATGGGGTTACTGGTGTTTTCAAAGGGGCTATATCATCCTTCTACTGAGGCATAAAACACAGTTTGCAGCCTGTAGACAGTTACTTGGTTTAACTGATAAATACAAACCTTTGCTTTAATTTTACAAGCTTACCCTGGCATATTTTAACAACTCCAGCTATGATGATGGCAATCAGAGCGATAACTTTGGCGTAAGTAAATATATCCTGCACACGTGTTCCCCATTTAACATAGGCACAGTTTATAAATGTTAAAAGACCTAGGGGAGGAAAAAAGAAGACAAATTAAAAGACCATTTGAACAATGTTCAATTTAATTCATTTTTCAAAGATTTTAATTGCAATCTAAATACACACCTGTTATACAACTACTTAGGTTCAACTAAGCCAAATACACTAGTACTGAAAACACACTGGTTCAAACAAAACAGCAAAAAGCAGTTCTAAACACACTGTTTCAAAAGATGGAAGGAAAGATATTCCCCTTCTCTCATTACATGCCCATTTTCCTGATGTTACCCCTCATCAGCTGCACTCTGTAACTATCCTGAAATTAAAGAAACTGTTACATGAAATAATTCATTTCAATGTATCAATACTATTCTGATAAACGAAAGATTAGAAATTCCTTTAGGCAAACATATTAAAAGAGTGTTTGATAAGTTTTATTATCCTTCCTTGCTAGGCTCAGGATGAGTCCAACATCCATGGAGCAGCTGCCACACCAAGTATGGTCCCAGGTGATTCAACATCCCTCTCCAGTTCTATTGAACTGTATTTCAAAGAGAGAACAGATCTGAGCAAGGAATTTACAAGGACATGCACTGATAGGACAGGGGGTAACGGTTCTGGGAAGGCAGGGAGATTAGATTAGATTAGATTAAATTAGATTAGATTAGGTATCAGGAAGAATTGTTCCCTGGGATAGTGGGGAGGCCCTGGCACAGGGTGCCCAGAGAAGCTGTGGCTGCCCCAGCCCTGGGAGTGTCCAAGGCCAGGTTGGATGGGGCTTGGAGCCACCAAGCTTGGAACTTGGTGGGAGGTGTCCCTGCCCAGGGCAGGGTGGGATGAGATGAGAGCCCCCTCCAACCCAACCCATTCCATGGCTCTAAGAGCATGTGCTTTAGTTAACACAACAGTCATCTGGAACTTCAAAACTGGTAATAAGTCATGAGTATTCTGAGTATACTTCTCCCTCTACCCCAAAACAAGTTAGAGTCAGACCTGTTTCACAAGACTGCAATGAAATTTGAAATGAGACTTGCAGATCTCACCAATATTATAGAGCTGCTGACTAAGCTTACGCACATGATCAGCTTCCCCAAGAATGTTTTCATGGCTCTCAACATTTTGCTTTTGCATTTCTTACGTTTTTTTTGAAGGGGAGAGCCAGACAACCTCTACCTTAACTGAAGGGCTGAATATTGAACAGGATTCAGTATCTTCAGTATTTAACAAAATCCTAATTCAGTGCATATTTTTCTTAGATTACCACTACATTATTTAAACTTCTGTGTTGGAAACAATATTTCCCCCAAATCTCATATTTTCTCTAGGTAGTAAAAGAGTGGTCATATTCTACCATATTTTTTATCTCCAAAGAATTTTCTCATACTTAAAATATGCATATAAATAGACACTAAATTGGATTGTTTCAGGAGTAAGGTAGTAGCAAATAAAAATCAAATGAAAAGATGTGATACATTATTTCCTTTCTCGGAATCCAAGAATACTGTGATACTGTTAAGCTAAAAATGAGCTACCAAATTGAAAAGCATTGATTCTTCAGAGGTAACAAAAAGAAGGTAATGATCTCAAAAGCATGGCACTGGCATGTTAGACAGTCGGGCCAAGCAGAGTAGCTAAACGAGATTCTATTGAGTCCACTGAGCTTGGCAAGACGAGGGGGAAAAAACAGTTGTATCAAATTTCAAAAGCCAGGACTGCTGCAGCTCCCAAAGAGTCCTCAGGAAAACAACCAACTGCTCAGTCTCTGCTCCTCAGTTTTAGTGATCAGAGTATTTGCTTAAGGTTTATTTCAGCCTTTTTTTTCAAAGCAACTTTTATTGGGAGTAATTATTATTACTGAGTTAGGGCTTGGTCTCTACTTCAGATGAAATGCTACTCTGCCTCTGACACCTTAAAAAAAAAAGAAAGATAAGAATCTAATAAGCCACACCTCCTCTCTCTTTCTTTTACTGAAATTAATCTCTCATGCTTTCTTCAACTTCATTATTGTTTAGCTACTTAAAGTTCCTGAGAACTGTCAAGTTTTGGTTCTGCAGCACACAGGTTTTCTGTGCACACAACACCTCCACTTCTCAACACAGCTACAAACAGGTACTGTAGTACTGATGTTATGGTTCATCACAAGCATAATCTGGAATGAATGATTTTTTGAAACCCTACCAGAGTAGTAAGTAGACTTGGTAAGATCTGTTTTACTAAAACTTACTGTGGATAAAACACTGCCCCCAGTGAACCCCCAGAAATACTCACATTCACAGGCAGCTGCTATGAGACGACAGGCCAGATACGGAGGGTCACAGGAAGGGAAGAAGGGCTGGACTATGTAGTTAGCAAAGGTGATGGCTATAATTGCTTGGCTGGTTGGCTCAACAATGAGCAGGGAGGTCCACAAACGAATAAAAGCAATGAAGCTCCCAAAAGACTCCAAGATATATGCATAGCTGGCTCCTGACTTCGTAATGGTGGTTCCAAGTTCAGCATAGCAGAGAGCTCCGAAGACTGAAAATATCCCTCCCATTGCCCAAACTACCAGAGACAATCCATAAGATCTGCTGTAGAGGAGAACTCCTTTGGGAGAGACAAAGATACCTGAACCAATCATGTTGCCTACAATAAGGCTTATCCCATTTAGCAAAGATATTTCTTTCTTCAGTTGCAAAGCATTTTCACTTCCATGCTGCGTGGTACTTGGATCTGTCCTTTCTGATTTACTGACAGGGCTGTATTCAGCCCCTGACACGTGGGACTCTGTGCCATCTGTCCTTCCTGCCATTGTGGACGGGCTGGGAATTCTCCACGACTCCAATCACAGTCTAAAACAAAATGAAACAGCTGAAATCATTTTATTTTTTTTTATCCCAAGACTTTCTTGCAAAATCTTCTTTCCATCCTTTTGGACACTGATTTACAAATACAAATTAAGAAATTGCCTTCATATTGTTTTTTACACAAATTCATGCACAGTTAAACAGGAAAACCAACTCACAACAGAGAAAGAGACAAATTCCAATACAACTTCAGACAAGAGAGGGTTCTTACCTCTAGGAAAACAAACAAACAAAATCGTAGGACAGACGGAATTCAGGGACTCCAGTTTTGAGCAAAACAGAAGAAAGAACAGAGAGAAGCACAGTGAGATGACACAGAAAAGCAAGCACTGCAGGACCAAGATGAGTTGTAAGCATGAAGCCAGAGGTACTGCAATACCAAACACATAATTTAGGAGTGCTCCAGGCCAGGGCTGCACGTTACTCATGCAGGGGGGGCAGAGGCACCTACTCCAGAATCCCCGGGATCCAACTCTACACTTCTCACCAACACTATGGGTCACTCCCTCCCCAAAACTATTTCCAGATCTCACTGCCTTCTTTCTCGGAGAAGAAGAAAGTTATCTAAGAGTGCAGGCTCTACATGAAAAAACCCAGAGTAGCTTCAATCCAAATTCCTCCATTAGCAGCTATACTGAACAGTATCTAAGAACACAGAAATCAAATAATCTTTTTCCTCTGCTTCAGTACTGACCATTTGGAAAAGAGCCACCTTCTTTCAAGTCTCCAGAAAATTCTCCCCTTGCCTTCCAAAAGCAAATTACTGCTAATAAGATTTCTTAGCACAAGAATATACTGATAATTCTGAATAATGTCCATTTTATAGAAGTTCAAGTAAGAAATAATCTATTCCAGGAACAATCTTGTATGAAGAAATGAACATTTGATTACTAGTTTATCAGCTGCATAAAGAGCAGGCCCTACATAATTACCAAAATTAATTTCATGACCATTCATTTACCCTGGGCCTCATCAAACCCTCAGTGTATACTTCAGTCAATAACTATAGAACAGAAAAAACGAACTTGAGGTCAATTAGAATAAAGTAGGGGAGGGAGGGATGAATTTGTGCTTTTTTGGGGTAACACTTATTTTACCAAAGGTTTTGTTACTGCAACAATAGACTTGTCAGCTGAGAGAACCAAACCCCTGAATATGGGGATTTTGAAAGGTCAGCATGCAGCCACCCAAACTAGATGTATATCTGTGCATCTACTAACACAGGAACACACAAGGTCTTCCCTTCACTTACAGGGACACACCTTTCTGGAGGGAATATTATTCCTTTATCATAAAGCCAACACCTGTATACTACAGTACAGAAAATCTGACTTGACATCCCTAAACCAGAATAGTTTCAAAGATGTGAAAATGATAAAGATTATTTTCAATCAAGTAACAGAAAGTAACTTCTACTGAAATGGAGTACAAATCGTTTATTGAAACGTTACATCATTCATCTCCAACTCGTGAATCCTTAGAGATAGTGTTCTTCTAAAGAATGCAAAATGAGATCCTCAATCTGTTTAGTTGGATGCCTTCTGATTTATTTTCCCCTCAGTACTCCAAAGAAACACTTTAAAGATGGTTAATTACTAAATACATATTTTATCATTTATACATGAGTCAACATCTTATCTGGTGCCATACATACATCAGAAGCCATCAAATTTCACACTTACAATTAGACTAAAAATTTTCAACCTTCCACAGACTGATCTCTGCTATTTCAGAACTTAAAAGCTTGAGTGTTATAATGAGGCACGTCCAACAAAATAAAACTAACCGAGAGGGGGATCCACACAGTTTCTACAGATGAGTGTGTCCAAAACTGCAAAAGAAAAGGAAAGCATATTTACCTCAACAGTTGTTACCTCTTCTCCTTGTTATTTGCTCTTCCATCTATCTTGTGCCAAATTCATTTGCAATCACATACTGGCTGACTTTCTGTTATTGGTGTAGTAGAGTGAAGTCTTCAAAAAGACATGTGGCCTATGAGCTCACAAGATTATCTGCTTTGCTTTACAACAGAAAGATCAGTTATTACTCTGTAAATGAATATAATTATTATAATAATTGTAAACTCGATGCAATCATCTGAAAGCTGTGTAAAACAGCAGAACAAACAGTCAAAGCAGATGTTTTCATTACTAATTTGGCTGTAAAAAGTGGATTTAAGGGAACGCTTGTGACCCATAAAAGTAACATTTAATTCCAAATTGAGTCTTCTCATGTCTATGAAATGAACTCAGACAGAACATTAGTTGCAAATGTATTTCAGAAGGCAAGTCATCCTGAACAAACGTCAGTGGAAAAATCAAGAATACTACAGCTATTATTACGACATCCAACTGCCAGCCTGGAAATATGCCATGTTCATTTTCAGCCTTTCCAGCTAAAGGATAAAACTCTGTAAATATGAAGAATTCATCACAAACATAAAACATCATTTTGGTGATAACCACACATGATTTTCACTCCACATATCCTAATCATCATTCCCGTTTCTTCCTGGAACACCTTTCAAAGTACAGTTTGATAAGAAGCATACACTTTACTTTGAATACTCAGGCATTGTGATGGTTTGACTTGATTTAAATCAATTGAATAATTCAAATCACATCAAATCTGATGTGCTCACACACAGGCAGTTTTGCACTAAGAGTAACCGTGATTTACCTCATGGTCTGAAGCTCAGAGGTAAATTTAATTACCTGCAACTACCAGTGACTGTCACTGTTCAAATGCCTCCACCTCAATTAGCAGCACGTGACTGCAGTTCTATACAGGTTTTTTACTGGTGACCTTGACTGCTTCTTGCCCTAATCTGCTCTACCCAGGAAAGATCAATCACAAGATCAATCACCGCCTCTCTGAGCCCAGCCTCTTTTGTCCCCCAATACTCTTTCTTCCTCTCCAAGTCTGCTTTTGTTATTCCCAGCTTCAGGTATCTGCCGACAAGGATTTAAGGAAGGTGTGTGCAACAGTTCACTCCACATTTGGCATTTCTTTCTCTCCTCTACACTTGTTTGTTTTATACCCTTAGAGCCTTGAGGGCAGGAATTGCTTATTTGCCTGAGTCATGTGTCTTATTACACCACCTCTGCGACAGAAACAAAACTGTTGGCACTTCACTCAATCTTAAATGTAACTAAAATCTGCAGCTTTTACCAAATGGAAGAAAAAATTTAACAATGAAGAGGGAAAGCAGAGACTAGAAAACTGAAGCTATGTCAATATTAACAACACACAGAAAAAACACATATATTAAAATCCCTGATTCTGTCACATGATCATTACTTCTGTGGTAACAGAAGATAGGCTTGGAAGAGGAGAACGAGAGATAAATAGTATATATTTTCTAACATACAATAGTCCTGTAACACTGCATTTAAAAATACTATTAGAACAATCTCTAACGCTGCCAAAGCCTGGCCACAGGACTGCTGTGGCTAAGGCAGGGTCATGCTTTCACACAAGCTAACTAACACGGATTTCCTCATCGCTGGCCCTTGTGCAATACAAAGTCTTCCAACTCTTTTTTCTTGCTGATCGTTGCAGCTCTGAGGAATCTTTTTGCTGATATGTGATTTTTTTTTACTGAAATGACTCTGCCATTGATAGAATAGGCTTTAATATGAACCCGGGACCGAGTGACCTGAAACTAGGATCCCTTCAGTGCTTCACCAAAACTGTACATTCTGGTAAGGCCTATCCCACTTTGGCCAGGTACCAAAGGAGCTAATGAAGGTTAACATGCATTTAGCAGAGAACTAACAGTGCATTACAGGGTGGCCCTCCTGTAAGGGAAGGGAAAGAGGAACCCTCCACCAAGATCCCCTTTCTCCCACTGAACAGGACAGCTGTCATGTGCTCAGCCTGGGGTGAACCTGCACGTGGGTAAATGGCCAAGGTGAAGGACCAAACTGCTGAAAGTTTACTATGTTTTGCTGCTTTCTTATACAGTACCTGCTCATCACCAAAGATTGCTACTGTTCTTGCCTGTCTTCCATAGTTGCCTTGGTTGCCTAACTCCGGCCATAACACAGCTTTACCCTATACCTGGACTATTCACATATAAATAAGTCACCAGATGTAAGACTCCTATTTCTGAACACAATGAATGGCCCTTCGAGCAAGAGCCAAGACTGCTCTATACAGGCAAGCAGCATCAAAGTCTTCAGGGAGTTAAGCACCAACAGAGCAAAGGTTGTAAGTCCCAGAAATGCTTATTCACTGCAATGTATATATTTAGGCACCTCACAGTCTGAACATTTACATGTCCAGCACATGTTTTCCTTTCTGCTGGTGAGAGAAGAATCACTTCCCTGCCATACATACATATGCTGAGCAGACAGGAAGCCCTTGAAACAAAAGCAATTCCCGATGTAAAGATTATTCTCTTCAACCAAGTCTTTTGTGCTTGCATATGCAAACTCACCATCTTTAGGACTTTAAAAAAAAAAATAACCCTTCAATCAAATAGAATTGGCTGTAACACCCATTTTTTAAAAACATGGCCAGGTATGTTTACCATGTAAAAAGGTATGAAAGAGAAGTTACTATGTCAATCAATCATTCACTTGATAGTTTATCAGTGATGGTAGTAAGTCCCGACCATACACACCTGTGACACAGCTGGAAAGAGATGTTCTGCAAATACACATACTACCCACATGTTTGGACAAATCCTGAATAAGGCTGTGAACACTGAATCAGGGAAAGACCTATCATCAGCTCACAACTGATACTCAGTTACAACGTCTCAGAAACTTCCCAAAAATTCTTAAATTACTAGTCCTAGACAAACCCACATCATTAATACTAACCTAGATTTTAAACTCAGTCATAAAGAACTGTGCCAGCTCCAAGTGGAAAACAATTTGCCACTATATTCTTCCTACTTCTAATTTATTTTTATATTTCCAAGGGAAAAAACAGATGCAAGCTCACAGCATGGACTTTGTGGTGACAGTCCTGATTTAGCAAGAGGTGCGGTTGGGAGTGCACGAAGCAACTGCAAGGAGCGGAACATCTGGTGAAATTTGTAGCATAAGGCTCAAGTAAAGACAGAAGGGTCTGTTCAATAACTTGTTTTTCATCCTGGGGCAGAAAAGTGAAAACCTCCCAAAAGGGGGGGAAGTAACGCCAAACGGCGCACTCTTACCTGCAGATCTACACCCACGTGTACTCCTCAGGCGCGACCTACGGTCACGCCTAAACAGACCGTACTCAATACATGACACTTAAAAACACATAAGCAATGCAAATCAGTACCAAGCGCCAGTGAGCCGAGGCACTCCGGCCTGAGGGTCTCACCGGCCCCTGCGAGGCGTTACCGGAGCGGTTACAACCGCCCGCAGGTACAACCGCCCGCAGGTACAACCGCCCGCAGGTACAGCGCCGCTCGCAGCCACTGCCGCGCAGGTACAACCGCCCGCAGGTAAACGCCGCAAGGTACACCGCCGCACCCACCGCCCCGCAGGTACAACCGCCCGCAGGTACACACCGCCGCGCACCCCACCGCCCCGCAGGTACAACCGGGCCGCAGGTACAAGACCGCCCGGCACCCACCGCCCGCCGGACCCCCGCACCGTCCGCTGCCAAACCACATCAAACCGGGCTCGGGACGGGCGCCCGCGGGTGTCGGAGGGGACCCTGAGGGGGTCGGCCGCCAGAGGGGACCCGGGTGTCTCTCGCCCTTCGAGGGGCGAGGTTCAGAGCGGACTGCAGCGTCACGGCAGCCCACGGAAGGAAGCGGCGGCAGGCTTCCGCTCAGCCGGGGACTGTCAGGGCTGGGGCACTGCCCATGTTGCCGCGCTTGAATCAACCCTTAAAACAACTCACGGCGTTTCATCGCGCTTCCTTCCCGTGAGCCGCAGCCCCGGGGGCGCGAGGCGCCAGCCCTGGATGCTGCAGGAGAGGCGCCGCCGGCGCACCGCGCCGAGCCCCGCAGCCTGCCCCTCAGGGCGGGGGAGCCCGGACCGCCTCCGCAGCCCCGCCCGGCCGTGTGGGCGCGGGCCCGCGTTAACTCCGCTTCCGTTACGGCGCGGCCGTGTAGGGATGCTCGCCCCGTTGCCCACACGTGTGATGGCGGCCGCGCCGCCGCCGCCACCGCCTCCGTCCGCTTCCCGCCCTATCTCCCGCCTCGCTCTGCTAGAGGGGGAAGCCGCGGGGCGGAGCTTGCCGCCGGGGCCTCGCCGGCCCGGCCGCCACCCGCGCGGCGGGGGCGGGAGGTGGTTTCGCAGGCCCGAGCTGCCCCGCGCCCCCCGGTTCGCCCGGCCTCCGCTACGACCCGGCGGTTGAGGAGAGCGGTGAGCGCTCCCCCCGGGGCGGGGTCCAGCCGCCTGCCTCCCTCAGGGGCAGGATGGAGAGCAGCCGTAGCGCTGACGGTACGGACGCGGAGCCCGGGCCCGGTCCGGGCCCCTCAGGGCGTCGGGGGCACTCCTGAGACCCGGGGACGGCGCTGCACAGAGTTAAACCCGCCCGAGTCACACCTGAGGGACCCTCAGGCTCCGGGCTGAGGGGCCCAAGAGGGTCGAAACGGTGAAATGTGGTGATATTTTGGGTTCCCGCTGCATAGGTGATAAGCGCCAATCATAGCTGACGTAGAAATTAAAAGGGAACCCTTAAAATACTCCCGTTAGCGTGTTTCAGCCCTCAGGAGAGGCACAGCTACGCCCGAAATTTGGCTCTGTTAAAATACAGTCTCCCAGAATCACGATTTAAAATGGCTCGTGGTGTCTGAAAATAATGGTGAGCAATTTGCCGTTCAGCAGATTTATCTTGGTAGTGTAATTAAGGCTTTCTTGTCTTCCTTTGGCAGGTTAATAGTTTTCCCAAGTCTAAGGCAGTGAACCCCAGGCAACAGTCCCCTCTTAATGTTCTTTTATTGCCCTTTTTGCTGTTACCTGCGAGGCAGAGGGCTCAGGAGACATCAGACTTTGTCTTGCTCTAAACAATCTAATTGTTTAGATTATTATCTACAGTCTCAGATGAGTCAGAGGTGGTGTTTTTCAAGAGGGTAAAAACCTTGGGGGCGAATAAAAATTATAAGGCTATAAAAGAGAAGAGAAAGGCAAACTATGGACTGTAATATCTATAAGTGTGCCAGTAAATGTCATAGTGAAGTCCAATTCTATTGCCAGGCTTACATTTCTAATTTCCATCCTACTTCATCTCTCAAAGCTTGTGTGTTTTATCAAAGAGTTGTTTTCCTTCATTGTCACAGAGACAATCAGGCTACCAAGTGACTGCTGCCCCCCTCTACACCTCTAGATATTCCTTACATTGGGTTTAGACAACAATGAATTAAGAAAGTTGTTTTGTTGTTTTGTTTTGTTTTGTTTTCCTGGAATTGGCTTTTTAAGTGCATATATGGAAGAGAATTACATTAGACTTAATTTCTAAACTAGACAGCACCACAGCAAAACAAACTGTCATTTGCAGATCATAATCTGAAGAGCCTGATCATCTCAGCTCTTTAATTATCTTTGTCTCAGCTCTTTGTTTGGCTTTTGTCAAACACAAACTACACTAAATCTATTACCTCCTAAAACTACTGACAGTGTTGCAAAGCAGCAAACAAACCAGTCTGCTGCCTTCTGGGAGCTCAACAGTCCTGATAGGCAACGTCTTTGTTTTTAAGCCACTTATACTGCACTGACAGAAGATAAAAAAACCCTAAAAGACATCCCGAGAGTAGAACTCAAATTCCTGCCATATGAAACTAATTACTGTTATACAGGTAATATGAACCAGAAAACAGTCATGAGGTGTTAAGTCATTGCTACAAATATTGCTGGTGCTCTGTGTTCTGTAGGACTGACACAGCATCTCCCAGGGAGGTGGGGATTTGCACCAGTCGTCTCACACATTAATCAAAATGTGGATTGAGTGTGAATGCAAAAGATGCAGCTGATTTCAGCTGTTGCTAGACTGCCTTTTAAGCTCTCTCATAATTGAATCTACTGAAGAAAACATTCACTCCTCAAAAAATGCACTCATAAAATGTGAACTAATTCTAAAATTGCCTTTAGGAACTGAAGAACTGAAGAGACATAGGAAACAAATTATTAGGCATATACTGGAAGTATAGAGGATGACATTTTATTTTAGAACCTCGAAAAATATTTATTGGAAAAAATGCCCATTTGGTGATTTCAAAATAGAAGTTCACCTTCTGAATTCTGAAAACTTAGAACACTGCAGAGGTTGGTATGAGAGATCCAAGTTAGGACAGCATCAGAAGGGTAGGTGATGCTTCTAAAATGTTTGCAGGTGACCAGAAGCAAACTTCAGAATAATCATCCAAATAGATATTTTTGTCCATTTCGGAAAGGTTCATACTTTATAAATTACTTCTTCAGTTTCACTATGGAAGCCAAATATAAGTGTGGACTCCTTAGTTTATTTCTTCTCTTCTTGTTACAGATGACATAAACTGTCTGGTTCATCCCTGGTGCTCCATGAATGGCCACTGGTAAGTTATGTTTATGCAGAAGTGCTATTCTCTAAGCAGTAGGAGAGAAAGAAACCTTTAAAAGACTTTGTTTCCACTCGGATTTTATCTGATACTAATTTAATCAAGTTAAGATTTTATCTCCTTTAGCTAATCAGAAGGAAGTCAAACGGAGTTTTGGTTAAGTCTGTGGGTTTTGCCCTATCTTTTTCTTTTTGTCTAATATTGCCACTTAGATACATCTGAGAAAACGTAATTCAACTCAAAAAGCTTGAAGAATAAGCAGATTAAACACTCCTAAACAAACCAAATTGAACTTGCATCAGATTACAGGAAGCCAAGTCCACATGATATTCACTAAGTGGTTTTAGAACATGACAAACCCAAGGTAAAAATTGCTGTTAAATCGAAGAGAATCTGAATCCTTAAACTTTGGCTTTGTGAACACTTGTGAACACAAGTTCATTCTGGTGTTCAGAGTGAGTTTAAGCCTATCCTTAACTGCTCAAGTCTCCCAAGAATGTGTTGCTCATGCACTTAATTCATGGAAGAAGAGCATGTACTGAGCTCCTTAAAGTCAGCCCTGAAGGTGTGTTGTGTGTGTGTAACTGGGACTCATTGCAACAGAGACCTTATGCTATGGACTGTAATGGACATTTGCTTCCAGCCCTGGGTTTGACAATTTGTATTGGTTCCTTTTGAAATTTTACCATACACAGTGAGTCCTGGCACCACCTTCATGCTTCTTTTGAACTCTACATTCTGTGGACACAAGAGTTATTCATAGGGATCATAAAACTTTTGGGGACAATAAATCTGTGGCTTTAGCCAGCTCCCAGGAAATTACAACTTTTATAAGTACTTAAAAGCAAAGATTATTTTTTGCAGTTTTTCAGCCTTCATGATCTCAAAGAACAGTGTCAGCCACATATTCAGTAGTCTTTCAGGAGAGCAACAGAAACAGTTTAAAAAAAAAAAGCAAGTGTCTCTGTTTCTTTTCTTTGGTTACAGCTGAGTGACTGTTTACAAACCCAGATTCACTGATCCTTTTCCTCTTCTTTTTACCATCCTCTTTTCATCATAGAAATTTCTACTCTAGGTGGTTTAGGCAGAGTAAGTGTTATTTACAAATGAGTGACTACAAGCACCAAAGTGCTAGGCAATTAAAGGGAAAGGTCTAAATTTAGGCTTCTAAATTTATCTTCCCCTGATCCCAGCTGTATGTCTCCTCCTATTCCAATGGCTTTCAGCATCTGACTGGCTCTGGCACTTGCCTGGCCCCCTCTGTGAGACAATTCTGCTCACTAAGCTGGCAGAAAACAATACTTTGAAGGTAAGTTTTTGACTGTCATAGTCACAAAAGTACAAGTGTGGAGTAAGCTAGGAGCAGAGAGAAGAGGAGGAGGAGGAGGTAGTGGAAAATATCCCTTTAAGGAACAGAAACTGTGGAATGTATCTGTCTTGTCCAACGGCACTTATTTAAATACTCTGAAGATTAACATTAGTCCTTCTTTTATGGAAAACTTAGCTTCTCTATACTGGTTTCTAAAAACAGACTCTAAATAAGATTTAACACCCCATCTTAAATTTTATTTTTCTGGTCTGGTTCTGTTGCCTTTCAGGTACCTTTTCCTTTTCACTGACTCATCCAGTCTCACCAAAATTTTTGCTTATACATATCTTTGCTGCACTTGATTATAAGCTGGTTTTGTTCAGTGCTGTCCATGCTGTCCATGCTGCAGAACAAAAGTGGGAATAGATATCTTCTAATATATGGACAAGTTTTCAAATGTTATCAGTAAAACTTTGCTAGGAGAGCAAAGAAACAACAGCAAAAAAAATCCACATCATCAGGTAAACATCAAAGGTTTATAGTATTTTTTCAGAACTGTTTTGATTAATACTACACACTTTCTATTTTCATTTGCTCAAGTAATCTTCTCTATTACAAGTGGAATGTTCAATACATCAAGTTTTTCCTGGTCAATTTTGGGGGTTTATTTGGAAAAAATAATCCCTCGTAGCTATACTTATTTTTAAATAGATGCTTTGACTTGATGTTTTAGACAATTAAACCATTCAACTTTGGGGCCCTACCCTTTGATCACACAATTTGTCTTATCTGTGTTGAATTAACTTCATTAGGATCTGGCTATTTATTAATGAGAGTGACTGAATCATGGCTTCACTTTCTTGGGAAACAACGTGGGAGTTAGAATCATTGTTTCACCAAGACTAATAACACTGCAGGGATTTTTAAAGATAATGCTCTTTGTCCATGTCTATTTTGAAGGCTATTAAAAGTGATTATGTAAAAAAACAAACTAAGGAGGATTTCTGGCTGTAAAAATAGCTTCTTAAGAATAAATATCTTTTTCTTGTTTCAGGTCCCACATTAGTATGTGGGTACTGTGATTGAAGAATATGAAGTCCTTAGTTATAGTGTTTGTAACCCAGTTTGACATTATTTAAATAAATTTCTTCTGGATGAGACAGTTTGAAGACATCTGTTGGGTTTGGCATTTATTTTATGTTGTGTAACTCTGGCCTTCTAATGTGACTGCTCAGACTTTCTTCAAAACAGCAAAATTTCTTTCTGTTATAGATTCCCCTGTATTATTGTGAGTCCTTTTTTTGATATACTTGTGGTACCTGTCTCTCTGTCTCTGATTAAAAGCAGGAGTATGGCAGCTTAGAAGATTCTGCTACTACTCAGCAGTAGTTACATTGATACCCTGTTTGAAAGCAGCTGGTTACTAGAGGCTGCAGCCAATATCATCATTTTGTTTGTGTTATCATGCTGAGTCCAAACTTTGCTATTTAAATTCGACCAGATGTTCCTCAGCAGAGCCACTTTGAATCCAGCACATTGCAGCACAGCCCCATCAGTGCTGATCCCACTCTTGCACCCTTGCTTTTAGTGCACTCCTGTTGCCTTTCTCTCAATTACTGAATTACCCTGAAATGTTTGTACAATGCAAATAAACTTGTACCCTTAATAAAAGGGTTCCTTCCCATTTTATTTAGAGATACTTTACAGTGGTGGGAACAATGGTTGGGTGAACACATAGTAAGGAGAGCCTTTATTCCCTAAACTTTCAGACCTCTGCAGGATTCTGTATTTGTATTCGATCCAAATTTAGGTTGTCTTTAAAAGTAAAGTTTCCCAAAACATAATCCCAAAGACCTTTCTGTGCACAGATTCCACACAGCACGTGCAAATCAAATATGACCTCATGCATCTTGCCTATAAGGAGAACAGACTTGTGTACGTGAGGAAAGAGTGACAAATAAGTTGTGTTTCTGCAGTTTGTGTAGCACAGGCACACCTTGTAAAATAAAGAAGCCCATGTTGTTTCACAAATACAAGATCAGAGCACCCTGGACATTTTTGCTGAGTTCTTGCCCAAGACTTCATGTTCCATGAGTAAGATTTTCAGAATGTCTCAATATTTAAAAGTCCACCCTAAAAATTGAGCTGTAAAATATCTTAATGCCAAGAGAGTCTTTAAGATTAGGGAAAGTGTTTTATCAAAACACAGAGGATTTGTTGCCAGTCCATTTGCCTTTGCAGTAGATAGGATCTCTATTAATGGATTTAGTCTTTTTTCTGCCAGCACAGTCGTTCCAGTGTCTAATCCACTCTTTGCTAGTATTAGAAGGTATTCAGGCCTGAAATTAAAATGATGGTTGGCTTTGCTAACTTTTCAGAAATGATTTCTCAGCAGTCTATTTGAGTGTTTTGCACTTCCCTCCTTTGTTCCACACTTGGCTCTTGATTAGTTGGTGTGTACAGTGTCCCACAGAGCAAGTCGTAGTGGACTAATTAAGAACTACCAGGAGTTTCCCAAGTTATGCAAGATCCCCACAACTATGAAAAGCCTTTTCAGCCTCCCAGTCACATACTGTGAAGTGCCATAAATCAAACTTTTGAAAACACTCAAAGCTGTGCTACAGACACTTACAGGAATACTTTAGTTCCAGAAGAAATATTTGCTTTTGTTCAAGTTTACTGCTGGTTTTTTCAGTACTATTTTTTCTTAGTTTAAATCTCACAAGCTACAATATTGGCATTCTTAGTACCAACAACATTGATTTAATGAGACATGGTCGCTTATGCAGCACTGGTGACTGTTCCATGGACCTGGAAGAGTAAGCAAAGTGAGAGCGAGCCCTGTGTGAGAGCTCGGGCAGGGTGAGAGAGGAAACTCCACCTCGTGGTTCCAGGTGTCGTGTTACTGCTGGGGAGGTCAGGCAGTTATTTTTACCTCTGTCAGTATGGGAAAATGTGGAAGACCTCAACTTCTGTTGAAACTCTAGGAGATGGCAGGTTAATTGTTCAGTGGGTCATCAGTGTCATCTCACACAACAGACTGTGTGGCTGGAGTCCTGCAGGTGTCCTCACCCCACACCTCGGGCAGTGCATCATGGAGGTTGCTCAGTGTCACACTCCATGGACAACTCCCTAGTTGTCCTTATTGCAAAGGACAAATTTTATTACTGAAGTGTTGTATCACTGGGGAAATTGTTATTTTGTATTATTCTATGCTAGAGTAACATATGTTGTAGTTAACCATGAGGTTGTGTTATTAAAACAAACCCCAAATATTTATGTTGGGTGGCTGTGCTGAAACAATCAGAAGACACAGGAGACAGCTACACTGCATCCTGTTGGAGTTAAATCCAGTATATACCATACTGTAAAATTACAGCTGTGAAATCCTGATAATTATCTTTTATTTTGTTCTTTAACAAGGCTTCCTTTGTGCAAGAAAAAATATCTGTGATTAAATAGTCAGCTGTAAAAACAAACAAGAAAAATCCTCTCATGCCCAAGCATATCTTAAAGTAACAAATCATTCCTGCACCTTTCCCTGTGCAGCTGTCACTGTGCACAATTAACTGGTATAGTTAATTGGCACTGTTAGAAGCAGGAGAGGTCTGGCCACAGGCCAGGGGCACCTTCTCTTGCTGCTGAAGATGAGTGTAAGGAACATTGGAGCCCAACAGCTTTCACAGGTGGGGTTTAATTTGAGTGAAGAAGCTGAGAGTTACCATTGGGTCTAAAACAAAATAAATAGTCTCAGACTAGCTAAGAACATGGTGGACTTGGCACTGTCAGGTTTACAGCTGGACTCAATGATCTTGAAGGTCTTTTCCAGTCTAAATGCTTCTCTGACTCTAAGAATGAATTAAATTGCTATATTGGTATGCTGGTAAATGGAATAGAAGAAAACATTCCTATTGAACACATTAAAATAAAATAAAATTCAACAGCTGAGTTCAAACCCTGACATATATCACACAGAAAATGAAATGTAATTTTAGTTTTGAAAGACATAATATAAACTAGCATACAAATATGTCTTCTCTTGTACATATCATGAGTTCTCTACCCAAGTGAGAGATTTCTTTAAACAAATAAATCTGCAGGTTTGAATACCAGCAGATGATTGATTTCAGTGGAGAGAAAAGGTTTCACCCAGACATACCAGACTGCATTTTAACCAGCTCTGCAGGACTCAGAGCAGAAGGGAGGGCAGAGCAGTAATAGCTGGTTTTGCAGAAAGCCTCCCCGAGTCAAAATATTTCTTTGGCTGTAAATCTTTTAGTCTCATACAGGGTTTAGTAAAACCTGTCTGAGACATGCATTTATCAGAAAAACAATCAAATTTCTGTGTGAGGTCATGCCAGTTCAGCACAAGTAAGGACCTATTTTTTTGTCCTATTATCTTGTTTGCATTTTAACATTGTATGTCATAAGGGTGGGTTGTTGGTTTTTTTAATATTCCTGCAATTTCATGCAAAAAGAAGAAGGAAAATACATTAATGCAAAGAAAATCCCATTTTAAAAATTGACAAAGGGGGCAAGAGAAAGTTCACGGTAATAAATAGTCTCAAAATAATTATTTTTCTACATGAAAAAGATTATGTTTTTCAGTGGCTCTCTCAGCAAACATTTAAAGGATTGACAGAGACCTTGCTTAATAAAGATTGCCTTTTAATAAAAATCGAAAAGATTTTCATTGTATTTGAGAGAAGATGACCAACCATTATCTGCAGAGAGGCAAGAATGTAGGAAAGCCTTCTTTTCCTTTTAGAATTCACAGAAACACTGTAAAGGGTGGAAGGAATCTCCAGGGCTCTTTAATTCAAATTCTCTCTAGTCCATCGTCCTGGTGGCTGACTTGCTAACAGGCACATGACTTCACAGGTAGGTGTTAGTGAAATAAATAGTGAGTACCTTACACCACTTATAAATATTCATGTTATGGAACTCCCAGCAAAAATACATTCATTTCTCCCTTACATCAATTTAAACATTTGTAGTTTGCATAAATAAACTGAACAGCCTGAGGTAACAAAGCTTAGGAAATCACTGTTGTTTATATTAATTTTGTCAACTAAAGAACTCTTGATCAGGTGAAAAAACAAGTTCCATGAATATTGCTAATTTCTGTGGCTGTGGGGAAGGAGCCTGTCTTCATAATGGCTTTAAATCTTTTTTAAGCCCCTGTTTGAAAGCTACTCCAGCATCACAAAGCCAGAGGAACAGAGCAGGTGCTCTCTTTCCTCACTGCATGCTCACTACCCCACTCCACTCTTTGCTGTGCCCTTCATCTCCTGTTTGCTAGACCAAACACAACTTTATCAACCTGTCCTTACACATCAGGTTTCCTCCCTGCCTTTCTCCCCCTCCTGGGTTCTCCTCAGTCCATGCTTAGAGCTGAGGACTGTCAAAAGTCTCATGCAGTCAGGGTTTTTTTAATTTTCCGGGTGTATTCCTTAGTCAATTCTCTCATTTTTTATTTTTTTTCCCCTGGTAACATTCTAATGAGCTGAAAAAAAGCTTTGAGCCCCTTTTCGTCCAAAAGGACAAACAAATAGAATGTTGGTAGTCATTCTAATGACTACTAATATGACATTTTTTCTTGAAACCTAAGGAAAGGATTAACTGTACAGAACTTTCTGAACTACAGGCAGGTTACTTCTGAGAGGGTGAAATTCATCTGTGCTTTCTGCTTGTATGGATTGGAAGGTTCTGCTTGCTATGTGGTATTGAGGTATTTTGGAATGTTGTCACATTTCAAGGGGTGAATAAGTTGTTATTCTAAATCACTGCCATTTAATTCATCCTGGTTGAAGGAGTTCTGTGACTCTTACTTGGGATGTATTCTTAGCAAAGAGAAATAAAGGCAGGAAATAAGAAAATACTGATCACAAATTTCTGTCATTACAAGAGCTGGAAACAGTATGTATGAGCTTCTTGTCTGCCAATTGTGTCATGCTGGGGTTAAGTAAAATGCTTACAATTAATATGTTCTTGCAGCTATGCTGACTTTAGTGTAACACAAATAACTCATTAATTATGTCCTTTTCAGACCTTGTCAGGTAGTTTAATTTATGGTGGACTTACCTTCAAAACCCAGGAGTTTTGTTTAACTCAGCTGACATACCAGCTGTCAAGTCAACCATGTGCTCAGCTAAGGGAATGTAGGACCAGGCAAGCAAGGAAGGGATTACTTGTCGTGAAAAGGAGAAAAAATCAAACTATGCTAAGGCCTTTTGAGCACCCAGAAAGTATTTTGCAAGGAAGGGGGCAGGAAAAGAATGAAAAGGAATACAGTGCAAGACAAAATTTCTTGAAGCATAAAAAGCCCCAGCAGGCTGAGAGGCAGCATGTTATTGAGGAGATCCTGGGTAACACTGTATAGCACTCAGCAAACAGCAGGGAAGGAACCTTAGTCTGTGCCTGCTGCAGGATGTTTGGGTCCTTCCCTAGCACAGTATTGGTACTTGCACTTAGCCTGCCTTACAAATCTGCACATGAACAGCTCCAGTGACTGAACCTGTGCAAGCAGGAAAAATGTTTACAAGGTTATGTAGAATGCAGACTTGAACCAATAAAATAAGAACCCTTGAGGGTTAGTATGTTTTCATTAGTGCTTTAGGGTCTGTACATTTTGGACTACTCATGTGGTGTAAAATTCTGTGTATGTCAGCAGTCCATTAATGCATTTTTTGAAATTTTGTAGATTAGTGTTTTATGAATATGCACTTGTTATCTTCCTTTGAAGTTCTCTGGAACTGTTTAGCAGGTACTGGTAACAGCATTTGAGTGGTATTTATAGCTTTGTTTGTCTTGCTCTCTCCTGGAAAAACTAATCTCTTAAACATTTCATTCCAGTATCTCAGATTAATTTTCCACAAATCAACCTCAAGCAAATTCTAGTGCAGACATTCTTACATTGCAGGAAGTATCCCAGCTCAGATAAAAGTGTTGTATAGATAGGACAAAGGGCAAGGGACAGTCATCTTTTTGCAAATCAGCAAAAGATAGCTGCAACCAGCATCAAGAAGAAAAATACATTACAATAAGTCAGGAAAATAACCATCTGCCTACCCCACTTACTGTTCCTTTAATAAGTTTAAATAGCTTCATGAAATTTGAATATGACTTGTAATTTTTAACATCTATTTATTTTAGTTTTTTTTTTCTAAGTAACTGCAGCAGAGAGCTTTCCTAATTGGTCCTGAAGTGACTTTGTTTTTTTATCCCCTTTGCTGTCTAGAGTTTCCCATGTTTTATATTTCCTTCCTGGAACTCCAGTTGTTCACATTCAAGCCTTGTTCCTTCCCACAGATACTAAAGAACAGTTTGATTCTTCTGTCTTTGCTGTTTATTCTACCCTATTTTGCAGTAGCAAGGTAACTGCAGCACAAGGGCCATAGGATCTCAGCTGGAGAGCCAGCCTGGGCACACTCAGAACACCACAGGCTTTGAGCAGCTGGATGTTCCACCAGCCTGGGCACACTCAGAACACCACAGGCTTTGAGCCCCTTGATGTTCCACCAGCCTGGGCACACTCAGAACACCACAGGCTTTGAGCCCCTGGATGTTCCACCAGCCTGGGCACACTCAGAACACCACAGGCTTTGAGCCCCTGGATGTTCCACCAGCCTGGGCACACTCAGAACACCACAGGCTTTGAGCAGCTGGATGTTCCACCAGCCTGGGCACACTCAGAACACCACAGGCTTTGAGCCCCTGATGTTCCACCAGCCTGGGCACACTCAGAACACCACAGGCTTTGAGCCCCTGGATGTTCCACACCAGTGAGCAGCATCAGACACTGCTCCACAGCCAACACACTACAGGCCTTAAGAGAGTTTAGATTTTTGGTGAGACAAAATGGTGCTGCTTTCACTTTACTGTATTTTAGTTTGGGATGAAAACTTTTTATATCAACAGCAGTGTCATTCCAACAAACTGGTATCATCCCTTCAAAACCACCACGCTGATAACTTGTGCTCCCACTGCTTTGATGCCAGTTCTGCATTTAACATTGGAGACTGGGTTTAGGCCTGGCATCAGATTATTTTCTGAAGTAGGCAGCTGTTTCTAAGAGAGCTGAAACTATTTCTGTGTCAAAAACATAATGACAAAAAATCAGCATAGCCTGTCAGCCAGCACATCTGTCACAGAAGCATAAAGTGTCCAACAGAAGCTGATAATTGTTTCAGCAGTATTGCCAGTTTCTCTTTTAAAAATTGGGAACTGTGTCCCACAGGTGAATGTTTATTTGTTTTGCTCAGATTATTTTATGCCTTCTAAAGAGGCAAAACCCTGTGACAGCAGTTCTTTTCCTCACATCCCTTTTTTAGCAGAGACTGTTGAAAATTCACATTTGAAGTGTAGATTGAAAAAACAATTAACTGTGAAATAGATATTTAGCTCCTTTAATAAGCAAAACTATTGTCAACACATCCTGATAGACATTACTTTTAATAGTAACAATATTTTATCTCCAGGCAATCTCAAAGTTTAATTAAGTTATGTAAAAGAAAGTCACGTTTGTGCTTTCAGCAGTACTGTAGCTGGAAATTTGATGTCACAAATTCCTTATCTCTAAAATTGCAATCTGCCAAACTGCTGAATTCAGTGAGCACTTTGAGACCGCAGAGAGAACAAAAGCAACATAGAGAAACAGAGTAACATGGTTTTGTGTTTGAAATACCTGTAGATTGTATAAATTCTCATGTTAATCTGGTGCCGTGGAGCTTGAAATCCCACTGGGCCTTCAAAAAACTGGCATCTTATATCATCATTTTCATTATAATTAGAGTAATCTTATTATTTTCCTTCACAGTCATGCTGGTTTTGGATATGGGGTAGGGTTAATTTTTTCATAGCAGCCACTCTGGGGCTGTGCTCTGGATTTGTGCCGAGAACAGTGTCGATAATTCAGGGGTGTTTTTGTTATTGCTGAGCAGAGCTCACACATTCACAGCACCCAATGCAAGGCTTGAAGGGTCCAAGGCAACACCAGATTTGATTGGAATGTGCTAGATCACATTTATAGCTGCTCTTGCTGTTGAGCTGTTGACAGGCTCTGTGCTTGCCATGGGGCTTGCTGCCTCCTGTACATTAGTGCTTGTTGGGGGCTGGCTTTTTGCTGCCACTGCTTGCTGTACCACTTATCTTACTCTGCTGTGCCTGGGAACATTTTGATAACAGCAGTGTTTCTGTGTACTGGACAAACTGGAACTCCAGTGTGAACTCAAAGGGTCTGTGACCTGTGGATGAGTCCAGGCAGCAGCAGGACACTCCAAAGCATCCGTGTCCATGGAGAAGTTCAGAAGAAGGCAAGGAAGCCTCCAGCACTCAGTATTCCCAGGCAGGCTCCCATCCGAGTACAACTTCCAAGTCTTCCTTAAGGCCCTGTTGAAGAAATAGTTCTTGATTCTCTGAAGCCTTTCAATCTTACAAAACTGCTGGGCTGTAGGAAGGATTGCCTTTGGTCGCTGGTATGAGGAGTCAATGTGAGTCACTGCCCTGACAAAGCACCGGTGCTCAGAGGAGTGTAACACTGCAAAGAACTGCATCACAGCAGCAGCTGTCACCTCAGAGGGCAGTCTGGGCAGTGGCTGACTTGTCCCAGAGGACTGCATTTGGTCCCTGAGAGTGCAGTCAGCACCCCCTGTGCTGCCCTCTCCCCGAGGCACAGGCAGGTGTCCAGCAGGGCCCGGGCCCGGCCGGTCACGGTGGGGTGGGAGCTGATGGTCTCGTAGTCCGGCCGGGACAGCGTCTGCTGCGAGCGGAGCACGTCCAGCAGGTGGTTCAGGCGCCCCTCTGTCATGCAGCTCAGTATGCTCTGTCTCTGGCAGGTGAGGATTTGGCAGAAGTTTCCTTTGCAGCAAGGACCTGGAAACAAAAAGTGAAAAGGAAGTGGAAGGGGAAAAGGAAACAAAACGTGTTAAACTAGTATTATTTTCTTCTAGAAGTCTTTAGCAAGTGGTAACATCAACACCAGAAACATAAACTCAGTAGAGGAAGGAAGTGGGAAGAGTTAGTTTATTTGCATTCTATGTTCAAAACTAGTCCAAAGTATTTTCATCTTTTGTTTGAAACTCATGAAGATCAGATTACAGATCTTTCTAAAGACCATTAAGTGCTCAGTTTTTTAGGGGAGCAGATTTTCAGGTCTTTTGTGCTATTCACTGAGCATCTGTATCGAACCTCATGCAAAGCAGCTTGGCTTGACACAGATGAGAAAACTTTCTCCTGTCAAAAGTGGAAGGACAGACAACAGCTTAGGGTAGTGGGAGCATTTGAAACATAGCATGAAACTGGGAAAATGAATATACATCAAAGTCAAACTGATAAGAAAAGTTATACTCTTGGCAAAATGGTCGAGAGCTTTGGGTTCTGTCTCTTTTCACAAAGTGATTAGAACACTTAGTACTGACATCAGGGTTTTTAGTGTACAGGAGAAAATTAAGAACCAGAAGCCATGTTGCTTTGGAGAACATGCCTCTGTCATTCTGATTGTTGCTGTAGTGCTGTGTGATGAACTTTTCCTGCACGATCTAGTCTGTTGATTTATTCAGAAATTATGTCATCTATCAAGTGAATTGCCATGGAGAAGGCCAGCTAGGCTGAGAACTATCATAAGCCAGATTGCAAAAAGTTAGCAAAACCAGCTCCCAAAGGTTCACCCACAGGCAGAGTGAGGCTTCCCAAACCAGCAGCTGAGCCTTTCTGCCTCTGTTCTGTAGGGAGACCTGAGACCATGGGAGTAAGGGAATGGAGGGCACCCTGTCACCTGTTCCTGTGGTCAGTAGCTACTCTTGTAGAGGTATACAATGCACAGCTAAAGACTGCAAAACAAATAATCCCAGACTTAAACAACTAGTGTATTTCACACTCAATATGTGGTGTATATTTTGTATTTTTATTATGGTCTTTTCAGAACCATTCTCAGCCTCACAGTGATCCTGGAAAGAATGTTCTGGGCGATGACCCTGGAGCCAATGTTCTCAATGGTCATTTCCAAGACTTCTGGGAAGAGAGGAGCAGTTATACATAAATAGACTCGTGAGACATTTGTATCAAATTAGGAGCACCTATTACACTAAATACTTAAAAATGTGCACAAAATTTAGAAATATCTTAATATTTAGAAATATTTTAAACAATTTTATCACTAAGATCTGGCCAAGGCAAATATTGCCAGCTCAAGCTGGGAGTGGTGCCTCACCTGTCACTGCTTGTCCAGGGTGCACTGGCTGTGGGCTGTGCTGGAGAGCCAGCAGTGGGGCCACATCCTGACTGCTTTGTGTGTCTGCAGCTGAACCACGTAAAGGAATCTTCCTAAACAAGTGTGGTTTTCTACTCTCAGAGCCTGGATGATCTAGAAAAGGTTAAGATGAGCAAGATTAGACCCTTGAGTTGAACAACAACAAACCACTATACCTTTGTCACCCACTGCAGAAGACTGGTACTTAGGACTGACTTGAGAGTGCTTACTTATTACTGCCTGTTCTTCTGGCTCTTCGTTCTACACCATTATTCCTAGGAAGATTTTGGTGTATATTACTACACACACCAGACTTTTCCAAACTGCCTGCAGGAATTTGTTACTGAAGTCATGGAATGTTTTGTGCTGTGATGAGTCTGAGCTGTTGGTCAGAACTAAAGGGCTTGGAAATGCAGATGTTGCTACAAGTGAATTGATTTCCTGTGTCTCAACTTTTGTATCCAAAAGCATGGGAAGTACAGAAAATCACTTATTGACACAAATGTAAACATTTTGATAGGACAAATCCACATTGGAAAGATAAAGGAAGTTATTTACATGGGAATGGTGATTATCAGGAATCATTCACACGTTCCTGGCAACATAGTCTTTTTAAAACATATCTTCTTTTCTTAGCAAATTACAGAAAAAGCAGTTATTCCTGGTGGCACAAAGAGGTGGAATTCCCAGGAGGGACTTGTTCTGTCAAAACCAACACTCAATATTTGATGTGTGAGGGAAAGGCAGCTCTATATTTACAGCTCAGTATTCTAGAAAAAAATTAGCAAACCTAGCTTTTCTATCTATACATTTAATCAAAAAACATTGTGGTGTCTCTGGTTTCCTGCAGTGAACTCACACTTCAGACTATACCAGTAGAAGGCACAGCTTTACTCTGAGAAGGGACAATTTTACATGGAAAATAACATTTCTGTATTGAACAACTAGTAATAGTTATGCTTTTCTTATAATAGCTGGAGCTAAATATAGTTCAAGATAGACACCTTTTCTTGTTTTTGCATTCTGTGGGATAGTATTTGGCAGACCCATCTCAAGAATATTCTCTCTTCCTGCATTATTTCCACTGCTATCAAGTAGGCCAGTTGAGCTTGGCACTATGAAAGGAATTTTCTTGCTGATTAAGCGGTTGTTTTTTGGTGGACAGATGATCTGAAAGAGATCAAAATGGAGAAGAGTTACCTTCTTGGAAAGTTTTGTTCCAAACCCTTTTCTAAACAGGAGAGGTTCAGAACAAATCTGAAGTGGAAGATGTTGTTTTTGCAAGAGCCACGTCAGGGTTGGTTGCTGTGAACCAGGTAAAGCAGTGGGGTTTGTGGTTTGCCTGGGGGGAGTTACCCTGGGCAGGGACATTTTGCACTATGCATTGTGTTTGCACTGTGCACTGGCAGGGCTGTCAGGAGAGAGCAGCAGCTCCTGCAGACTCTCCTGCCTGTACTCACCTCTGAGTTGCAGGTGCCTGTCTGCAGGGTGTACGTGGCTGAGCCTTTGCAAGCATCAAGCGCTCTCTCCTGGCAGGAGAAAGCACAGGAACTCCAGTGAGGATGGATGGGGGTTGTTCAAGAACTTATACTGACAATGGATATTGATATTATACTCTAAGGTGTGCTCATATGTGCTAACAATGAATTGCACTGAGCAATTTTACATTTTAACACATGTCAGTGGGCATAGAAGCTGACACAAAATTCTACCCTCTTACTGTTTCTGGTGTTTCACATTTATTTTAAAACCCATTTTTGACTCACGCAGGAAAAGGTGAAAATAAGCCTATATTGAGAGAGATTGGGCTAGCTATAACATGTTTTCCTTCAAGGATCCAAACAGCACAGCCATGCTCTGTTAGTGTGCCAAACTGTCTGCAATAAGGGTGTGTCAATACTTGTAACTGTTTTCCCATTCCTACATCCACAGCAGATTGTTAAACTATTTTTTAGTTTTTATACTTCAACAGTTGTGAAGAATTTTCAAGAAACTTCAGTACCACTTTCACAGTAATTTTAGACTTATCAGTTTGAACAATAAATAGTGCTCTTCACTAATTCAGCAAATAGAAAAATTAAACCTTGCTCAAGGGCAACCAAAGCATTAGATTATGGAATATTTGGTAATAAACTTCAACAGTAGTAAAATTGACTTTGACTATAACTATGCCAGCTACTAAAACATTGATCAAGTCTGTTCTACAATCCCAGAATGTGATTGCAACAGGTAGAAATAATGCCTCACACAACACACCCAGGCCCAGCAATGAGACCGAGGGTGCAGCACGGGCTGTGTAACTGCAGGCACAGTCAGAAGGCTGCTCTGAGGGCTGCAGCTCATCCCCTGGTTCCCCACCACGACTGGCTCTGTTACCTGGGTAGGAGACAGCTCTGTTTGTGGCAGTCACGTTTGGGCCAGATTTCCCATGGCATTGTAGACACACATGGAGTTAGCTGTCCCTCAGCTGTTGGCCATTCCCAACCCATCCCTGTGGCATCAGAGAACCCTCTGAGACTGTAGGACAAGAACTGCCTTGTTCCTGAAAGCATGTCAATGTAGGAACAGTGCAGGGCACAGAACAGTGCTGATATGGTACTGCTGCAGCAGGTACAGACTGTCCAGGTTTGGAACTACTTGGTTTGGAACCAGTACACACAAAATTGTCCTTGGTTCTAGCCCTAATCTGAAGGACTTGAGGCTAATATTTGTTCTTACTCACATGGGTTTACCAGGCTGATGACAGGTGGTGACTGGAAAGAAGCTCTCATATTTTTAAAATAGCAGGTATCAATTGATTTATTTTCTAGAGAACCTCCCAATATATTTTCTACAGTTTCTAAATGAGCCTGGAGTGCCAAAGGGTATGCTCCAGCTCTCTGGTGCAGCCATTAAAGCAATCAACACAAGGCCTTTCCTGGGTTTGGATCACAAAGATTGTAATTGAACAAATCAAGTAAAATCCTTGTAGGAGAACGAAACTTAATTTTGCACTAACCTTTGCATCCATCAGACTGTAGATTGCTGTGGAAATTACCTCCTTATTTATACTAGTCAAAATTCCATTTAGAAGATCTACACATTCTGCAGGGGTAATAAAGCATTATAAATACCACATTGTGTATGAAAACATATATATATTTAGACATCAGCATGTTGCAACTAACTTCACTATTATATTGAGAAGATGTATGAACTAGACAAAATGAGTTTTAACACAACTTCCACCTCATACTTTTTCTTGGTTTCCTCTTTGACCTGATTTTAAAGAACGGTTCCAGTCACATGAAAATCATATTTTCTTAAAAGTTCACACAGATGTATGAACTTAATTGCAGAATGTTTACTCAGGACACAATAAATCCATCACAATAAAGCTATATGCAAATAGTTTCCTCAGCATTTCAACTTCAAAAGCCCTCAAATATCACAATTTTAACATTTCTCAGTAATCTTTTTAAAAACAGATGCTAAACATACCAATTCCACTAAAGTAGACAATGATAGCACACTTCAAAAGGAACTGGTTATGCATTGGAATTGAGAAATGCTTAGGGCAGTTTGATCTTTCTTAAGCTAGTGTAGATATATTAGATATGTGTATATATATGAACAATAATATCCCTTCCTGTATTTTTACGTTATACTAAACACAGTTTTGGAGACAAGTAAGGCAATTTATGGTGAGAAGTTTCAGTCAGAAGGAATATCTCAGGTACTCCGAGGGTCTAAAGCCCCCTCCCACCTCAGCTGTGCTGCATCTGGAGTGCTAAATAATGGTCCTGGAATGACCCTCTCCATCACAGATCTCACACAGAAAGCACATCCTCAATGTCACCTGCAGTCCGTGGTCTGTGAGCTGGATCCTGGTGCCAGCACAGAGCAATGAGGTGCAATAGTCTGTTCCTCTCAGGACAATTGCTTGGTATAAACTCTTCTGAAAGGCCAGGCCGGGAACTGCAGCAGATTCCTGTCAGAACCTCCAGCAGGGCTGTTTGACCTGCAGTTTAAAAGAAAATGTCACTGCAAAAAATATTAAAGACCTCAAAACTCTCTTTAAATTACATTCAGCATAAGTCATATTATGTATTTTAAAACAAAGACTGTTTTTCTTAAAGTAAAAATGTATTAACACTCTTTTACCATAACCTTTAACTGTAGCTATAGCTACTTATTGATTGGAACAGGATATTTCAGGATAAAGACTTCTGTCCAAACACTGAGTCATAAATTGGATATATAAACCTGCATTGTAAACTACATGCACAGACACCTCAGGAATACATGTGATTATTCTAAGCATAGTTTTGTAAAAAGCCTTACTCTTGCATTATAAGAACAGAACTCCTACTGTACAAAACCCCCAGCTGGAGCAGCCTCAAGGTGGCAGCCACAAGCTGTACACACATGGAGATACTGTTCTGGGCAGTGTTTTTCAGGGGTTCTCAGTGTGTAGAATGCAGGAGTCCTTCCATCAGTTTTGCCATGCAGAATGAAGCTTTCACTGATCTCCACTTGCACGAAACAGAGAGCATTCCTAGAGCCTTACACTTGCATCCTTACACAAAGAAAGTAAGGATGCTTCCTGAAGAGGATTCAGCATGAACTGACATTTCTTGATTGGTATTTAAAACTCATGGCAACTGTAAAAATTAGTCTTATGCCCATTCAATTACTACCTGTCACTTAATAACTGACAAAGGTGAAGTGGTATTCCTGCTCCCTACAGGCAAGCTGAAACCCAGCTCAGTGACACGGTGCCTCAGCAAGCACAGGGAGATGCTACAAATGGGGGAAGAGAGATCACTTCTTTGGAAACACTGAGGGTTTGTTGAGAAATCCTAATCTTTACATCCTGGAATGTGGAGCTTTGTGCTGTAAGAGAAGGCAAAGGGACATCTGAAAAGACAGTGCTGTTTGTATCATAATTTCCCTAAAATAAGGGAATTTGTGGACAAGATTTGGACAATACAAAGTCTGACATGAATAACAGAGAAAAATACCTTCAAAAGGTTTCTGTCTGCTTAGGCTCTCCCAACACATTATTCCAAAACTGAAATAAAAACCCAAAACAGTGGAAGACCACTCATTAGTTTGCAATCTGTATCTGTGTTCTCATTTCTAAGAGCAAGTTTATTGTTTTAAGAAAAAGGAGTTTTTCAAGACAGTCTATCCAAGGTCTGGCATTTTTACTGTTATGTCTGAAGATAAGTATTTTGGCAACATTGTAGAGTGTAGCCTGGACTAGGTATGACCTGCCCTTAAAATTCCATTCACCTGTAAATATCACCTTCCTGGGAAGGAAGGCCTCCTTCAAGGATTTCGGGAGGGAGGTACACTAAATCCTGGCAGCTCCTCTGATTCTGCAGGGCTGACCTCAGCTGCTGTTTCCTCCAGTTGGTTAGACCATAATCTGATATCTACAGAGAAAAAAATCATTTGAGTAACAGTCCATCAAGTCTTGGTACTAAATGTTGACTCTTCAGATAAATATATGCAGTTGGATTTTACATTAACAGATGAAAAGTTGAAGCTCCTACCTTGGCTCTGTACTGTCCATCCAGAAGCACATTGGAAGGTTTCAGGCTGCAGTGGCAGGAGGCAGGCTGGAGGCTGTGAAGGTGATGCAGCCCTTCAGCCACATCTGCCAGGATCCTCAGGAGTAAGGGACATGGAAGTTCTGGGTACAGCTGACGCTGAGTTACACAAAATACAGGGTTTGGTGTGAAATTGTTGCTATTTACGTTTTCATTTGACAACAAACAGAACCACCAAACAGAAGCACAATCCAGAAACTGAAGAACAGATTGTGACCATAATTTACATGCTGATTGTTCTTCGTTGGCTGATATTTTAATTAATTTTGCCACCCAGAAGATGACACCTTTTCTGTACCTCATGGATGAGCGAGTGCAGGGATCCATTGTCCATCCATCCAGTCACCAACCCCACGAGTCCATGGCATTGGTAAATCCCCAGGGGAGGCAGGAGACGTTCAGACTCACAACCTCTGACACCTGCTATATCCTGAAGCAGCAACTTCCACTCCCTGTAAAAAAGACCCAGTTAGAGGCAGGTGAGACTGAAGGGGGCTCCAGCTGGAGATGAGACACTGCAGGGTGTGGAAATGAGAGAGAACCATATGGTTGGTCACAAGGCAATATAATTCTACCAATAAACACGTATTATGTAATCTTCCAAACAATTCTAAGAAATTGAAGCAATCCCTCGTGTAGTGTGTTTTTGCAATATAAAGTGAAAGATCTCTGGATGCTTTAACATGGACATAAGAGTACAATTTGAAGTGGGATTGAAGTGTGAAGGCAGGAGAAAGCTTGTATTGTGTCCTTTTGCTGTAAGTGACATTCCCATTTCCCAGGAAATGATGTTCTTCCATGCACATCTCACTGCACTGTAATCCTGCCCATGTTTCCTACTCTCACCTGTACGTGCTGGTTTTGATTAAATTCAGCTGAGATCTCTTTAGGGACTTCCAGAAAGATAATCCCACACCATGCTGGGATTACTGATCAGGGTTTGTATACATGATTATAGTACACAATTAATTACTTCAGGAGTAAGCTCTACTTCTACCAAGAATTGTCCAAAGCCATTGTTTGTGAGTACAGGTGCCTCCAGGCTGGAGCTGTGCTGGGGTCAGACGGCCCCGGCCCCGCTGCAGGTCTGGGCTCCCCTGGGGGTCACTTGGCAGATCAGACACCCACCTCTCTGTAGTGTCCTGGCTGCTCAGCAGCTTCACAGAGATGGGAGTGTTCCAAGAGATGTGGAAGGCTTTGAGTGCAAAGCCTGAGCCTGTTCTGGTCACTGTAAAGCTTTCCAAATCTTCCTGGGCTATCACAGGCAGTGGATTGGCCATTTCTTGATGGAGGGAAAAAGCAGAAAAGAAAAATGTTCTAAGAACTACTTTTTGTCATTACTACCAAAGCACAGTGAAGTTGCACCACCCCTAATGCAAAAGCCTTCCTGTATAAAGACAGGAAAAATGCACTAATTGCCAAGGAGTGTCTGCACCTAACTTGCCATCTGAGGCTGCAAGGTGCTAATTAGTTGCTCATCATTTCCATCTGATGACTTTGAAATGTTAGGCCATTATTTATATTAAAAGGTGTGATTTTAAAGTGATACTGAATTTATGTGGACAACAAACTAGCATCTTACAGTTAGATTGAAAAGACAATTATTCAATAACATGTCAGCATGTTCTGCATCATTCTTGCATATCTTCTTTAATAAATCACATGTGAATGCAAAAGCAAGGTAAAAGGCAAATTTTCTGCTGTTGTAGACTGGCAGAATTCTGATAAATGGAGTTGTGTCTTTACAGCAGCCCCTAATTTGGCCAGTACAGTCCCTGTACAGCCCCTCTCCAGGCCAGCTGCACGTCTGAGACACTTTGCATGGCAACACACGTGGATTAGAGAGAACTTCTGCAAAGCATCACTGTCGGACCATGTGAGTACCAGTTTTAATTACATCTCTGAAGCTCCATTAGACTAGAGGTGACAAAAAGTCAGCGGTGAAGGAGGAAAACAGGCAATCTAAGAAAACACATGGCATAAAAGCATTGGTAAGGATCACTGCAGGGTCAGCAGTCAGTGGGTCACAACTCAAAGTGTAGCTCAGCAGACCTGGGCTAGAAAAGGAATGAGATGAGGGGACTCAAGTAACTGTGAAGGACTATTGAGTGTGAATTGTGCTCTACAAAAACAGTTCCTGGGATGCAGAAGGCCTGAAAGTCTTCTGACTTTGAGCAGAAGTGAAATAGAAACAAAAACCAGAAGATAAATTAGCCCCTGATCTTGGCTGAACTTGTGGTTCCTGACCAATTTACTTTCAGTTAACCTCAGTCTCTCCCTGCAGGCACATCCACAACCAGAGGGGTACTAACCTCAGTTTTGCACCCAACCATACTCAAAATGCAAATAAAAGCACAGCAGCTGATTTACCAGTTCAGCTTTGACAGCATTTCATTCTGATAGGAAAGCACAGTTGAACTTTTTGCCTTTTGTTACATTATTGTAGCTTAAAGCAATAACTGCCTTAGGTGCTTCTCTAAGGGCTTCCTTAAAGAATAAACCCAGTATGGTATGAGGCTGACAGAGAGTTTAACAGTTTCATAAAATTTGAAAGTATTCCTTTGAATGAAGATAAATTTCCAAATGAGCCATTTATCCCTTAAAGTTGCAAAGACAGACCACACAGATCTAACAATCTTAAATATAAAGGAGGTAATCAAAAGGTGTCAGCAGCAAAATTATGTCTCCTTTTTATTATATACAGCAATAAGTAATAATTTAAATGGCTAAAAGAATGTACTCAACTCCAAACACAGTGCAATGAAGTTGGAAGGTCTAATCACTGAATATGGAACTGTCAAGGAACTACAGATAACAAAGTCTCTCTGTAATCTCCAGATTGCAAGGTAACAAAGACATTTTTTCAATAGTTCTGCTCTTTTGAATGTTTTTTCTCCTAGATCCTTCTAAAATCTCACCATCAAATCCCCAAACCAGTATTCTGTAGGTGACCTATGCAAGGAACAGTTTAGTATTATTTCTTAGTAAGTCTGGGATAACTTTGCCATCCTGTCCCATCTGTGCAGGCAGGGGCATGAGGAAGACTCTATAAAGCTATTCATTTCAAGTTTCTAATTATAAAGTAATTTCTTAAAAATAACTCATAGCAAAGATATTTCCTTAGTACGAGAGAATCTCTATGTTAACATATATAGATGTCTCAGGAAAAGAAACTGGAAATAAAAATCAGCTTACCTCTGGAAAGAGAAGCATAAAAACTGTGGAAGGAGGGAGTGAAACTGTTGCAGGTGTGAGCCGGCTGGGAGCTGGACTCGAACAGCCCGAGCTGTGCTGCCGAGTCAGGGCTGTGCTGCTGTGCCTTCCCTCGGCTGTGCTGCTGTGCCTTCCCTTGGAGTCTGTGCTGCTGTGCCTTCCCTCGGCTGTGCTGCTGTGCCTTCCCTCGGCTGTGCTGCTGTGCCTTCCCTCGGCTGTGCTGCTGTGCCCTCCCTTGGAGCCTGTGGCTGCTTGCCTGTTCTGCTGGTGCCTTCCCTCGGCTGTGCTGCTGTGCTGCTTCCCTCTGTGCTGTGTGTGCTGCTGCTGTGCCTTCCCCGGCTGTGCTGCTGTGCCTGCTGTGCCTTGCCTCTTGGCTGTGCTGCTGTGCCTTCCCTCGGCTGTGCTGCTGTGCCTTCCCTTGCAGGCTGTGCTGCTGTGCCTTCCCTCGGCTGTGCTGCTGTGCCTTCCCTCGGAGGCTGTGTTGATGTGCCTTCCCTTGCAGGCTGTGCTGCTGTGCCTTCCCTCGGTGTTTCCTGGTTCAGACTAACTCTGTAGTGACCGCACACGAGCGCGATCACACACGCAGGGCTGGGAGAGCCGCTTTTCCCTCAAGGAGCAATGGCAGGAGGAAAGAGCTGGCAGGGAAAAGCGCCGAAAGCTGGCAGGGAAAAGCGCCGTGTTGGATCCAGCCAGGCTGGAAAGGGCAGGGCTGCACACACCGGTGCTGAGCTCTGCCCTGGGTCAGGCTGACAGCACAAGGAAAACACCCTCAAACTCTTTAAACCGAGTGGATCTCAAAACAGGAAATAAGTGCCGGGTTTCTGTAGGTGTGGGCACAGGGGCGAGGGGGAGTCACAGAAATCTGGCTGTGCAAGAGCCCTGCTGGAGGGGGGTTCTGGTGAGAGTCAGGGTGCCCTCATCACGAGAGGGGCAGTGGCACGCTGGGCACACCAGAAATGCAGGCAGGGAAGGGAGAGCAGTCACCACACCTCAGGAGTCAGGAATGGTGGAACTGCAGCTGAAATACCAGAGTCAACTTTAGGGCCCTCAGTTCAAAGCAAATGTGGACAGACTGAAGAGGATGCAGCAGAGCCACCGAGGTGGGGCCCTGGAGCACAGACCTGCCAACCAGGGGCTGAGTGAGCCAGTCCTGCCTAGGCAGGGGCAGGAGGCCGAGGGGATATCAACTGGAATACCTAGGCCAGGTATGAAGAGAGACAAATTCTCTCCATAGTGGCAGATAACCACCAGTGGCACAGGCAGATGTCTCTGATTCAGAGGTTCGAGCCAGATGCTAAAAAAACCATTCACTGGTGGGTAATGCAGTACTGGAATGGGCCACTCAGGCTGCAGAGTCTCCATCCTTTAAAAGGTTCTTTAGAGTTTGCTAGACAAACCATGGCTGACCTGACCCAGCACTGCTGGTAGCCCTGCTTTGAGCAGGAGGCTGGGCTACAAAATGCCAAAAGTCCAGTGTATTTTTAATTTTGTGAAAACTCTATAAGGCCTAATTGTGTCCCTGCTGGGCCCCCAACATGTACCTTCCCACTGAAGGTTGGTGGGACTGCTGGGTGCAGGGTGGGGACTTTAGGAAAGAGCAGTCCTTTCAGCTGACCACACTTATGCAAACTTTCTGCTCCGGGAAGATTTTCTATTTATAGAGGCTGACATAAAACCAGTGTCAGTGAATGAAATTCTGTCCACACACTTCTGTTGGTTTTGGATCAAATCCTAACCCCCCTCCACAGGGAAGGAAGGAGCAGCAAGGCAGTTGCCTAATCCTCCTGTGACCATGGGAAATTCCCTTTCATCATGGAATCCTGTGGCTGGTGCTGTGTGGCCCCAGAGGGGGCACTGCAGGGGAAGTGTGCAGGGGGTTGTTGCTGACAGCTCTGACCAGCATCAGCTTTCCCTGCCCAGCACACCCCTCCAAAAGTGAAACCACTCTGGGGGAGCAGTAGCAGCAAAGGTTAAAATAGTGGGCTGGAACAGTCCTAGAGAAGGCTGGAAGTATGTCAAGTTGTTTTGTTGTGCCACAGGATCCCCCTCCCCTTGGCTTTATCCACACCACATTAATTTTTGTCCATAGCTTACACTTCCCTAAAAAGTCCATTAAAAATGTTTTGCCCTGTATAAAGAATCAGCCTGTCAGGCTCAGACTGAATCACAACTGTTCAAAAGCCTTTCAGCTAATTAAAGGAAGTTCTTCAGGGGAGTTTGTAGACGAGTTTTAAGGAATTTTACAGAAATTCTTTGACACTTAAAGTAGTTTTAGGTACTTCTGTATTTGTAGACATGCTGGGGAAACAGAGTAGAACAATCCTGTATTTGTTTACTTCTTTCAACTATTGTTTTCAGCTTAAAAAAACCCCTTCAGTATAAAACTATAAAGCTTAATTTTAATCCATAATTAGAGAAACCAGAAATATACAGGCCAAGCAATGCAGGTCTGAACTAATTAAACATAATTATTATTGAACATGTTAATTAAAAAACCCCAGTATTTTACCTATACATAATTTATCCAGAGAAGTTTAAAGCCTCTCTCATAATACGGAAACTTATAAATAACAGGCAAGGAAAAACCTCTTTAGGCTCCCACAAGGATTGTCTTGTGCAGTAATTAGACAGTTAAGAAAACAAAAGTTTAGTTTGACAGTGACACAGACTGAACCCAGTTACAATCAAATTCAGCACAAAATGGAGGTTTTAGAGGCAGCATTAAAGGACCCCAGCATTAGACAAAGCCTTAACAGAGCGAGTGTGCACAGTGAGAGAATGACACAGGAGCAGGAGACCAAAGCATTAGGATGACCCAAATACCAAAGCCTCTGATGCATGATCAGTAAACACTACAATATTTCAGCATAGTTCCCAGCATCATGTCTCAATCTGGTTATTCCAGTTAAGCATCTGTGCAGGATAACTTTGGCAGAGAGGTTGGTTCAAAGGTGCCACTTTCTTTGGCATCTTGTCTGGGTTAGGAGGCCTTACCAGGAGCTGATGTTAGGATGCTGTAGGATTCACATCTGTGGGTTACAAACGCTGTGGAGTTCATCTTCACAAAGCCTAACTGTAGTGCACGAGTGCAGCCAGTGATATGATCACCTTGCTCTAGGAGATAGGACTCCAAACTCCAGTACCTGCCCACTGTAAGGGGATACTTTAAAATACAACAAAATTATGGTGTCCATTTTCCATTTTATGGATTTGCAGTTGAACTAAGGCTTCCTTTTCTTTTGTCTTATATTTTCTTTTCTGTTTCTTCAAATGCCCATGCCATGCTATTTTGGAAAATATTGCTAACGTTCATCTTGTCATTAGTGAGATGACTAACCAGGAGTATCACAGCTTCTGGCCCTGGGCAGTTTCCATATGGTGAGTGGTGCCAAGCACCTCTGCTAATTAAACTGTGCCAAAGAAAGTTGTTAATTCTTTATCCAACTGTTTGAATAGTGAAATCTTAAATGGGTATCACATAACAATTCATGTCAGTGGGAACAAGATGAAGAACTCTTAGACTGCAGAGAGCTTAGTGGATCATACTTGTTTAAAGTGCCCTAGTCCTCATCCCAAGTGGTTGTGATCTGTTTTGGAACACAATGAACTAAACAGTACTAAGACAGGGTGGAGCAATGTTAAACCTCCAGGTCCATCAATTATGTCCCTGCAGATAAATAGTTCTAGTGAGCTAATGCTGAAATGTCAGAGGCCTGGATTGTGAGACCTTGTGTGAATGTGTGACACAGGCAGGAGATTATAAGGAGCTTTCAAAGCCTTTACACACACCAAGCAAAGCTCAAGCTCTTCTAGGCAAAAGAACACAGTGAGCACTCTCTCCTTGCTCCCCTAAAGACACCTGCTCCAAGGTGAGAAAAAGTGCAGCCTTAGTCACCAAATCCCCAAAAGAAGTTCTTCCTATAAAACAGCATAACATGAATAACTTTACCAATGCCATGCCTGTCTCCTGGATTTTTCCACTGGAAAGCAGACAAATTTTTAATTGGCTTGATCCTGAGTGCTGTGTTTTCTCTACCTGGCAATTCTGAAGTATGAAAATATGCATCTGAGTACAAATAATCAAAAATGAGTTTTAAAAAAAGTCTGATCTAAAATCAATTCTGTTTTTTGGTTGTGGGACTGGTTTGGGTTAATTTGTTTGGGGTTTTTTTTGTTGTTGTTTTCAATGTTGCAACAACACGTAGGTGAAAGGCACCTGAAAGCTACAGATTTCTCCGGATTTCCTGTAAGTGTTGGGATAATCAAGCCTGCTTGTAGGCCACTTGCACTTAGTGCCAGAGACAGACTTCTGAATTACTGCAGTGAACGTCAGTGAACTCTCAGTCATCCAGGAAAACACTCTGCTTGTGGTGAAAGATATTCTTTGAATTTGGTCATTAGCATACTGAACTGGAATTCAGTCCAAGGCTGCTGGAGAGGAGCACTTCCTTCTCTTCCATGGAAAGCAGCCAGCTAACACAGAGGATGGAAAAAGTGGAGGATTTACCTTGGTTTCCCAGCAGTTTTTCCCACCACAAATCTCATAACCCTTTGCTGATCAAAAGAGCCTTTGTCAACCTTAGAAATTTTAGCTGGGCAAGAATCCATGAATTGCACAAGTGATGTGAACAGACAGCACCTAAAAAAATGAAAGGAGGTATTTCTGTACCAAAAGAATCTGCTTATGGAACTTCAATCCTGTTCAAAATTTATTAATAAAGTAGTTTCAACAGATCTTGCAGTAATTAAGGGGCTAAGTACAAGTTTCAGCTTTCATTTAGAGGTTGCCAAATCAAACCCATGTGGAACTATTCATTAAAGCCCCAGGAGTTTGGAAGACAACTGAGAAGAACACAAGGCATTGTTTATTACACATAGTCTCATCAAAAGCTTATTAATTTGAGCATCTGAGTTTTTGAATGTTTGGGATGGCAACGTTGCAAACAAGCTCCTCAAAGGAGGCCAAACATGGCAGTTCTTTGACTTTTGCTGGGCATTACTTCCAGTACATTTTCTAATGGCTTGGTGCATGGAGATCACAGTAATTGTCACTGTGACAGTGATGAGAGAACAGGGGCACACAGCAAGAGAGACATGCAGGCAGTGTCCAAACAGGCTGGAGAGCCCAAGTGCTGTCTGCCCTCAGGAGTGTGATCCTGTTTGCTGGCTTTCTTTAGAAATCAGCATTTCATCTGTAGCCAAGACACTTGAGCCAAAATATAATATTCCAATGGTTTAAGAAAATGTTGCAACAATGCAGCATAATCTTCTTTTGGGATTGATATTCTTCTTCACTTGTCAATGATCTATCCATTTTTATACAGGCAAATGAACATCACTGAAAAATAAACTGTTCTAATAATACCACTGTACCTACTTGATTGATTTTTGCTTTTTAAGGCTGAAAGTAGCAGAGTGGCACAAGGGAGAACAGCCTGTACTGGGTGGACTTTGTTCTGCTGTGTCCTTTCCAGGAAGTGGCAACAGAAAGAAACCTGTTACAAATTCCCCAATTGTACTGCAAGAGACAAAAAATACCAGGGCTTGTCCATGTCCTGAAGTGACACTTCCTCTCAGCTTCAGCAGTGCAGCAAAGTGGAGTCCTTGGTAGATAAGCCTTAGGAAAAACCTCTGCTGGGCCTGTCAGTCCAGTTTGACTTCAGTTTTCACACACAGCTTCAGCAGATAACCCTAATTCTGATTATCTAACAGGGTTTTCTAAATATTTTTTCCCTGCCCCACAACATTATGAGGAAATTGGGGTCAGATGGAAGTCCTGAGCAAAGAGGCAAGTCTGAGGGCAAACCCACCCACCAAGGTTCCAGGCTGGACCCAAACACAGCGACAGAACTGCTCGGAGAGGAAACATTGCTGGGGGGCTGAGCTTAAAGGCAGTTCTGGGCAGACAGCACGTGGGTGGAGGTCCCACATGATGCTGATGGGGACAATTTTGGTGCTCTCAGGGCACTGACAGAAGGTAAATTCCCATGGTCATAGCTTATTTCCCTTATAAGAAGGCCCTTTGAAAGTACTGTGTATGTATTAAAGGGTTTCATGTAGATTTTCTAGGCTATAATGAATATTTAATCTGTACTTTTTCAGCAGTCTTTGGTGGGATCTGTTTCTGAACATCTACATTAATCTTAAAAAGAATAATTTTAATAGCTTTGCATGCTACAATGCTACTTTCTTGCAGTCCTCATTAGCTATTTTCCAAAGCTGTAGAATTTAATATTCCTACTGTTCCAAACGAGTCTGTAATTTTAATGCTTTAAGTGCTGTCTCCTTCTCTTTTTGGTGATAAACCTAAAATAAGCATATTTTGACACATTAGTGATTAAGTTTTGTTTCTTTTAGCACAGGGAATGTTTCACAGTCATTGCCAGTTTCATGTCTGTGTTATCCTTCTGGAGAAAACAGTTGGGATTTATTTAGAGGAACTTCATCAGGAGGTGGAAAACCACCAGGAAAGTATCAAAGAAAACCAGTTTCTGTAAATATTTTCTGTGAGTTACCTTCTTCCCAAACTAGGAGTTCACTCCTTGCAGGCTGCTGGGGACCAGAAGGTGATGGCTTTGTTCCTGTGCAGGAGTGGGTTGGTCAGTGTGTCCAATCCCCAAGCCATGCCCAGAGTCAGGAGTGAGGATGGTGTTTGGAAACCACAGCCGTGGCTGTTCCCAAAGGCTGTCCAGGTGTCAGTGCTGGCTGGCAGGGGGAGGAGGATTCCCCTGTCCAGGAAGCTCCTGTGCAGTCCCAGGACCACTCCCAGGTGCCTCCTGACTGCCACTGGGCTTGTGGTGCTGGAAGCAAAGATCCCTGGACAGGATGAGTAGAATGAAATGATAACAAATGTGTTAAAAATAAATTAATCTTGTCATGTGACAATACCACCTTCCATACCATTTGAGAGGTTGCTGCTCTTTGTCTGCCAAGAAAATACCAGGCATACTTTGAAAAATCAGTGTAGATGCTGAATGTCAAAGCCAACAATACTGTGGTTCATGAGCTCACCTGTGCTAGTCCAAGCATTCAAATCTGAGACATTTTTAAAGCCCCCGGGTTCACGATGCTGTATCCAAAGAATAAAAGGCATTAAAGGAAATCTTTTTTTTATTTTACCTTCTTGTGCCTTGACATAATTTAACTTTGTCCAGCAACCACATTACTACTATTTCTCTCTCATGCTTTCAGTATTGTTTCTTTTCTGGTATTTCATAAGTGGAATTTTCAGGGAAATTTGTGTAGCCTGACTTGCAAAACATCCGCTTTCATTCTGAGCACGTGGAAGCTAATTTTGGTTTCACTTTAGAGGGAAAACTGTCCCTTTCAGCATGAGGTAACATAATTGCTTTTCCTTTTTTCTGTTTATAAGCTTAATCTCAAGATACTTATAACTGTTGCATATGTAAGGTGGAAAGTAAGGAAATTGCAGTTTAAAAAACCAGGGTGGGAAACTATTGATTTGTTTGTAACCCTGAAGCAGTTCCTGTGTTGAGAGCAGTGTCTTCCCTGCTGGGCTGGGCTGTGCAGATGCTGTTTTCTCTTGCTACCATTTCCATATGTTTGCTTTCTCTCCCCTTGTTTTCCCTCCTTGCCTGGGAGGATTGTGAGCTGTGGCTCAAACAAGGCTGATCTGCATTTATAGTTCTTAGCACAGAAAAGTTCTGGTCATAGATCAGAGACAGTCAATACAACAGTGCTGAAAAAGTAGGTATAAAATGGAATGATGGAGAGATACAAAGAGGAAGGCACTCCCAGAAATAGTGCTAAACCAGTGACATTTGTGGGGGAATGGGAGTGACATGGCCCTTCACAAATGTTAAGCAGACATGAAGCTGATGAGGGGGGAGTTTACAGGAAAATCTAAGAAAGTAGTTGTTGGAGAGAATTGCCATTTATTAGATTTGTCAGGGTTAGATTTATTAGATTTGTAGGGTTTCACAGTGGGTTGTAGAAGATCTAATATCCTTGTCCTCTAATCTGAGAGTAAATGTGAAAGACATGATTGATGCCAAAAAATGGTGGAAGGTTAAAAAGCAATACAGAAGAGAATCAGGTGGTTTGTTTGCTGGGCTTGTTCTTGTAAAATGCTATTTTCATAAAGGTAGGGCTGAAGTTAGTGCATCATGTGGCAAAAAAATGTGAGCTTGCCTAGACAATAAGACTTATCCTGAAAGGCAATACCTTCAAAACTGAAATGAGGGCGAGGGAGACAGAAATAGGGTGATGTTTATATAGAGAGCACCAGCAAGGTAGAAATCCACACACAGCTCGAGCACAACTCTGAAAAGAATGTCAAAAAATTGAAAAGAGAAAAGAATATTGAAAAACTGGAAAGGGCAAAGAATAGTTTGCCAGAAAACTTTAGGGTTGGCAAAAACACCTCACAGCAAGACACTGAAGAATGTTGTATGCTTCATTTATCAAAAAGAGAAAAAGAAGTGGCTTCTTTAGAGGTTTGAAGTTCTTCCATGAGAAAGGAAAATGGGACTTTTACAGAAAAAGCAAGGATGTGAAGAAAAGCCTGAGACAGAAACAGAGTGTGAAATAGAGGCACAGCTTTTTAACACTGTGACTGACCCCAGGACTCTGCTTCTCTGCTAAAACTGTCACCACTGTGGCTGTTGCTGCAGCCAGGCCTGTGTGAGGGGACAGCAGTGCAGCACAGACACAGTGGGCAGTGTCCAGTGTCCAGTGCTCCACTGTGCCAGTGTTCAGGTGCTCCAGTGTCCCAGTGTTCCAGTGTCCCAGTGTTCCAATGTTCCAGTGTCCCAGTGTCCCAGTGTCCCAGTGTTCCAATGTTCCAGTGTCCCAGTGTCCCAGTGTTCCAATGTTCCAGTGTCCCAGTGCTCCAGTGTCCCAGTGTTCCAGTGTCCCAGTGTCCCAGTGTTCCAATGTTCCAGTGTCCCAGTGTCCCAGTGTTCCAATGTTCCAGTGTCCCAGTGCTCCAGTGTCCCAGTGCTCCAAAGTTCCAGTGGGCAGTGTCCAGTGCTCCAGTACTCCAGTGCTCCAGTACTCCAGTACTCCAGGGCCACTCCAGCCTTGCTCACTGGCCTTGGAGACTACAACTGCACTCCTGAGATGAACACTTTGAAAACTCTTTTTACTCCTGTTATCAACTGAATTGGATGTCACTGGAGTAATAAATGAGTAATAACTTGCCCTTGGTGCCAGACAGCCTGGTGCTCCTGGCTGGGGGTTTGTGAAGGTGGCTGCTCCACCTGGTGTCACCACCAGGGTCGGTGTGAGGTCACCCAGCTTTGCTCTGTGCCAGCTTTAACTCTTTGGGAACAGAGGAGAGTGCAGTAATGCTGGACCATGGCAGGGGCCAGACCCAAATTCCTTACATGTGCAATATGTGCTCCCTTGGAGGACTGAGTGGGAAGAGAAGGGGTAGTTGTGGCAGGGAAGGGGAAGGACACCATTTTCCATGTTGCCTCTGTGACTTGGCAGAATTTGTGGTTGCTCAACACTTCATTAAGATCAAACCAAGAGGCTTGTGACTGCTTATACTGCCATTTGTGTTCTCATGTGATCAAGTGAAGTCACAAGCTGAAAACAAGCACCCTGTTTTTCCAGTTTCTGTTGCTTTCCCTTGTCACATGGATGGTGTGGAGCATCGTGTCCAGGGATGATGTCTTTTACATGTCTTTTACAATTGGTTGATATTCTTCTGATCCAGCAAAGGAAAGGGAAAGAGTCATTTTGTGATTAAAGAATAGGGCTTGAAATTGTTATTCTCCCTGACATTGGTGCCTCTGCCACAGATGTCATGTGTGTCTGTTGGCACATCACCCAGTGGCTTTTGCCTCAAGTTCTTTCCCAGTAAATTAACAGAAATATTTTTATGAGGGTAGTTCAAGGTTTGTTTAATGCTAATATTATCCTTGATAACCAGGGAAAGCATTCCAAGTAAGTTGTGGTATCTTCATGCCAGTGACTTCAAAAATGACCTTCTGCTGTTTGAAGCCCTCCCCTTTATCAGTAAAGAGGGGAATGCTCTTACCTTGAGGTAAGAATACTTGTTTTTGAAAAAACTTGTTTTATCTTATCTGGAAGAGTACTGACAGCAGGTTTATGAGCAAAACAAGTAGGAAGGAGCACCAGTTGTGCAGCAGAGGTCGCTGCTGCATTATTTGAACAAACTTTGCTGATAGGCCTCACCAAAAGGGTTTCTAATTCACAGTAAATATTGGGATTTCGGTGAAATTAACATTTCCCTGGAATTGTTATTTCTTTGAAACAGAGAAAAATCCCAAGATGAGCTACATATACAGAGCTTGTACTCCCAGGATTCTGCAGCTGTTGGAAAAACTTCATCTCGACCCTTTCCCAGCCTGGTAGGAAGCTCTCACAGACAGACAGAACAGCTTTTCCCATGTCATATCTTTCACTACTAACACCCACATAATCGACAAGGGTCACTTTTAGAGATGCCAGACCCGGTTTGTGTCTGTTTGTGCCCTAAAACAGGGCACCCAGAAGGTTCAGGCCCCCAGTCCCACAGTGGAGATCCTCAGGCAGGTGCCCTGTGGGGCTGGTGGTGTGCCCAGAGTGGGGCTGGTCTGCCCCTGACCTGCAGGTCGAGGTCCTGCTGAGGAACCAGGGGTGTCCTGCAGAGCCCCAGGGCCTGAGCCTGGAGCAGGACAGGGCACAGCACTGGGGTTTGTCCATGGGGCAGCTCTGCTTTGGACACAGGGGTCTGGAGCACAGCCAGGACTGCCACGGAGCTGAACAGCTGGGAAGGGAGAGGATGGAAAAGAGACCAAATCCTGGAGTGCTGCAGGCAGGAATTCAGGTAGACTGTCTTGGATTTGATGGAAATTTGTCATATCTCAGGAGGTTGAATTAGGTTTAATTCAGAAGCATTTTCAGATGTAGCCAAACTACCTCTCCTAGCACCAGGTCTCTCTGTTCCCAAGCATAATCCTATAAGAACATGGCACAGGGCCAAGGAAGAAGAGTTTTGTTACCCGTCCTTTTTTCCCAGAAAGCAATGCAAAAAAAATTACAACCAGAATTAGGGTTATGGGAAACCTTAGTGGCAAAAGCTCACTGAAATGAAAGGGGGTGTATAGAATAAAGGGTTCACAAACAGCAGCAGCAGTGTCCAAGCCACTTCTGACCAGTATTTACACAGAGACTATTTCCAATCACAACTGGGCCAGGTTAGAATTACAGTAAATTTCTGAGCTTCATTTCACAGTGCTGTACATTCTGGCTCCAATCTAGTGGGTTATTTAAGTGTGTCCCTAATCTGCCTAAGGAGAGCTGTAGAATTCAGGAGGTGTGTTGGGAGATCAAGACTTGAGCTCTCAAGTCAAGGCCAAATCTGCTCTGGGACTTCCTGCACCCCTTGCTCAGTCCACCAAGCAAGACTTTCTTCATGTGATTCTATTAACAACTGGCTAATGGAATCACATCTTTAGGCCATATTTTTCAACAGGAACTTCTGGATTTTCAGATCCTTATCTCTTCTTTTCAATAGAGGTCACAAGCTTTCTCTTTGAGCTAACAGTTTGCAGCTCTGTTTGGCATTGTGAGTCCTCAGGCTCTCTGAAAAGCCAGTCTGACTTATTTATCAAATGAGTTACCAGCACAGATGGATAAAAGTGCAAACACAAACCTCTAACAAATGTGGATCTGCCCATACCAGGGGCAGTTCTGCAGTGGATACAGAGGGGAAGCCTCCAGTCTTTATGGATCTTGCTAAATTCAGTTCTAGCTGGACATTGTTGAAGCAGGATTGAATGTGGATTACATCATCAGTTTACATGTGGAGCTTGTGTAACTCTTTCCTGGAACTTCACCAGGTTTTAGAAAGTAGATTTTTATATATTATGCTCACACATAAGTGTTGGCATGAGGAAAAAATTCCTACAGTTAATAAATAAAATCAGGATGTCCCAGGAAATCTTAATACTCTTCCAGAGTGATTTTGGCACTTGTCCCTGGCCTTAAAAGTCCTTTATATTGTTCCATTATAGTCTGTTCTGTTCCTAATTATTTAAGAAACTGAACACCTTGGATAAATTCCCACCTGATGCTCTGGGGAAGGGACTGTGGAGACCTTTATGTAACTGTCCTTCAGCTGGGAAAGACAGAAACCATTGGCAGCACAGGCTGGAGAGAGCAATCACAGAGTAAGTTTTAATCAAGGATGGGAATAAGTGCAAGAATGTGCTGGTGTTTTGGAGTGGCTTGCACTAGAGATGTGCTGCAGTCATGCTTCAGTCAGCCAGGAGTGTCTGGGCCAGATTAAGTGTTCAGTTGTCTGCAATACTGACAGTGCAAAGCAACAGAGATGAGATTTTTTAGAAGCATCCAGTGGACCTGTGTGCTTTTGGAAACTTTACCCAGAAGCTTCTGTGTGTAGGGACAATTTGAGCTATAAAAGATGATTAGTGATTTAAAAACAAAAAACCAAACTAAAACATTGCTTTAATATTTTAGTTAGCTCTTAAGTAAAGCAAAAAATGTGAGCTATTTCTTGAGTCAACAGTTGTTCTTGCCAAAGCCTACAGCGAACACTCGGTCAGGAGTGGTGCCTCACCCTCATGACCCCTAACCATGCTGAAACACAGCTTTGAAACCTCCTGCTCCCTTCACTCTGGTGTTTTCCTGGTTGTCCACCCTCCTTCTGATCATTCCCCTCGGTGTATTTTCGGTAGTTATTCCAAATCCTTTCTCCAGCTTTCTGTACGTGGGAGGCCCAAATGCTTCTTTTCTGCCCCATTTTTTGGCTATGATTCACATATAAAATCATCACCATCCCTTGTTGAGGACTAAGAAAACTACCTTTTTATTTTTATATTCTATCCAGAAGAGAGCCTTAGCAAAAAGTTACAGTTGTGAATAATTTAACCATGTGCTACATTCAGCCTGGCTGAACAGAATAATTGAGGTTGAACACCTAGTCCAACTGCCCTTGTTTAAAGCAGGGTCAGCTAGAGCAGGTTGCCCAGGACCATGAGCAGTTGGGTTTTAAATGTGTGCAGGAATGGTCTGCAAACACTATTCCAGCATTCACCTTTACAGCAAAAGCAGGGCTCAGCTTCCTCCCCCCTTCTGCAAGTCATTTTATCCAAGTTCCTGTGGAGATCATTGTCCCTCTTGTCAAAGAGCTCCCTTTGTGTTCAGACTTGGTCTCCAGGTTCTCTGCTATTCTTGCTGCAGGACAAGTACCATAGCTGAGCCTTCACCAGGACTCATTCTGCAACTGAATTCTCATCCGGAGGTATTTTCTTCCTTTTCCCTGATAAAAGTTGTCTCAGCAATCCAGAAGGGTTTATGGAAGGGTATTTATTTTAAAGTCTTTCCAGCCTGCTGTGTTGGCTCATCCCTTTTCATGGTTCTCTCTCCTAGCTCCTCACTCTGTCCTGTCAGTGCCCAATGCCTGCTTCGGTAAAAGTGCAAAGCGCAGAGCGAAGAACCAAACCAAGAAGCTGTGGTTTTACAGCACTGCATCCTGCCCTGTCTGTTCCTCACAGAGCTCTGCAGCAGCCTTTTGCATTTCAAAATTCCTTATCATGCCCCAGCCCCTCCCTGGCTGGAATGAGCAATCCTAATTCTTTCAGTCATTGTGGGTGTTACAGTATTCTCACTTTCCCTTTTCTATGGACTGTACTTTATTTTCTGTATATTTATTATGTAGAAACAGCATGTGGCTTGGTTCTTGAAACTGGGAATAAATCACTGATACATCTTCTGGTTTCTGGGTGGACTCTGGGAAGGATCTGAAGGCAGCTTTAAGAAACTGTAGGAAATTATGGTGTGGAATTCTCGGGGTGAAGGTTGGTACATTGTTCCACTGTTCTTTGTTCTGCAGTAAGCACACTGTGACTATTCCAGGTTATTACTGATGCCATCTAGAGCAGAACTGACCTTTACATTCCTGCTGGGACTTTGTGGGGTTTTACTTTGAAACCAGTATATACTTAAGCCCTTGTGGTATCCTGTGCACATCATAGGGGATGGAAGAAGCTGGCACTGGCCTGTGAGTGAGATCATTTGTGTATTTAACATCCCACATCTATGGCACGACCTATAGGCACTAAGAACAAACTACATCTATAGGCACATTTATTTAAGCTTCTTTGGACAGGTTTAATGTCAGTTTGCCTGTTGTCTACAAAGTGCTACATACTTAGAATATGGGCTAGAAGGAATTTTTAAGCCCAGGTAGTGAATCTGTGGCTTCCAGAATATCTACAGCTTCCAGAATCCATTTCCCTGTCCTGTTTGTGGACAAAGCCCCGAGCAGAAAGGTGGCTCTGAGAGCAGGTCAGGAGCAGTGAGGCAGCAAGGGGAGAGCAAGGGGCTGAAATGAAGATCCTGGGCAGAGCCTCAGGGGAGGGAAATCAGGACCTGCTGGTGCTCTCGGGGTCCTGACACGTTCCAGCAGGTAGAAAAGAACTTGCACAACAAAGATTTTGCTTTTGTAAATGGCAGTCCTATGTTTAGCAACGTTCTAAAAACAATGTGAGTGCAGCATTAGCTGAGAGATCAGAAGCAGATCTGGACCAGGGTGCCAGAAAAGCTTTGTACAAGGGGGATTTTTTATTTAGAATGTTCCAAGGACACATGGGTTTGGAATGCTTTGGAACAAGAAAGCCAAGTCATTTTTCTGGGTGGTGGTTTTGTGTTTTGTGGGTTTTTTTTTCCTTTCCTCCAGTTATCTAACACTGTCCTGGGTAGGTGAACTTAAATTACCCTTTTCAGTATCTAAATTTCTGAAGGAAGGTTTTTTTCTCTGCATTTCTTTTTTCCACATATCTACATTTTTATAAGTATGTCTTCAACTTAATTCTGCAGTACTTTTATTTGGACACTGACCTTTGAAAACAACAAGGCCATTGACTGTTATTTAGCACAGCATGCTGATCTGGGTGTATTTGAGCTTCCAGTACAGTAAATATTTATTGGACAGTAAATAAGATTCCTAAATAGATGTATCCTTGCAATGAGGAGGATGGAGAAGGATAGAGGACCCAATCTGAGCTAAGACAGGAATGTCAAAGTTATTTAACTATTCGTGTGTTGTGGGAAAACAGCTCCTTCATCTAATGGATTTTGTTTGTCAAAATACCTTTGCATACTCTTCTCTCCTATCACTAATGATAAAAAGCAAAGCATTTCTGGTAGTTGAGAATAATACTGGAGTGAGGGCCAGCTCTTGTTGAACGGTGTTGTATTTTGCTAATTCCCAGGCTGTAACGATAAAATCTGAATTTGACCATGACACAACACCTGAATTTCTCTTGTAACTGCATTTAAAATGTCCTCAGTGGTTCGTTTGGCTGCTCGTGTCTCTCAGTCGCTCAGACTGCCCTTCCACAAGGTGGCACTTGAGGTATCCTGATGGGATCTGTTCTGCGCTTCCTCACACCAAAGCAGGCTGCATTACAGAGCTCATCTGTAACGTGCTGCCTTTGGCTCAGTGTCTCGGGGCTGGGTCAGGATGGAGCCCTGTACCCCCAGGTACCCCCAGGTACAGCCCCTCGGCATGCAGGCACACTGTATGGTGTAGGACTGTGCAATGACTGTCCTGCTCGGCTCTTGTGCCTGTCGGCTGTTTTCCTTGGGAAGTGCATCCCAACAAGGCTCTGTCCGTGCTGCAGCTGGAGGGGTGGCAGCTCAGGAGGGGTGGCAGCTCAGGAGGGGTGGCAGCTCAGGAGGGGTGGCTGCAGGTCACTGCACACAGACGTGGCCACGAGTGTTGGGAGTGGGGCAGCTGCAGTTCACAGGGGCCAGGCTGGGTTTAGAGGAATGAGGACCAACTACCACGGGAAGAGAGGCAGGATTTTTATGGAGGGTAATGTATCTGATTGATACAATGCTAATGTAACTGTATATAACTTTAAAAGCCCTCGAGAAACCATGAATACGTAATTCTGGAATATGCTTAGTTTCTCTTGTGGTGTTAATATACCAAGTGCTGAGATTTTCAGATTACTCATCCAGAGGCATGAGTAATTTTTGAAAAAGGCCTCTAATTATGTGGTAAAAAAGTCAGATGTTCGTCATTACAGGTCTGTAAAAATGTTCTGTTTAAACTGTTTATATTAGCTTTTGAAGGGGTTGTGATCTCGTTTTTCTCAGTGCTGTACAAACATGCTCTGAAAAATATTCCCTGCCCATGCAATAGAACTACAATTGGGGGTAGGAAATTCAGAGAGCTCAAGTGACTTATGAAATGTCACTCAAGTCTGGAAATAACCTTAATATCTAGGTTGTTTTTGTCTATCAGGTAATGCTTCTGTTAATTAACAGTGTAAACTCTTCCTTTCACATAGATGTCTTCTGTTATTCCTCAGCATCTTTCCCACTTGTAGAAAGAGGCCAGGAAAGGACTCTTTATCCTGGAGTGATTGTGTCGAGACATAGGACTCAGAAATCTTTCTACCCATTGCTTTTAAAATCACATTCTGATTTTACATTAACACTTTTCATATCTAGGCATAGCTGAAAAGTGCTCTGAAGGCCAGGACAGACTGAAGCAAAGCTCCTGCTGCTGCACAGTGACTGTGGTGCTGTTGCAGTGCTGGACAGTGAGCAGGAAGCCTGCAGGGAGTGTGGAACTGAGGCACCATTGGCAGGGCTGAAAACCTTCCTGTCCCACTCACAGGAGTCGTTCCTGCCTACTGATGTCCCTGAGGATGCCCAGGGCAGTCAGAGCCCCTGTCCCTGGCAGGGCAGGTGCCAGTGCTCTCTGCTCTGACCCAGCTCCCTGGCTGGGGGAGCTGATGCCTTTGCATCCAACATTCCATTTTGGAATGCTGGGACAGGAGCTCTCCATTCTTTGGTTATGTATTGGGAGTGAGGGGAATGTGATTGCACAGCTGTGGGGGCTGTTGCCCTGGTTGGGTTCACCTGCAGCTGAGCTTCTCCTCTGCACTGCCTTTGTGAGCCTGTCCTGGGCCGAACTGGGGGAGTGGGTGGTGGTTATCACTGAGCAGGAGGAGTTTGCCCCTCCTATGTTCCATCAGTGTGTGAGAGATCCAGGTAAAACCCAGCTTACAATATAACCAGGCCTTTTCAGACCCAGCTTGGTTTTCATTTTCTGTTGAGATGACGAACGCCCTGAGTGGGGCAGTCAGAATGAGGGGAAAGGTGACTGGAACTTGCTGGCAGGGGTTTAATGAGTGTGGGAGGAGGGAGCCAGGACACAGCTGGTCAGTGTGGCCTCACTGCATGGGGGAGGGCAGCAGCCCAGCCCTGCCAGCATGAACACAACCCTGCAGCTGAAAGGTTAAAATGCACCCCTCGGTCTCAAACTGGCACTTCAGGGGTTGGCTGCCCTGCTTTTGGAAGGGGCCAAAAATGTGAAAATGTTAGACTGGAGAAACTAGAGTCCTTCTGTGCTGCTCTCAGCAGCAGCTAGGGAATTTAAAGAGCAGCTGAAGACGTTATGAAAGCAAGAAAGGGACCTCTGAATTTCTGTTTTCACATAAATGGACACAGCATGTGATGGACTGAAGCAGACTGTTCAGATCAACTCTGAATTATCTGTGCAGGCTGCTGCTGTGAGCCAGAGGAAGGAAAGACTTGCAGCTGTAACTTAAAGAAGCTGCTACCATAAATGGGGCTGCAGCACATCAAGGTTTCTATAATCTATTTTATTTATTAACTCAATATTTTGGACAAACATTTAATAGTCTTGCATCATGTAGGGCTGTGTATTGACCGTGGGAGTAGTTGTGCACCTTGTTTCAGTCCTGCTGTTTTCTGAGAAGAGTCTGAGGAGGTTGTTGCAGGACAGGTTAGGAGCACATCCCTAAGAAATGGAGAGGGACTGGCAGCCCACATAGGCATGACCATTTTAACTGGTTAGTGTTACTGTGTTTTACCTCTGTACAGGGACTTAAAAATACTCTGGGCTTTCCTTTGATAGTTTTGGGATGGAGGGAGACTGGTCTAGCTTAAAGTTTTAGACAAGACATGATAATTTTTAGCATTAATTTGTCTTTTTCCATGCTTAGAAACTCAAGGAAAATGCAAAGCCCTACAAGAGAAGCAGCAATCTGATCCCAGTTTGATTAATCTTCACTTTACCAAGTTTCTTCTAAGACTGTGAGATTACTGCCTTGGTGTGTCAAAAAACACTGTACCTTTTTCTATGTTACAAATCATCGTGATGTATCAATTATGTAGGAAGGCTAATCCAAATGCCCTCAGAACTAATTGGAATGTTTAGCTTTGCTTCAACAGGCCTTTCTATTTAATGTGGCGTGATTTGGCTCAGACCCTTTCTGAAAACAAAACACACAAGATGTTCCAAAAGTAAGTTTTTGGTAATGTTGACAGGCACCTTCAGCACCAACAGCCTCTCCTGGTAGTGTTTCAGATGAGGAGATTGAAGTGGATAATTAACATTTATGAGCTGTATTTATATGCTGAAAAAAGTTTACTGTTTTATCCCTTAAAGATTGACTGCCTTGCTCAACACTAAACTGAGTGAAACCTGGAGGATAATGACCTTGTTTTTAAGGAAAATGTAAGGAACTGGCTAAGGCTGTATGCAATTCTGGCAGCTATCTTATGGTATCTCAGCTAACAAATTCCCTTTCATCCCTCACTGGTACTCAGCCAGAATGATCTCCTTTGTGATGCCTGATATTAGAATGCTATAATGACACTCTATGAAGTTGAAATTGAGGATTGTTTTAATGTGCTGCTCAGACACTTCTTGTATGTCCTGGACTTGTTTCAGAACAGCCTGATGTTTGTGAGGTCAAATAAGCCAGGCAGGTTTTTGAGTTAGAGGTGGTGGGGTGCCTGCTGTCCTCCCAGCAGCATTTCCTCAGGACAAGGCCCCTCTGGAGGTGTGGGCTGGGGCCATTCCAGTGCAAACACTGGGATCTGTATTTCCCAGTTCAGAGCAGCTCTGTGCTGAGCAGTGTCCTGTGGCACAGGATGGAAGTGTGGCACCTCTGTGCAGGGGTGCTGCTAAACCAGCAAGGTCCCTCCAAGGACTTGTCTCCCCTAATCAGCTGGAGATGGGATTGTTTCCCTTAAGGCTCTTTTTCTCCCTCTGCCAGCTGTCCCCAGTGAACCTGCCTCCCTTGCTGGGCACATCCTTTGGATGCACCAAACACTCCTTCAGCAAGCTGCTGAAATGTCTGCTCTGCACCAGTGGATATGCCAGTGTTATTCCCAAAGGGGTATAGGGCAACTGGTTTCCAAAGACTTTGGCAGAACCCTTACAGAGTGGATGTGGAGCAGGGAAGGTTTGGTGTGGAGTTCTGCCTGACTCAGTCCTTTCATTTCCCAGCAGTCCCAAATCAAGCTCTGCTTTGTGGCACGTTACTGTGGGCAAGCCTTTACCTGTGCCATGGCATGGAGCCATCCTTTGTGAGCTTTAGAAAAGAATCTTTGCTTCTTGGCTGGAGAAATGTGGAGCAGAAAAAAAAGTAATTTTGTGAGTTTCAGTGAGGAATTTTAGCAGGGAAAAAGCCCGTGGAGGCAGCACAGTTGCAGTATATGGGTCATCTGAAACACATAATGTGAATTGGGTAATAAAGTAGTCATCCCCATCTCAGCAAATTAAGTTAATTATTATTTCTAGACAATTAGAAAGAGTAGGGGAGAGTGGATAGATGTTTAACAAGTTGACCTTCCAAAGGTCATGGAAGTAATTTCTCAGTGCAGGCTGAAGATAAGATCAGAATCTGTGGGACAAACATGCCTCCAGAATAAATGCAGCACACAAAAAATTTTTAACACAAAGTTCAGCAAATATGCTGAAACAGACTACTTGTTTTAGTTATTCACATATATTCTAGGAAATAAGGTTGTATATTGGAAAATTTGCAAACTGTATAAACTGCAGTTCTGTAGGAAATTGCAACATCTTGGAGAGATGTGAAATTAAGAAGTAATGTAGCTCTGAAGAAACAGGAATATCTGACCCAGAGAGTGGCCAATTGCCCAGGGACTGCTGAGGGTTTGGGCAAGGACTGAGTGCTGTGAAATGCACCCTGGCCTGGTGATGCTGAAGGGTTTAGGCACGGGAGCAGAAGAGGTGCCTGTTCACAGCAGAACTGCCTGAGCAGTGCTGGGATGTTGAGGAGGCTGCATGGCTGAGATGTCTCAGGCCAAAAAGCACAGCAAGCAAATGGGAATTAATTTCTGGGGGGACATGTGCTACAGCAAAAAATGAACCAGTATTGTAAGTAACTATTATAAATCACTTAGTCTATTGTATTAGAAAGCTTTATCACTTTTTAATGAGGTGCTCAGTATTTGTGATCAGACACAGAGAGGTATGACACAGGTTGTTCACCTGTATGGATAATTTCTCTCCTGGAGTAGTCGTGTGGTTGAAGCACAGGCCAGGAGATCTAAATTCACTCCTTGCTTATGTAATGGCAATTACTAAGCAGACATTTAATCTCTGAACTGTTTCTATGTCTTTAAATGATTGAAAGTATTTATGTAACACCCAGTCACACCTATGTGTGGGTCACATGGGGCAAACTGACAACCTGTTAAGATCAGAGGTTTTCCTTGTATTGCTAAATTCTCCTATTGTTTTGTAAGAGGATTTCTGCTAGAACATGTTCATTTGGGTGCCACTTGCTTATTTGATTGGATGTTTTTTCTTTTCTACTAAGCTTTTGTGTATCTGTGGTGATTGGTGCACTCTCAGGATGCAGCTTGGTAATGACACTCTGGCTTTTATTGTGTTCCAAGATCAGCAGCAGGACAGGTTTGGTTATCCTTTCCCAAATGTCAGAACAAGGAGAAAACTGTCAAGACTTTATACTGAATGCACCTTGTTCTCAAGATATGAAAGCATTGCCGAGCTAAGTGGTATTCAAAATCCTGTAGCAAGGCTTTATGGGAACCTAAAAAAAAAGCATTTTCTAAAATTGTGTTCCATTGTAAGAGTTTGTATTAATAACACAGGTGTAAAACTTTCTGACAAGTCTGCCTGCAAAGGGGGGTAACATTGCAGTATGGGTAAGACACACACAGAAGCTTTGCTGTCCCAGGCTCAGGAGTCTCATCTATGTCTCCCAGGTACAATAAGCATAGGGAGTATTTTAGAAGCCCTGGATGTCACCTTTGTGCTTCTTTATATCCATTTTGTCCACTCCAGGTTAGCTGAGAGTTCAGCACAGTCACTGGCTGTGCCTGTACTTTGTCTCAGACCTGTGACTAACAGCCCCTCCTGAGGAAACCCAGAGGAGACTTTGTATAAGCTCTTCAAATGTGCTGTTTTCAGGTGAGAGGACAAGAGCAGATGAGATCAGGCTGAGGGATGGAGTGCAATTAAGAGCTCTTTGTGCTGCTCTGCTGTGTTTACCCAGGGCCTCCTCCCTGCCCAGGTACCAGGTGAGAACATGCTCCTTCCCACATGCCCTTCAGTTATTTTGGTGAGGTTTCTTTGGGAGCAAGAGGCATCCAGAAAGTCTCCAAGGCTTGTTGCTTTGCTTTTATCGGGCGTGTGGGTGACTGCCTTGGTCTGAAGAACAATGTGTGCAGTGCTTCTGTACTGTCATGTTGCCTCACACTTTTGCACAATTCCTATGGGTTTTCTCATGCTCTGGCACAGGTCCAGGCAAGGAAGGGATGAGCTTGAACTTGAATCTAAGGTTGTGACAAATAGTCCTGTGGAAGTGCCAGCTCAGGGCTTTCTGGTACTGCAGCAAATTAAGTGCTAGGAAAGGATGGAGGCCAAACTAGAAGACTGGTGCTTAAACCCATGGCTCCTCTGTGCACAGATTACTGGATTATAGGGTGGTGTTCTCATCTCAGCATATGGGAGATCTGGAGAAGGTAAAGCAAGCTGATACAAGATATGGAATAATTTCTGTATTGGGAATCAGTCAGACTGAGAGGAATATAATAGAAATGTATAAATTTGAGTGGTGTGGAGAGGTATCAGCTGTGTAACCTCCCTTTAGTACAAGTACTAGAGGCCACACGTGAAAGGATTGGGAACTAGATGAAAACAAATGGAAGGGACTCACAGGTGAACAAACCTCATCAGACTGCAGGCAGTTCACTCAGCTGCACATACCTGGAGGCAGGGGAAGACAAAATACAAGCATCACATGCTTGTCCTGTTCTCCCTTGTGGGTGTCTGCTAATTCCCACTGCTGAGGGTGGGATCCCAGGTTGGATGGACCTTTTGAGTCCACCTGGCCTGTCCTATGTGTGTCCCAAGAGCCACTGCAGATACCCTGAGCTCTGTGTGTGTGTGACAACCCTGTCACCTGTGTGACCATGGGGCCACAGGGACCTGCACAGACAAGGGCACAAGTTTCCTGGGACGTGGCAGAATAGGTCTGACCTGCAGGTGTTGCTGAGAGCCTTGAATGTTCCCCTCCAGGGTGGCAGGAGTGCAAGAGAAGGCTTTGGATAACACCCTGGGCAGAGCTCCCTGGGAGCTGATATCCCAGATTTCCCAGACAGCCCACACTGCTGGGCACCCTGGGGCCACCCCACTGTGCCCTGCTGAGCACACTCAGTCCCACAGACAGAGCAAACCAGGTGCCCACTGTCACAGCACTGCTCTGGGGCTTCAGCCTGGACATGAAGGGTCACCCAACATCACAGGGCTCAGGCTCTTTGCAGAGGTTTTGCTCCACGCTTCAACCTTAGCATTTTCACAATCAAGATAAATATTGACCAGAAACACCACCTTCTTTTCATCTGGGCTTGGAACACCTTCTCTGTGGAAAAAACCACCCTGGGGTGTGCCACTGCTGGCCTGACAGCTGCCAAAAATGAGAGGGGATTGGAAATAAGTTACCTCTCTCAATTGAATAGTTATGGCAAAGGCATAAGACTAACCCAGAGTCTCTCACCTCTAGCCTAGAAATAGCTGCTTGATGGACAAAAAATGAAGCACACAAAACAACAATAAAGTGTGAACAAAAGGAATACACCTGAAACAGAAATAGTAAGTTTTTTGTAAAATAGCTGGGAATGAGAAACAAGGAAGATATAGCTAGTGAAATTTCTCCAAAAAAAAAGAAGCACAACTTGAACAAGATCTTCAGGGGATTTGGGGTTTTAATCTGACAGAAGCTGGATATGTATATTGACAGATAATTCTCGCTACAGCAGCACTGCACACTTGTTTCACTGACCTGTGCTCAGTTTTAGGCTTTGACATGTGCAAAAATGGGTGTCTGTCAGTTAAATGTGGAATTACACAAATAGCCAGGTATTTCTAAAACAAATGCATTGGTAAATTAGTAACTGAACAGCTTTATTCCTGTGCAGAAATGCAGCTTCTTTCTTTCCTGTAAATTCACTGTGCCAAATCTTTTCAGACTTTATAGTGAATAATTTGTATGTTCCTAAACCACAGAAATGACCCCAAAATGTTGGCCTATATTTTAAAATAGCACATTCTATTTTACAGGAAGTGGCAGCTCCTTTCATATTCCAACTTCCTTAAACTAGTCAGAGACAGCTGACAATTACAGGTGAGAAACCTTGACCTAGGAAATAATTTTGTTACACTTTAATGCATTACTGTTACATGTGACTAAGTGATAAGATTATCTCTGTAAAAGATACTGGTTCATCCAGTTTTATGCAGAATAATTCCAGGGGACTTTCTATTTCACTCCTGGCAGTCAGTGTTACTGTGAAGGGAAGTTGGGGCCTGAGAAACTTCCATTTGAATATATCACTTCAGCTGATCTTTCAGTGTGCATGGAAGTCCTCTTAAGAGGAAAGGACTTGCACACAATAAGCACTTAGAATTTCCCAGACACTCTTAAAGTCACAGCAGAAAGGAAATGTTGCAAGTCAGGAATATCAGATTTGGTAACCTGGATTCAAGCAGCAGCTCCTTTGATAGGATCAGATGCTTAAGAGGCAGATGAAAATAAACCCTGAGGGTAGGAAGTTGCAGGATGACTCCAGTCCAGTCCTCTTCTAAACCCTCCCAGCTAAAACCTCTTGTGCTGTGCTGCAGAAAAGCTTTTTGTCTTTGAGGCAATGGAACCTGCTGGCTGTGTAGCTCTGGGTGCCCTGAGCTGTACATGTGTCAAAGCCTTTCAGGAATGCTACAAAATCCTTTATCTTGATTAAGTGATTCTTGATCTTGATAAAGTAAAAAGAAGTTTAAAGTTAGGTTAAAGAGCTACAGAATGGCTTAAGCTGTGGCAAGAAAATGAATTCAGGAAACTTCAAAGGCTTCCTGCAGCCTCATTTATGAAAGTTTGTGTTACTGAGTTGAACAAGCTCTTTGCATTGCATCTTCTTTTCCATTTTTGAATTACTCACTTGTATTTGAAAAGCCCTGTTTTGTCTTAAGGGAAGATATGTACAGAAAGGATGCTCAGTGCTCATGTTCACCTGTACCTATTACTTCAAGTTTTCTTCTCCATTGGTTATTCCTGTCAAGAAACTGTGAGCATCCACTTCTGTGTAGGATATTTTCTGATTTGCAGCATATGTGCACATCATAATATGCTACCACAGTTTATTAAATTAAGCTATCAATTGCTAAATGATTAAATAGACTAAAAGAACATAACCAAACACTGACTTTAAGTTTGTAGAGGCTAAAGGCGGTATCTTAAAATGATCCTGCTATCTGTAACTCATGTAAATATTTAGGAATATATTGACATTAGGATAAGAAGAGAAAAATTCCCTATCAGCTTCATGAGCAGTTTAATCTTTGACTAGGTCATGGCTGCTGTTTGTTTGAAATGAAAGTGCATGTGGTTACTTTTTCTCCCAAGCACATCAATGTGGAGATGGTGATGGGGTCTGAGGGCAGAGTACATGAGCTGAGCTTTCCTCTGTGGGTTGCACTTGGGGAACAAGGAATCTGCAGAGACCCAGTCCTTGTGGGAAAGGAGCAGTCCCTTGGGAAAGGCTGCAGTCCCTGGAGCCCAGGACTGTGCCTCTCTGCATCCCACTAGTCCCTGAAAGGGAGCACATGTGCTGGGAAGCAGAAAGTGCACTGGATCTGGCTGTCACCCCCTTCTGCTGTCAGCCAAGGAGGGAAATGGTGATCCTGGCCTGGTTCCTAAGGAATGCAGGCACAGCCACCCAGCACTCTGCTAGTTCTCTGCATGGACACTTCACATGTGAACTCCCAGGGAATATTTTTGCAAAACACCCAGTTATCTCTCAGCACAGGGGGCTCCTTTGTCCTCACCAGGAATATCTTTCAGGGTGTGTTTAGAGGGATCTCTGGATCTCTGTTCCTGCTCCCTTAGCCTGCCAGAGAAGATGTGTGCAATGTCCCAGCAGGTCATTGTTACTGTGCAACAGAGTGCCCACATCAGCCCTTACTGCAGAGTGGCCAAAGATGGGATTACATGAAAGCAGACGGAGCTTCACAGCCCTCCTGGGTACTGGGATTGATTCTCACCTCCCCAGGTTTATTTTTTAACAGTTGTTTTCAAGACAAAGTGGTGGAAGTGGCTGATGGCCTTGGCCAATGAAGGGTGGTGAAAATCTTTGTGTTTGTCTCATTAATTTGAGAAGACAACCCTCTTGGAACAGATAAAGAATGATTTCAAGGTAACGGATTCAGAACAGGGAAAACCAAAATTCACTCATTAAAAATAGTTCCAGAAAAATGTAAGGTTTTGCTTTTTACTTTCCTCAAACAAATTTCCAAGTTACTAAGATAAAACCATTTCAGTATTGATCTGACTGGAAGGTCAGTGTTCCTATGAACAACAAAAGGGTGCAGTGAACCTTCACTTCTCTCCCTTTGGACCCAGCTGCCTAAACTCTGCAAAAAGAGGTATGAATACAGACATGGCCTTGGCAGGGACATGGGAAGGTTAGGACATGTGCTCTGTGCCAGATCTTTCTTTAGAGGAAGCCATGTGGAAGCACAAACACACGTGGGAAGGCACGAGTGTAACTGGGAGCAGAAGTGGGTCTCACACCTGCAGAGTTCCCTGAGGGCTCTTTCTGTCACACCAAACAGTTCTCTGGGCTGTCCTGTGGCTTCCACCTCTGTCATTGGCACAGCAAGTGACAGTCCTGACATCCAGCTGCTGCCAGAGGTGGCATGACCACAGCTGTGCCAGGACATTTCCAGGGAGCATCTTGGTCTGGGTTGTGGTGTTGGTGACAAATGTGGGTTTTCTCAGTCAAAGCAAAAAGCAACCAGGTAAACTGTTTCAGTATTGATGTCAAATCATTCATTATCATTATGTATGTGGGTTCTAGTTTTGGTACATATGCTAACATACAACTTCTAAGTGTTAAGTTCCCCTGTGTGAGAAAGGTGGAGATGCTTTAAGCAGCAACAGAGTGAAGCTGGGCTTTAGGTACTGCACTTTAAAGAACAGAGGAGAAACCCTTGCAAATAATTCATTTACTGACAGTTTCCACGTAAGTCTGACAGATCTATTTGTACCCCGTGTGACAGAGGTGTGACTCCTCCCTGAGCACAGTGCAATGCACCCCAGGGAATGAGCCCATAAACCTGGGCACTGGTGTAGCAGAGGGTTATTTTCTGTAAAAGTCAGAAGCTCTCTAAAGACCTTCAAATCTGTGCACCTATAAAATGTTTTTGTCAGTTCAGCAAAAAGTAAGTGAATTGCACAAATTAGTAGGTCAAAAGCTGGCTGCCAGGCCAAGGGCAGATTGCACAATTACTTCCTCTTCTGGAAAGTTTATGCAAAGTGTTGGGCTGAATTATTTGTTTCCAGGCAAGGTACACAAGGAGAAACACTAACATTGATATATATATATATATTTGTATTTTCCATATGATGTTTGTTGGGATATCTATAAAAAAGCCACCCAAATTGCTATTCAATAGTCTTATTGGACAGTGGGTTATTGTACATGAACATTTTACTGCAAAGAATTGTACTTTACACAAAACTATGATAGAGCTTGTGGTTTTGGAAAGACTTCACATGGTTTTGGCTTTATTTGTGAAGGTAATAGAAATGATAGTTTTAAAAATTCCTGTGGGAAATGGGGAGGGACTCCTACTTTTGTACCTGAAGGACAACTTTATTTCTGCTGATTTGCACACATAGGAAGTATCCCTGATTTTCCTTATTAAAAGCCTGCCAAAGCATCATGTATGGTTTCCTCCTGTATCCATGGTACCAGCAAGTATTGACTTGAACATCTTTGTTCTAAAATGTCTGACATGCAATGCTGCACATCAACACATTGAAGACAGATTTTGAAAAACCTGGTAAGAGGGCAGTCTTACATCACCTAAGCAAACAAATGCCTTACTTTCTCTGAAAGCCTAATTCTTCCTTGACTAATATGGATAAAGTGGTTTCATGCCAATAAATAGCTGAATAACACATACAAAAGCCTTTGCTGTCAAAAAACCAGTATGAGTTGTTTAAGAGCTCTGTGCAAATGCTACCTTGGATAAAGGCCCAGGAACTGGAAAGAGACCTTAAGAAAACCCCACCCCTCAGTCTGACAGTGTTTGCCCAGTCAGGTTTGTCAAAGGGTTGACTGGGAGTTTAAGTGAAACAACAGTTCATATTTATTAAAAAAGACTTATTCTGTTGGAATTAAAATAGAGTATTATATTAAGTATTGAGCATTCTGCTCTGATGTGGGTTGTGAGAGCAGAGAAATCCTCATGAACAGCTTTTATCTTTCAGATCACATGGATGACAGTGTGCATCCTGGCTGGCCATCAGCCTGATTCCCTGGAAATGGGGGTTTCAGAACAGATGGCCTCAGAGATAACCATGGGCTGCATTTCCTGCTCCAGCTGAACACTTTGCTGTTAAAGGATTTCATTTGTTACGGGCACTTTAAATTTAGCAGCTGGATCGATCAGGCCCTGGATTGAGTAAGACACCTGGGATGAAAATCCTGCTGTGGTTTAAACTTTACAGGAAGAAGTTTGACTCATTTTACTGCTACTGTGCAAAAGGTTTATAACACTTTATGTCGCTGAAGAGAAAGAAATATAAACTGAAATATCTCTGCTGTGTCACAGAGACACAGCAGCTCTCTGTGATGCCCCGAGGGTTAAAAATGAATATATTTGCTCAGTGCAGGCCCCGTGCCCTGCACGGCTCCTCTCAGCCTCTGCTGCAGTCACAGTCAGATGAACACTGGTGAGGACACAGTCAGATGAACACAGTCCCCACATCATTCATCCGGGCAGGGAAATTCCTGCTGAGTCATGCTTAGAAACACTTTCCTTGCTCCACCTCCTCCGCTGTGGCTCCTCCTCTCCCTCCCGGCTGCTGGCTCCGCTATTTAAGCAGCTGTCCCGGGGCAGAGGGAGCGCTCAGGGTTGGAGGTTTGGGTGCCCGTGCAGACTCTCACCCAGCTCCCACCGCTCAGACCTGCTGAAGGTAAGGAGGCTCCAGGCAAGCACAGAGGGCTCTGTCTGGTGCTGAAACGTTGCTTTCTGAATATCACAGGGCTGGGTTTGGAACGTTATTACAAACCATAAAGTTGAATTTTTTCCACGTACTTTTATTGTGTTTGGGTGGTAACTGGTCTGACGTGTGAGTAGTAATACAGGGGGGGAGCTGACTCCTGAAACTTGTAGGGAAGTATAAAATGTAAAAGCTGTTGAGATCTTTGCTTTTTTAAAAAAGTACTAATTAATTATTACACTGGTGAAAGAAATGGGTTGATGAAGGAACAAAGTTGAAGAAAACTGGTTGCATTTGTGCTGGTGTTGTTCTTATTTAAAACTGAGTGTTGTGGTGGCTCTTTCAGCCTCTCCAGTATTTATATACTGGTTGCATTGCTCTCTTGAATGCTCCCCATGTGCTGTTCAGGCCACACTTGGTGGTCCTTCCTCAAGCAAAAGCCTCATGCTCTTACAGGGAGAGCTGCTTGCACGTGGCTGATGTAACCTGGCTCTTTGTTTCTCTAAAGATCAGTGGCCTTGTGTAGCTAAACCTATCTTTGCTTTTGCTGACTTCAGACCTGTTTGTCGTGGAGCCTGGGACTGCTGGGGCCACACTGACCCACTCTCAGCTCCAGCCACACTTTGGGAGCTGTAGGTCCCTCTGGACATGAGGCTGTGTCGGGAAGGAATGCAGAGTTTGGCTCAGAAGGAGCTGGGTGCTTTTCCAAGCCAGAACTATTATGTAAAATCACATAAGACACTGAAATGCTTTGGAAGCAGCCAGAAGACAGATTGTGAAACTTGCAGCATTGTCCCAAATGAAGAGAAAGGAAAGGAACATCCATTTAAAGTTGGAAGGCCAGAGCAGGAGCCAAAATCAGTGTCACTAAGCTGGCTAAGTGTGAGTGCCCAGCAGCCAGCACTAGAACAAAGAAGGGTGAGAAGAGTAATCTTGTTTCTTGCTGTCTCAGGCTTTTTCTTGGTGCTGACTAGTTCTGTACAGACTTCAAATGAACTTCAATGTCCTGTATGCTTTCCAAGAGTCTCTGCAAGAACAGGCTTCCCTCTGCTGCACTGCATTAGCTGTACAGGTTATTGAGGTACAGGAGTCTAAGGCTGAAAAAAGAAAAGTAATTAAAATAATCCACCTTAACTTCTAATGGCAGGGAAAGTGGATGTTTGGCCTGAAACTGAAATGTCTGAGGTGATCTGAGCTCAGTTTTACCCCCAAAGTCAAACATTTAGCCTACAGGAGGGGAATAGCTATAAACAGGTTCAGCATCTGGTTCACTTTCTACTGAAAAAGAATTATTAACTATGAATTACAGAGAAGGCAGCTGTAGGATGTGGAAGGGCCTTCTCCCATTTGTAGAGAGATGCTGGGATAAACAGAAGTATCTCTGGTAATCTCATGTTGATAGAATTGACCAGTGACAGAACTGCCAGAAGCAAAGTGAATAGCACTCAAATGTCATTAAGGGGCTTTGTGAACCAAGATACTGAATAAATCCATGGCTAAAAATGGTCATTATGTGCACAGATCTAGTAATTTCATTACACTAACAATTGTGTTCCTCTAGCCATTAAATTGGGTTTATTCCAGCAAATGCTCCTTTTTTTGTGTGTCAAAAGGTGCAGGATGGAGGAGGGCGAGGGAGGAGGGTGTTATCAGGGACCTTTCAGCTGCTGGCTCTGTGCTTTATCAGGGTGGGGAAGGGTGACACAGTGCAACAGCCAGGAGCCCAGGTAACCTTCCTCTAAAGCAAACAGGGCTGCCAGGCCCACTTCTACTGTCTGGGGCCTTTTTTGTCCCCTTCAGTCTCCCCAGAAAATGCTGGCATACAGTAATGGGACTGTGCACCCAAATGGGGTTGATGTTTGTGTGCTGGCTCTGCTGCTCCCCTGGCACCGTGTCCATGTGCTGGGCTCTTTGGCTCAGTCCTTGCTTCCAGCAGAAGTGCCGTGGGCGTTGCTGGGGTGCCACTTACAGAGGGCACACGGTGTTTCTGGGCGTGCTGCTGCAGGGCTGTGGAGCACAAACCTGGCACATCCCTTCCAGAGGTCTTGCTCTCCTCTTCCAGCCTCCCAGTAGCTTCACAGAAATGACACGTGCACTCTGTGTTAGGAAAAATTAATAAGACCTTTTCTTCTTGTGTAATGCAGAGGGGAGGGGTTTGTTTGTTACCATGGAGAAGAAACCTCTGCTCCCCTCAGCTGGGTCCTGTGGTTTGGCTGGTTGGAGGGGGCACCTCACTGGTCACACCAGTTCCTTTGGTGTCTCTGGCCATGCCAGGTGCTAGTGCTGAATTCTGCCAATTGCAACTCTGGAGCTTTGTGGTAAGGGATTATTTGGGGGTAAACTTACAATCTCCTGAAGGTGATGTGAGTTTTGGTTCATGTGGCAGGAACTACCCAAAAAAATGGAGAGATAGTTGGGCAGTTTGGCTGTGCCCCCACAGCTCCCAGGGCTGGGTCAAACATGCCTTAAGGACTTGATGCATTCTTTGATATGGACACAACACTGAAATGTTCTTCTTCTGCAGGGAATGCAGTGACCTTTGAGTCTGTTAAACTGGGAACATAAGCTTCCTTGAGATCCAACTCTCTTCAAAGCTAGATGCCTGAAATCACTTAAATTAGAAAGCACAGCTATTATGCCTTTTAAATGGTTCATGCCCTGTTGGGCACAATGCTTGGTTAAGTGATAACAGGCAACCAGTAAGTGGGACTAAACTGTGATCAAAAACCTTGGACAAAGCTGCCAGTTTTGAATTCAGCTTGTGAGCCTTCTGTGCTGCTTTACTTGGATGGACCCAGGGCTCTTGGAATATCCTGTCGAGCCCAGCCATGGCTGGGACAATTGTCACATCCTTGCAGGCAAATTCGATTATAACACTCCTCCTAAAGCCTGGAGTTCTGCAAATTGTGAACTCACCTGTGGTTTCCTGGCAGCTCATTCAGCCCCCAGGGTCTCACTGCTTTGCTGTAGCTGCTGTGCCATAAATGTCAGCCCTAAAGTGGGGCATTACACTGGTAGGAAGACATCTGGTGAATAGCCCTGTCAAGGGCAGTGATGTGCCAGACCTTGTGGAGCCATGCACTGTGCTTGCCAAAGAGCTTCATGCACTTGAAAAGGCTACAAAGAACGTGCCCCACTGAATGAAGTCATGCCTGTTGGTGGAGTTTTACTTGGCTTTCCAAAATGAAAATAAGGTTTTTATAAGAGAGAGTGTTTTCTGTAGAATAACTTAAAAGCTTATGCTGAATTTCAGAAATCTCATGTTCATTGTAGTAAAAATAACTTCTCTAGATTAGTGACAGTAGACAACTCTACTCCCAGGAAAACTAAAGAAGCCATTATTTGACAAGGTAGGATTTCTGCAATAATGGCAAAAACATTCACTGTTCATTGAATATCTGCAAAATTATTAGATTAGTTTTGTAGATTCTACTCCAGTGACACCTTAGTTTCCAAGATAATTAGGATGCATATTTTGTTTAAAGACTTGTTGTTATTTACTTGTTCAGACATACAACTCTCTATTTTCTGGAAAAATAAGAAAAAAGGTTCCAGAACTAAACTACTCAAAAAATCCTGTAGGGATGGAATGGTACCTACTTGAAAATGCAGCCAGGAGATTTCCAGCCACTGGGCAGAAGTCTTGAGTGAGGTTTTTTTTTTTACTTATCTGTAAATGCACAGGTTGCTGCATTTGTAATCATTATGACAATTTTCCACACAGTATGTAAAGAAAACTGTGAAGTTTTCATTAACAAGCTGCAACACTTCATTTAATGCAGTCAGAGGGTTACCAAAATTGCCAACTGTTCTGAAGGGACTGGAATTCATGTCTGGAGGAGAAAGATAACTGTTCTCTCCCTCTTTTGTGCTGTATAATCAGAGAACCAGCCTTTGATTTTGGGGTCAGGAGGAGAAAAAGATAAGGAGGTGTGTCCTGAGTGTGGAAATGTAATGCAAGGATAATACTTTAGATCAACCTGGGTTTGTGGGCTGTACAAAGTCTTGTTGGTTTTTTCTTGCCAAAAAATGCAAGTGATTCCAAACTTATTTGTTTCAGCAGGTGGACTCCAGAGCAGAAATGCTTCCAGACAGGAAGATGTATCCACTGCTGACCAGACCCTCACATAGGAGTGGGCTCAAGCCACTGCCTGTTGTGATCATAGGTGAGCTTTCTCCTGCCAGCATCACTGTTTCTCTTATGCTGTTGTTGCTTTGGACTTGCTGTCTTTAACTTTTGTTCCACCTGTTCTTACTCAAACCAGAAATACCTGACCCCTGTTTGTGCATCCTTCCCTCAGCCAAACTTCCTGTAGAGGGAGATCACAGAGTCGTGGGAGGTAGGGACCCAGGTATTGGACAAACCAAAACAAATACCTATTTTTAATGGTAAAATTGGCAGCCTTTTGGGCATCAGTTCACCTGGGCCCGTTTTTTCTCAGTTGAACACTTAGAAAGATTTGAAACCTTTTCCCTACAGATAATTAATCAATTTGCTGTGATTATCTGTAGTGTTTGAAGTGGAGGCAGGTTTGTGTGATCTTTTTTGACCTTTATGTCTGTTTAGAAAGTGCTCCAAATGCTGTTAAAGTTTCTTGAAAGATTTCTTTTAAAACATGTCAGCTACACTGATTTTGCACAATTTTAATAGACTAATAAAAAGCTGTATGTTTTCTACCAGTTTTTAGAAAAGAACAGGTTATGTATTAACGGTCTTGTCTCCCTTGCAAGAGGGAGTTTTGTCACCTGAGGTGATTCTTGGAGCAAAGCACAAGCAGTGATGTCAGTGCCCTCCTCTGACGATCATGAGCTGTGCTCGAGGGCAGGGGTTGGACCCTGTTCATCTGAGCATGTGTTTAAATGCCTTGTGGAGCTGGGTTTGGCATCTGATAAAGTTAATGCACCACATGAGTCACCTCTAACCCTTGCTAACAGTGAGTTTGACAAGGATACTTCTACCAGCAGGTTTTTGTCTCAGTGTGACTTTGCACTGCCCAGTTGCACAAGTCTTTAGGTGGGAGGGAGGATATTTTGGTACATCCCAAGTGTCCCTGTGCAGGGATCTAGTGCAGAGGTGTCACACTCTGTCAGGAGTATAAATTCTTCTCCATTGTCTTTTCAGGGAATGGACCTTCAGGAATCTGCCTCTCATATTTGCTGTCAGGTTACACCCCCTACTTCAAAAGAGAATCTCTTCATCCTAATCCTATTCTTCAGAGGAAACTGGAAGAGGCACCAGAAGTCTCCATTTTGGACCAGGTTTGTGTAAAGATAAGCAATATAACATCCCAGTAAAGCATCCTTAGGGTATATTATGAGTGATAACCTTGTTTGAATTTTCAAAATACACAGGCAGAATAAGCCTTAAGCAAATTTTGCTTTGTAATCCAGATCTGCCTTGTGTGAAATGCCAGCATTCCTGCTGAGATCCTTGAGGTTTTCCTTGGGAAAGATCAGGTCTGTGTGCCAGTGAGTGAGCTTCCCAGAGCACCAGAACCACTGAGTAGAGACACTGGAGTGACAGTCAGGCTGCTGCCTGGCAGTGCCCACCCTCTGAGCAGCTGCTCCTCCTCTCTGCAGGACCTGGACTACCTGTCTGAGGGCCTGCAGGGACGCTCTGACAGCCCCGTGGCTCTGCTCTTGGACGCTCTGCAGCGGCCGGACACGGACTGGGGCGGCACGGCTGAGTCTGTGCTCAGGTGGAGGCACGAGCCCAGCAGAGCCATCCCCCACCTGGTGCTGGGCAGGAACGCTCCTGGAGGGGCCTGGCACGTGAGTGAAGGGGGGCTGAGGGTTGGGTGACAGCCAGAGGTGTTCCCTGGAGAGGGAAGAGCTCTGCCGAAATGCCAGCCAGCCATGGTTGGGTTTATGGACAAAGTTTAAAAGGAAAAGAAGCATGAGAGGCCTTTCTTGTCTCTAGTTCTCTTTGGAGGACATGGATGGTTTCACCCATGACAGTGGATCGGGGAGGTTACAGATTTCATGATCTGTGCTATATTGAATCATGAAAAAATTGCCTTTCACTTTTTATGTAAAAATTAAGTAATTTTGCTCTGCTTGTTCCAGTCTATAGAGGGTTCTATGGTTACCCTGAGCAGAGGGGAATGGATGGGACTCCCAGATCTGCCTTTCAAAGAATGGCTAAAGCAAAAGAGAAGGTAAGATACCCATGGTGTGATCCTTTGCAGACTTCTGGAGGTTACCAACAAACCTGGAGTGCACTTCTTGAATGTAGCTACCCATCTGTTATAGGTGGGTTTAGTGAGAGAAAGGACACCCCCCCACACCCCAAAAAAGGTCCATTCTACATTCAGTGATTCAGATAAAGTGCCTTTGGAAAGTGTCCTTCCCAACAACCACTGGGGAGATGGATCAGTGACTGTGAATTCTGAGTAAAGCTTGAGTGGAAAAGCATGGTCACCTGGCTTCTGTGTCTACTGCTGCTGTCCCTAATGACAAATATAATCAGTTCAGCTGCTCTCCAGTCTCTCAGGTGCTTCTGCTCTTGACATGTATAATAATTAATCTTAAAAAGTCCAGGAGTTAAAAATGGAATGGAAGCGAGGTATGAAAGGAAGGCATAAATGAACAGCCATGTGGATGAGATGAATGCTAGAGAAAGCTGCCTCTGTCCAACAGCTTTTGGACTTGAGTGCTTGGTCTGTATATCAGGAATAACTTTGCTGAAGTCAGGGAAACTAGATAAGTCTCTGGTAGTGCCAGGATAGATTACTCTAGGATATATTCAGTGGAAGAGGGGAAAAAATTCCAGTCTCTTACTTAACTGCCACTTGACCTTTGTTTGTACTGTATTACAGAGGCCTCAGAAACAACAGAGCCACAGCAGAAGACATTGCTCAGTATTACCAACACTATGTGGTGAAGAAAGGACTGCAGAAGAATTTCAGATGTGGCACTGTCGTGACCTCTGTGAGGAAAGTGAGTGCAGGGAGCATCTCCAGCCACACCCAGACAGATCTGCAGGAGAACAGTGGCTCACTCTGGAACCCCAGTGAACAGAGTACAGAGATCTTTCAGGTGGATGGCTTTTTCAAAACTGTGGAAGGTGACAAAGAGCCCTTCTCCATCTATGCAGAGAATGTGGTCTTGGCCACAGGAACATATGACAGTCCCACCTGGCTCGGGGTCAAGGGGGAAAACCTTTCCTATGTCCATCACCAGCTGTCTGCCCTAGAAGAAGCAGTGAAGAACAACAGCATTGGCATCATGTCAGACCCAGTCTTGGTTGTAGGTGCTGGTCTGACAGCTGCTGATGCAATTCTCTTTGCTCACCATTGCAATATTCCAGTAATACATGTTTTTAGGAGGCGAGTCAGTGATCCGGGGCTTATCTTTAACCAGCTCCCCAAAATGATGTATCCTGAGTACCACAAAGTCCATCAGATGATGAAAGAACAGACAGCTGCTTGTGCTGGGCCTTATGAATGTTACATTAGCCTTCCTGAGCATCACGTGCTGTCCTTTGGCAAGGACAGGAAATGTATCATTCAAGACAAGAATGGCTGTCAGAAAGCTTATAAAATATCCATGGCTCTTGTTCTCACTGGCTCAAACCCCAACCTCTCCTTTCTGCCAAATAATGGCATTGACTTGGCAATGGCCAGTGACCAGCCAGTCAATCCCAAGAGGAATCCCATAGATGTGGACCCATTCAGCCACGAGTGCACTCAGGAGAAGGGGCTCTATGCCCTGGGGCCCCTGGCAGGGGATAACTTTGTTCGCTTTGTGCAGGGAGGGGCTCTGGCTGCTGCCAGCTCTCTGCTAAGGAAAGCAAACAAAAATCCCCCCTAACAAACCCCCCATCCCTGTACCAGCTGTGTCTGAATGGGTCAGTGCTCTTGCCATCGAGGAGCAGGTCATCTGATTTGTACATCCCCAGATCTAAAGCCCATTCCTGGTATTCTCCAAGGTTATACAGAGAGTTTGGAAGTTCTTGCTGAGTTATTTGAGAAGATTAAGTCACCAAATCCAGAGTGGGTTTCACACACAGCAGAATCTTCAACTCCTGGGACTTCAGCTCCTTTTCTGCATAGCTGTGCGTGGTTACTGGGACTGAATCTTGTGCCTGGAAAAGCAGGGGGCAAGACAGGGGTTGCCTTTCTATCTAAAACCCTCCAGGTGACTGAAAATTGAATTGGTGATCAATCAATGTTAATTATTTTCAGACAGCAGGTTCCCAACCCTGCATCTGTTGGTGTCTTACAGAGTTTCTTCCATGAAACAAAGTAAGCTGACCTGGTTTTATTTGCTCCTGTGGTTTGGCTGTATGTTCTTATTAGGCCAGAAATCACTGACAGGGGCTGCAGGTACCTCTCTGGCACATGAAGTGGTGCTCTGCAAATAAAAACTGACATACAAATGTTTGAAGCTGTATTGAACATTTGAAGCTGTATTGTCTTACTGACACCAACAACAAGTAATTTTTTTTAATCACGAGATCTCTGTGATGGGTTTTTCTCCTTCCTGAGAAGGAATGGTAATGATTTACTAACACTTGGTTTGCCATCTTGCCGCTTTCTACTTTCTGAATACTAAAAATGCAACAGCCAAATTCTTGGCAGCTGCTGTAGAGATGAGTAGAACTGAAGGGGAGCTACTGGTCTGTCTTGTAACTGCCCAGGTACTGGATGGGGCTTCTGCTGCACAGGGTATTTTGGAAAGGTGCAATATGTTATATATTGGGTGGATTTCTAATGTATTATGATTTTTTAAAAAAACAATATTATTTTTATAAGGGGGAAATGGCACAGTCACTTTTTGATAGCTTTATGCTATATATATCTCTACTTTTTTATACTGTTTTTCCAAAAGATTTTTATTGGCAGAATATTTTGTTACAGTCTTTCAGTCAATGTTCTGAATGAGCTGGGGTGGATAGGGATGATGCCTTATGTTGCAAACAGTTCTCAAAAGACCTAGAGGGCCTCTTATACCTCTCACAGGAAAAATTGCAGTCATAGCTCATCTTATTTGATATAAAGACAGACTGTGCTCCCTGTGCTGCACTGAAACCCACTGATATGACCTGATGGAGAACTGAGTGTGTGGAGACAGTGGCTGTTTGTAAATGAACTGGCCTCAAGCTGAGATGTGAGGAGCTTGTCTGTGGTGTTGCTGTATCACACTTGAATATGTTTTCCCAATGACTATTCTTGTATGAAACTTCTCAATAAAGTGATTTCAGACTTAGCCTGTGTTTGTTTTAATTCTAAATCTCTGACTCAGAGAAGATCTAATGAATCACCTTCCTGGTGAGTACCAAGGTGTGGTTTGAGCCTCCTGAATCCTGCATCTTTCTGTTCCCCAGGAGCACTGCTGGGGGTTTGCTCTCTGTGTACCTTTGTGTCTCCAGTAGGATGGAGAACCCTTGTAGAGTGCTTTGGCAGTGTTCTCTTGTGAGGCTAAGACAATACCAAACCAAGCTGTTTGCCAAGCTTTGTTCTTGCCTTGCTGGGGAAAGCTCTGAGTACCTCCAGGGTGGATATTGCACTATCAGCATTTGATTGCCCCATTCCACCTTTTACCACTTTTCTTCCTGGGAATATAGGGTATTTTTCTTAACTGTGTTGAAGTGTTCCTATTGTAACTTGTGCCTCCTGGTTTGGTGGTTTTGTTTGGGGTTTTTTTGGTGTTTTGTTTTTGGTTTTTTTTACTGCACAGCCCTGAGAGGAGTCTTGTTCAATGAGTTAAACATCAATACTCATTCTTCTCTGCAGGCTGAGACTGAAAGTCCCTCAGTATTTTGTGAGCACAGAAACATGGAGGGAATGAGTTTCCTGGTCTGTGTCATCACTCACTGCCAGGGGGGTGGCAGTGCCCCCAGGGGTCTCTTTGGCAGCATTACTCTAGATGAGCTGGTACTTGTTCTCTGGACTCTGTTATCCTGGCAATGTGGGCATTCCTGAGCAGGAATGATGTGGTTCTGTGATCTTCTGCAGCTACCCTTTGCTAGAAAAGAGTTCAGTGATCAATGTACACCTTTCTGAAAATCCTGGTTTTGGCTGGGTCTTCTGGCCTCAAAAGCAAATGAAGTGGAGGACAAGAGCCAAAGAGCATCTTAAAGCAAACATAAGGGGCATTGGAGTGCACTGGGAGTAAGGGCATAGGGTTGGTGTCAAGTGAAATGCTGCCATCCATCCCTGAGATCAAAGTCTCAGTGTTCATGCTGACCATTCTGTATCTCATGTTACATTATGGTGAACAAATTTGCACGGGAGAGCTCCTAACTAAGTCCAAGGCTGAGCCTCTGGCAGGGGAGCTTGGGTGTCTGTGCTTTAAATACCTCCTTTCCTGCCCCAGAGGGATGAGCTAATTGCCTGCCCTGTGTAGGACCGGGAAGGGAAATGGTTTTTCCCAACTGATGCTTAGCTAATATCCCACATTCTGCCCCAAGGCATGTCAGAGCAGAGGATCTCAACAGCAGCAGTGGTGGTTTAGTCGTCAACAGCAGGTCCTCAGGGCAAGGCTGTGCTCTGCTAATCCAAGTTGTCATTCCTTTCTCTGTATCCAGGGAGGCAGCTATGAATTATTGTTCCAAAACAATCAGCTGTGAGAGTCAACAGATACCAGCTTTGTTGTGTGTGGAATTCACCCAAGCATCGTAACCTTGACCTGAGGCGTGTGAAGGACCAGGAATAAAAGCGGCTCCTCCCGGGCCCTCTGCAGGACCAGCTGTGCCTGCAGGGTGACAGTCCCTCGGGTGACCCTGAGTGCTTCCAGCCCCTGCAGGGTGACAGTCCCTCGGTGACCCTGAGTGCTTCCAGCCCCTGCAGGGTGCCAGTCCCTGGGGTGACCCTGAGTGCTCCCAGCCCCTGCAGTGTGCCAGTCCCTCGGTGACCCTGAGTGCTTCCAGCCCCTGCAGGGTGCCAGTCCCTCAGGTGACCCTGAGTGCTTCCAGCCCCCTTCCCACTGCTGCTGAGGCCAGCCCGGAGGTGAGCAGAGTCAGCTGGTGTTCAACAGGGGAGAGCACTCTGCCCACTCTGCCTGTTGCTGTCCCCTGCAGGTCACCCGGTGTCCTCTGTGCTGCAGCCGCGGGGACAGAGCAGGTCAGCCAGGGAGGCCATGAGCAACTCCCTGCTCAGCTCAGTTTGGGTAGAGCAGGTTGTTTTTTTCATCCAGACCTCTGGCTGCCTCTAAGAGATCCATCACTCTGCAACAAGAGCTTCATTTCAGGCCCCCATTTTCTGTCCAATGCTCCTCAGCCTCTTTGGGTCCCCATTTGTGTGTCCTTGCAGAACAAGCTCCTGAGACCTGCTGGTACTTGCCAAGAGCGATGGGAAATGATGTCCCCAGAACCAAAACAAAGGTTTGAAGTTTGTCTTGAAGTTTACAAGACAAAAAATAATTGTGGTTTTCTAATTTTATTGTGCTTGTGAGTCCTTGCAGTCAGGGCTGATGTGTTTTAGACTCACCTGCAGGTGTGGCAGAACTGACTGTACAAGTCTGGACTCAGGTACCTTTTATTAAGCAATTAACCTGCAAACTTACTGCTTCTGCTTTTTGCTTTGGTGAGGATCTTATGAGATGTCAGAGCATGTTCATTGTGAGCTTTTGCTTCTTAAGTGAGGGAAGGGCAGCTTCTTTTTAAAAGAAGCCATCTTTTATGTATCACCTGAATTGAAATTATTTCAGGGAACCCTGTTGGTTGTTCAGCATTCACTTTTTTGGCTGCACTTCTGTCTTTGAGAGCAGGACTAAACCCAACCACATCTTGTCCAGACCACTCTATTTAAGAGGTCTGTAGAGCATTATGGTATATTGAAAGTCTGATGATTGCCTAGGGCCCCTAGGGAGCTGTCAGGTTGTTGCAGACTGTGGTGGCTTAAATTAACCTGCTTTAGTTGTGAAATACAGATATTTGTGGGCAGGCCAGCAGCCAGCACACCAGTGCTGACTGACAGCTCTGGAGGACACACTGAGCTGCTGTAACTGGGGGCACTTGGGGAGTGGAGGGTGTGGGGGGGTCTTCCAGCAGAAGAGGTTTCCAGTGGAACCAAACCTGGCAGCTCCAGGGGAAAAATATCTGACTTCCAGGGCTCTGAAGCAACCTGTGAAGGTTGAAAAGGTCCTGGCTAGAGTGGTTAAGTGGGGAGGAAGAAAAGGGAGGGCAAATTTTGTTGCTGTTGTTGGCTGGCTCCTGCCTTCTGCCAGAGCCTGGAAGGCTGCAGGGACCCGCTGTCCAGGAAGAGTTTCCTTTGCCATTCATGGGGACAAACCTGGAGCCTCTGCTGTGCAGCTCCCAGACAGAGATTCTGCTCTGGCACGAGAAAGAAAATCTCTCCCAGCTTTTGTGCCCTTGGCTGGAGGGACGTACCCTCTGCCCGGGTGGGCACCTGTTACACAGCCTGGCTGGGAGAGGGAGCTGCAAACACATCGATTTACAGGAGCAGAGCAGGCAGCTCTCAGGAACTTTTGTGAGGGAAGCAGAATGGATTTTGTTTTGCAGGCCAGTTTTTTCTGGTTGCATTCATTTCTTGGAAGTGCTGTCAATAGTTCTCCGCAGCAAGCTGGGAACAAGGGAAAGGAGGGGAATCCCAGGGCAGGCAGCACCCAGGCACAGGCAGGGTGGCCCTGCTCCATAACCAGCATTGCTGCCAGCAGGGAAACCTGGGCTGGAAGTTGAAAGAACCCCTCACTGAAGATATTTACCCCACAGGTGAATTCCCACATCTCTGTCTCACCGAAAGCGAAGGGGCTGGGGAATAACTACAGGAACCCCCTCTGTGAACTGGGCCCCCACTGCCAAGGGCTGCAGTCCCCGTGGCCAAGCTGGGGGTTGGATTCAGCCCCACAACCTCCAGGGGAAACAGAGCCCCTTTGGCCACAGCCTGAGATGGGGTCGGGTCAGAGGGGCTGTGCTCAGTGAGATGGCAGCTGATGAGCTGGGAATGCAGAGACAGTTCAACAGGGGTTGGGAGCGTGTAAAGTTACTGCTGAGGACAAAGTGCTGATTTTGGGATATTATATTGGATCACTTTCCAAATCTGAGTTGCGCTTTTATATCCTACTGAACCCTCTGCCAAGGAGGCAAACTTTAACCAGAGGGCAAGCAAAGGGCAGGATGGAATCATTCCTTTAATGGCAAATAAATAGAAAATTAGGAGAGCTGTACATTTTTATGAGACCACAGACACAGTTTTAGGCCTAAAACATTCATTCTTTTTGAGAGCCAGCCCAGTGGAGCAAACCTCATTTGCAACTTGGCATTGACACCCCAGTTATTCAGCATTACCGTAACTCCAGGTCAGCAGAGGCCTCAGAGGCACAGATACCTTTCAGAGCTCATAAACCAGCCAACAGATCTTTCTACTGAAAATCCCAGGGAATTTGTATGTCAGAGAAAAAAATCCTTGGCGTTTTCCTGGGGTAATAATGGACTTTTCAGTTTAACCATTAAGATCCAGCAAAACCAAGCAAATGACAGAGTGGTGGGATGCTGAATGCAGATGCCCCAGTGGCTGCAGTGCCCAGAGCACCACAGGCTCTGCCCATCCCTCCCAGGGCATCCTGCCTGGGGACCAGCAGGGACACAGCAGGGCCTTGTCCAGCTGGGAGGAACTGTGTGATGGACGTGGTGACGCAGGGTCAGGGGAGAGGTTTGTCTTTCCAGGCTGCAAAGGTGGCTGCAAATAAAGTGAACGATGGGTCAAATTGCACAAGGTCAACGTAGCAGTGTTGTTACCAAGCAAACCTGAACTGGTGGAAGGTTTATGCCATGTGAATCCCTCATGCTGTGCAGCTGAGGTTTCTTTTCCTTCTTTTCCTCTGATGTGGTTGCTGGGATGCCAGGGTGGATTCAGTGTTGGATTGACCTGCAGCCTGGCAGGGGAGGCAGTGCCAGCAGGTGCTGCCATGTGGGGGCTGCAGGGGTCTCACAGCTCTGTGGGTGCAGTGTGCTGTGGGTCACTCCCACGAGGGTGGTGGGTGCCAGCCCTGCCTGGAGCTGGCAGCCCTCCCCAGGGCACGGGTGGGTGGCTGTGTGGGTCTGTGGGCCTCGAGGATGGCAGAGGTTTGGCAGGTCTCACCTCCTCCTCCAAGGAAAAGGAAACTGGAGATGCAGGGTATCCACTCCCCAGTCTTCCTGCAGCCAGCTGGGAAGGATGGTGTCAGCATGGCCAGAAAGGCAGGGCCAGGCCTGGGCATGGAGGGGAAAGCACAGTTCCAAGCTCAGATGTTGCAATGAAGTTTTCCCTGAGCCCTTTCCAGCCCTGTTTGCCAAACTCCCTTTGGACTTGCTGGAGCAGCTATTCTGTAAATCCTGCTCTTGTAATGGAACCTCTGCTGGGGAAATTAAGGTAATTAATGAACAATAAGACCTATGAGCAGTGAGAGGGAAGGGTGGCATCTCACAGGAATGAATTACAGGTGATTGACACTGCCTGAAGTAACCTCCTTGCAAAAACATTCCCATGTCCCATACTGCACCTTCACGAAGCTTAAGCAAGAGATTTCTCAGGGGGGTGAATAACTGGCACTGTTTTTGCTGGCTGGAGCATAACCAGGATGGCTTAAGGCAGCACATTAAAGCATGCAGGATAAAACCTCTGCAATATACTGACCTGATGAAATGTGTAACATTAAGAAGGTTTTCTCCCCTGAAAACAAAGGTTTTTAAATCCCTCTGTAAAACAGTCCCTCTGCTTTACATAGAGGGGAAAGTAAGACCTGTGGAAATTTTCTACTGGGAAAATGCATTTGATCAGGGATTTATGGCAGAGCCTCAACTATTGCAGTGTAACCTCTGAGATTTTACAGTGGGTTTCTGGTTCTCTTTTTGACTAGCCCTTCCATCTCAAGGATGGGAGAAATTTCAGAACTGTGTTACACCAGAACTGATTTCTTCCTCTGCAGAATTCTTGGTTTGGTGAACTGGTGCCTATGAGAAGCAGAAGATCCCAGGCAGTGCTGCAGGGCTCTGCAGCAAACACTCATCCTGATTTACAGTGGAGGTGACTGTCATCCTCAGGTTGGTAAAGTTCACATTCCTGAAAATATAAATAGTTACATAAATATTTTTCGAGAAGATGGAGAAACAAGTCTGAGAAAAAGATCAAGTTATATAAACAACTGTTATCTGTCTGATGTAACACTCCAAATACCTCCTCCACTGAGTAATCTGGATGTGACATAACAGGGAGCTGGGAGAGCGGGCCAAGTGAAATGTTCTCACCCTGAAACAAAGGAAAACACATCAAAGGGAGGTAGAATTGCCTGTTCCCAGGCTGCCTGTCCCCTGTGACCTTCCTTGTGCTCTGTTACATCCATTTCCACGGAAAGGCTTTTTTTTGGTCTCTTCCTTTAAACAGTGTAATGGATCCCCCCTGTCCCGCTGGGAAAAGGCTCTGCAGAGGAAGGGATGTGGCTCTGCCACAGCACATCCCCATTTGCAAGTGGAATATGTGCCACTTTCCCAGCATTAGGTCCAGAAAACTCCAGGGCTTTAAAAGCAATCCCGCAGCTAAAACAATACAGTTCAATATCATTGTGGATGAACCATCTTTCCCTCTCTCCTCATGTGTGCAGTGCCAATAGTCTTTGGACACTGCACTGATAAGGGAAGTGGAACTGCATGGGATAAAAGTGCTCATTCTGTTAGGGCTGAATGACTGATCCCCACATTCCCACTCCAGGCTAGAAGGTCCCAATGGCCCCTGCTTGGTGAAAGAACTAATACTAAGCATTTTCCATGCAGAAATGTAGTTTCCATATTCCTCTGATTCCCTACTACCCAGCTTTGTCAGGATGATATTTCATGAATTATTTACTCCTTTGAAGTTTATATTACATGGAAAAGGCTCAGCCAGCTGGACAGTCCAGTTGATCATACTCTGGAACTCTTACCTGGATGTGTTGGGTTTTTTTCTTTTCTGACAGCTCTTACAATAACAATGGGAATTACATTCTCAATAAACAGTTCATCCTAGGAAATCTGACTGCCAGCCAAGATTGGCTTAGAAATCCTTACAGTGGCCACAGGCAGGCACCCCAGCTATGAGGAGGATTCAACGTGTCCTAGTGATGGGCAGTGCCTGGTACAGCAAATGGGGTTGTCCATAACAGGGAGCTGCAGGAAAATCTGTAACAGGGCAGTAAAGACACAAGAGGCCAAAAGAGGAGAGGCCTGAAGAAAATGAACTATGTTGTTAGTCTGGGAAGGGCAGATATTTTAGGAAATATCTGCTGGAGGGCACTGCTTCACTGACAGGTAAAGGTGGTGTGTTCAGACAGGCCTTTGTGGGAGCCACAGGTGCCTTTCTCTTTGCAGCTCTTCTCTCTGTTTTCAGCTCTGGTAAACCTCAGTTAGTCCAAGAACCCCTTCAGTGCAGGGCACAGAGGAGCATCTTCATGCTGGGCTGGGAAGCCAGTGTTGTATTTATGGCAGCTGCTTGCCCAGGGTGGGACTGCTGAGCTCCAGTCCCCAGGCAGCTCACCTGTTACCTGACTGCAGACATCACTGTGCTGCTGCCAGCTGGTGCTTGTATTTCTGGAAATACTAAAGGAAATCCCTGTTTATTTGTGGAAGGAACGGCCCCAGATATGGCCTCCTGGCAGTGCCTAATCCAGCTGTCAGAGCTGGAGGGCATTTTGTGGTTGATGCTGGGCAAGGCTGTTGCCAGGCACATTGTATTGTATTGAGAGGGTTGTGTATGGTGTTGGCACATGAACCATCACAGGATTATGGCCAGCATGTCATTCAGGAGGAGGAGAACACATGATGGTGTTATGTTGTCATAACCCCATCCCCAAAAGTCTTTGAGAAAACCTCCTCTGGGCAGGTGAACTCAGAGAGGACTAGTGTTACCCAAAGGTTGTGTATTTTACCTTGAAAATGGAGCACCCAGCAACTTTTTGCAGCCTGCCAGGGCATGTGAGCACTGGTGTCTGTGTTGGGCAGTGTAGGAGGCAGGTCTGCTGCCAGGGATGTGGGGATTGCCAGCACAGAGCTTGCCACTGTGACAGAACAGGGGTGAGAGTAACAAAATGGGACTGGGGAAGGGATGGGTCAATAACCCAGCAACACCCATACAGCCATTTTCCAGAACTACACGATCATCACAGAATCTGTGAGTGGTGGGGTTGGAAGGGACTTAAAAGATGTAATTCCAAGCCCCCTGCCATGGGCAGGGACACCTCCCACTAGACCAGGCTGTTCCAAGCCCTGTCCCAGCTGGCATTGAACACTTCCAGAGGTGAGACATCCACAGCTTCTCTGGCAACCTGTGCCTCCCCACCCTCACAGGGAGGAGTTTCTTTCCCACATCCCATCTAACCCTGCTCTTTGCCATTCCCCCTTGTCCCGTCACTCCATGCCCTTGTCCAAAGTCCCTCTCTGGTTTTCCTGGAGCCCCTTTAGGTACTGGAAGGTGCTTTAATGTCTTCCTGGACCCTTCCCTCCAGGTGGAACAGCCCCAGCTCCCTCAGCCTGTCTCCACGGCAGAGGTGCTCCAGCCCTCTCATCATTCTTGTGGCTGTCCCTGGACTGGCTCCAGCACACTCCCACCCTCCTGAAGGTGGGGCCCCAGCTGGCTGCCTGGAGGGACTTTTGCCCACTGGTTTAGGACTGTGACATGTGGCCTTGTAATTCCAGCCAAATGACTCCAGCACTTGCTGATAATTTATCTCCTGATCCCCGAATTTCCTGGCAACGAGATTAGTCCCAGGAATCCCAGTCTGTGCAGCCACTCAGCCCTGCTGGCCCCACTCCAGGGCCCCACAGGTGCTTTTCACCAGGCCCTGTGCCGTCTCTCAGTCCCACTGTACCTCTCTCCATGTCAGCAGTCCCAGTGTCCTCCAGCTCTCTGGGACCAAAAATGCCTGCTCCTCTCAGGGGTGGTTGTTGGGAGACTCACATCTCCCTGGAATCAAAGGCTTTATGTGATTTATGTGATTCATGTTTACAGTGGGCTATTAAAGTGTGCCCTGAAATGCTATAAAATAAACAACTCTGGCATTTCTTTTTTACAGGTTGGAGACTAACAGCTGGGAATGCTTCACAGCCACAAAGAATATCCAGCACCACGGGAGTGTTGTGCTGATAGTCTATCTGCTGGCACTGCAAATATAGGGATGGCTTCTGGAATCATCTGCTATAATCCTGTAGGCAAAGGTGAAGCAATAAATCTGCTGTGACTCAGAGTGTGCACCTGGCAGAGAAACCCTCAGAAGCATCACTGGAAGGCAGCAGATTTATTCTGGAGACAGCAGGTGAGGTGCATTGGGAGAATCCCTCTAAAATTGCTCAGAAACAAAGGGAACCCAAATGAGGAGCCAAAACAACCCGTGGATGCAACCCATAAGCATTGTTTTCTCTGCCAGGAATTAAAACAGTTATTCAGGTAGTTTATCTCGTTGCAACTTAAGATTTCTCTATTTCTGCAGCCATGGACACAAGCTTTATTCTGCTATTTAATACAGTCACTCTTCACAGATCCAAAGTGACACCTGAAGAGAACTGCTGGTAGATCTGTCAGCAGGGAGCCTTGTGCCTGGTACCTGACAGCCCACCCATGGACACACTTCTGGGTGTCCATCATGAGAACTGGCTTCTGCCACATGAGAATCAGTGCTAAGGAACCCCATAAAGAAATCTCTCTTTTTGAGGCTGAGCTTGCTGCAATGAACTCGGGCAATCTGGGTAGACCAGGAGTCCTCTGCAGTCATAAATTTAACATGATTTCATTTAATTGCTCTATTTCTGCCATTTTCATGGGGAAAAGTGATAAATAATTAGCTTCATATTTTTGCCAGTGTGTCTCCTACTGCATCATCTCCTGCCAAAATGTATGGACTCTCAGGTGCACCTAGAAAGTAGGTAGGTCTTGGACCATTTGTATTTGTGTTTTGCTTTGGATCTTTTTTACCAGATCTTCCAGAAGCTGCAAAGTTGAAGTTTCCTGCAGTTTAATTGCCATGCTGTGTCCTGCCATCTGAAACCACGAAGCAGCAGACAGAGGAAGGGTGAACCCCTCCAGACATCCATCACTTGTGCTGGAAGAATGTTTTCTCTGGAAGTCTGTGCCTGGGAGCCCTGAGAAGATGCTGTTCCCTGCTGGGCTGGGGGCTCTGCAGGCTGGGCTGGCAGCAGGAGCAGACCTGGCCAGCCATGCCCAGGGGGTTGGCACAGGAACACCGTGGAGATCTCCACCAGGGTACCTGGGACATGGTGCTGTGCAATCACCTGGGCTGTGCAGACACGTTCCCAGGGAGGGGATGAGCTCTCGTGTCAGCCCCGAAGCACCCATCTCGACTTGCACAGGGTGGTAAAGCTGCTGGGACAGGTTTTGCTGGGAAACAGTTTCAGGCTTCTGAAGGTGTGATTCAAACCCCAGTTAAAAGGATAAAACCCATGTGTGTGACTCAGGATGCCACTGGCAGTGGGAAGGTCAGAGCTGGGTCTTTCATCTTCATAAAGAGTTGGCAGATGGGATGGGGGAGGATGGATGGGTGCCCAGGGGTGTTGGGATGCTGCAGAGAGGTTTTGTGCAAGCAGGGCTGCACTGGGATGGGGGTAGTAAGCTGGTTAAAAATGTGATTTTTAGGGGGCCTAAAGTTACACATAACTTGTGCCAATTTTATGATGATGATGGATTTTTAAAACTTCCGAAGAAAGAGGGGAAGACAACTGAAACAATGTTGATTCATTCTATGAAAACCTCTTTAAAGCAATATTCAAAGCACATTATGCTGCAAGGTCTGACTGGAAACAGGCTTGCAACCCTCGCTGCGGAGCCCCCGTGTCCGTCCCGCAGCAGCACAGCTCCCTCTCCCGACTGCAGAGCTCCCCAGCTGGGAGGGGTTACTGCACTCGCTGTGACACAGGGGCGGTTCTGCACAGTAAATGGCCTTTAAAGCACGAAGGGATCCATCCCTACCCATGAGGATGGCTAGATCAAGACATCCCAAATCTGTAATTATTTCAGGTTCTCTGTTGAATTGTGTAGCCCAGTGGGACTTTCCCTGTCTCCAACTGTCTTCTCCGAGTCTCATCTGAAGAAAATCTCTTTTTTCCAGAGTCAGGGCTGCTGCCCAAGGAAGGGGTAGTGGGCAGGGGCATTTGCTGGCAGCACCCCGATGTGATGAGTATCTGACCTTGGCTGCAGCATGTGCCTGTGCTTGGCTGTGCTTCCTATCCTGTGTCCCAGGGTTCTGCAGGGACATCAGCAGTAACAGGTACCAGGCAAACGTGCTTTGGGTCTGAACTGCTGACGCACCCACGTGTCACTCTGAGATGCTTTGGCCTTTTGGCCCCTTGAAATTGTTTTGACATCTTGACTGTCCACCATCCTCAACTGTCAAGAACTTAGATTATCCTCAGATATATGGTATTTCTGCTTGTATAAGGACTTGATAAACCCTGTTTGTGTTGCCCAAGCAGGCTGAACACCAGCTTGGCTATGGATAGCTTTGGACAAGAGTGTGCCCTTTGAAAACAAGATTGGTTTCTTATGCTGCAAACTGTGTGGTCAGCTCCATCCCCAGATGCAGCAGTCAGGGAGGATGCTGGGTCTGTGCTGGACTGTGAGAAGCTCCCAGCACAGACAGAGGAACACAAAGGTGAGCACTAGCAGTGGATGAAGACACAGCTCTGCACTGGGATCAGCTGTGGTGTGTGACCTGTGTCCCCACGGGGGCTGTTCGGGTCAGAGCCCAGCTGGGGAAACAGCCCAGAGCTGCTCAGCCTGGACTTAGAGCAGTTGTGTGTCAGGCTCAGGGGCTGTTGGGGAGCTCCAGCTGGTGAGACAAAGCCCCGGCTGGCGCAGACACTGAAATGCGGGTCAGAGCCTCGCAGGGACCCTCCCCCAGGACCCTCCTCTCCAGAAGGCTGCTGGGGCTGGACCCACGGGGACCTTGTATTGCTGCAAGGAGACAAAGCTGCCAGTGCTGAGCCCAGAGCCGAGCCCAGAGCCCCTCAGCAGCAGCAGCAGGCACTAGATGTCCTCGCACGCCGTGCTGTGGGTGCAGAGCCTCCAGCGCTGCACAGGCTGCAGGCGGGACATTTCTGCGAGGGTGACAAGCCCTGGATGAAGGTGGCCCTTTTCCAGCTCTGCCCTCACGAGACAGGGAATCTGTGAGGGAAAGGCACCTGTTTCACTGCTCATCTTCGTGCTCTCCTGGGGATGTGAGGCCAGGGGCTGCCTCGCTGAGATCCCAGCAAACTGCAGTCCATGAGCATTCCAGCACCTGCAGCTCAAAGTCACTTCTTGGTGATCCCATTAAATTATTTCAAGAGCAGCCCTTTGTTGTGGGAAATCGATATCTGCCTTGAGGGCCTGTTGATGTCTCAGTGAAACCCATTAAATTACATGAGTTTGATCCCGAAGTGACAAACACAGCAGCATTTTAAAACAGCTTCACAGCCAGGAAACCCAGTAACATGCTCATAAAGTGATTTTTGTGTGTGTGTGTCCAGCAGTGACCAGGACTGGAGAAACGGAAGATGTTACTCTCCCAAACTCTTGGTGAATAATTACTGGAGCAGTGTAAGATATAAATAATTTCCTCACCTCTGTCACTTTTGAGGACAGAAAATAAGGACAAATAAAATACTGCTGAGGGGAAAATGAGTGTGGCTGGTGCTTGAGCAGAAAGCAGCAGCCTTTGAGCAGGCTGCTGAAGAGATGGTGGGCACTGACAGAGCAGTTCACTCCTGGGGCTGCGGGGAGTGTCCTTTGGGGAGCACTGACAGCCCCTGCCCCGGCTGTCCCTGGGCACTGCCACGGGCTCTCCCCACACCTCAGTCACCACAGGGCGCCCTGGGGGTCCCGTCTGGGAGCGGGGCCCCCTGTAAATACACCAGCAAACCCTGGAGCTACGGGAAACTCGTGGTGCTGCGTGTGCCGGGGGGCCGAGGGCAGGTCCAGGGGGCTGAGGGCAGTTCCAGGGGGACGAGAGTAGTTCCAGGGGACTGAGGGCAGTTCCAGGGGGCCGGGGGCAGTTCCAGGGGGC
>NW_021938838.1:610499-616187 GCF_001715985.3 Manacus vitellinus
CAGCAGCTGCCGAGGGGTCCCCGATGTGGGCACAGCGCGATGGCCCCATGGCCTCGGCCACCCCTCCTTGGGACAGCAGGTCCGGCAGGGCCTGAGCTGGGCTGCTGGGCTGGGAGAAGCAAGCCTGGCTTCTGGTTTAGTCTCTCTCTCAGCACAGGTTTTGTGCCGAAATGCTCCCGTCCCGCGGTCTCGGCACCGCTGTGAGGGCAGAGCAGCGCTGCAGGCACAGGAACACCCCGGCCAGCCTTCCACCCTCCTGAACAACCTCTGAGCACCCCGGCCAGCCTTCCACCCTCCTGAACAACCTCTGAACACCCCGGCCAGCCTTCCACCCTCCTGAACAACCTCTGAGCACCCCGGCCAGCCTTCCACCCTTCTGAACAACCTCTGAGCACCCCGGCCAGCCTTCCACCCTCCTGAACAACCCTCACGTGTTCACAGCTTTAGCCACGGGCTAAATATGTAAGAGTAAGAAGGATTTCTATTTTACCTCTCTAACCTGAGCACGCCCTGGGGCAGCTCTTGGCCAGCATCCTGCCCTGCCCTGTGCCCCCTGCATCCCTCCCTGGGCTCTCACCGGGGGCTTTGCCATCCCGCCCGCCCGGGGTACCCCAGGGGGAGTCCCACTGACTCTGAAAGCTGTCAGCTTTCACTCTCTGAGCGTTAATTAACTGTGTCTACTGTCAGAAATAAACTGGGGAGATCTTCTTTCCTCGCACAAATGCACAATGCAGAGATGATATCTGCTGGGCAAAGGAGGAAATTACTTTAGAAATTAATTACAAAGGGTATGGGCAATGGGAAAAGTGCCAGTCCCTCTCTCCCCCCTCTTGCTATGAGGAAGCTTGAGAGCTTTGATTTCAACAATTTGCAGATGCATTTTGACCATTGAGACTGTGTAAATTATCGGTTTTATGTAGCAACTGGGGAGGTCAGTTATAAAGGGGCAATATTTTATTTAGGTTGGTGGTCATGCCAACACACAGGCTTAGAAATCTAAAAGTCTACAATTCCCCATTTCCACGCTTTTTATCCTGTTATATGCGACCTGAAGGGAGGTGTAGGGGGCAAAAGAAACAAAGGGTAAATATGAAAGGTCATCAGAAATGTATTAGCTCATTCTTAATAGTTCTGACCTAAATTACATGTTGAAGGGAAAAATGTTTTGGTCTGCTTTAGGTGAATGCTATTGCAAGTAATAAACATGCAAGATAAATGTTACAATATCTCTTCCCTACAACTACACAGTCACAAGCTCTATCGGGTCAATGACCTGTAACTTTAATCACAGGTGTCTTGGTTTGGGTGTCAAATGTTCACTTAATTATCAAAACAACAGAGATCAGGAATGCCCCTTAATAGGCAACACCAAAACAAAACCATCCACCACCCTGTGGTGTCAGCAGCCATCAACACAAGGGTTTTGTCTGTTGTTTGCCTACTTTCCTGCACTCAGAATAACAAGAAGGCAATATTCTTTGGGTTTTAAGGTTCCCACTAAATGGTGGAGGAAAGGCAGCTGTGCAGCCCCCAGCCCAGGTGTCCTGGGTTTTGAAGGATGCCCAGCCCAGCCAGGAGCTCTGCTGTTGTTGAGGGGTTGGCAGAAGCCACACAGTTCCCAGGCCCTCTCCAGGATGAGCCTACATCTTGGAAGGTGAGTCTCTTACAAATTGGAGCTTGATTTTGATTTTTGTTTTCAGAAATTCTTTTTTGACTTTATTTTTTTCTGGTGGTGATGATTCCTCATACTGGTCTGGAGAATTGTCTTAGAGCTCTGGGGAAGTCTGGACATCTGAGAACTATGATAGCCTATCCTGCAGCAGTTTTATCTGATGGTAGTCCTTGTAATTCCCCTTTACCAGATTTCCTTTAGGATCATGACCAGCAATAACCAGAACTCAAATTGTGCCTGGTTTCCATTTGCAATATTGGGTGGGCTGAGTAATTCCTCAGAAAAACTCGGGCTCTCTCCCCTTGTGTTGGACCTGCTTGTTCCCCCCTTGGCTGCAGTGCTGGTCCTGGAGCAGGAAGGGGTGTTTGGATGCAGAAGTGCTTGAAAAGGGGGGTTTTTTTCTATTTGAATAACTGTGGTTGGAAGATGCTCTGGAGGTATTTAAAGGCTAAGACTACATTTTGTCTTTAAACAAGAACTTAGACTTCTGAGCTGAATCTGGCATGAAATGGTGCATTTGAAGCTTTGCACTCCCCCTGATTGCAGGGCTGGAGCAGAAGCCCACGGTCCCAGTGACTGGGGTGGACTTAACACTTTATTAGCTGTGTGGGTGAGCTGTGTTCCCCAAACCATGGGCTCTGCCCTACTCAACTTGCAGAGGGAAGGGGGTTTGTTGTGTTTTTGGGAGTTAACACCTGCTGCACGTGGATCTTCTTCAGTTCAGACCAGTAAATTACCTTGGTGCTGTTGGCTGTGTGGCATTTTCAAGCTGGGGTATGAATTGTAATAAAATCACCTGGTGATTCCGTGCTGCATTGCAATAAACAGAAATTAATACAGGCACTACAGTGTCATCACAGCCTCTGGGCTGGGCAGGCAGCCTCTGCCTAATTCCCATCTCTGTGACAGGGTTGCCATTTTCTCTTCCTGCCATTAACTGTTGGATTAACCTCAATCCCTCAGTCATTAGTCAATATTAGCAAGTCGTTTGTGACATTTTGCACCAAGTACTGGCTGCAGGTCCTGCCTGTTGGAAGTTTTTAATTAAATAAAGCTGCCTGCTGTGTGCAGAGGGGCAGGAGGGAGAAGGCAGAATTCAAAGGGCTTCAGAGAAGCCCTTGGGCTTTTCAAGTGGCCTCTCATCTGAAATTACAGCACATGGTTTGAGCTCCTGCTCTAACAGGCTTTCTAGAAGTGGCTGGAAAACACTGTGTGTAGCACCTGAATGAGCCCTGTGTGAAAGATGGTAGAGTGAACATCACCAGGGATGGGGCAAACCAGTGCTTTGTGCTGAGCTCCACATTCACCAGGCAGGAAAAACTGCTGTGTCATGATCAGACTTGAAACTGGAATGGAAATAGTCCTTTTTTGAGACCTCATGGAGTTTCTGACTGTGGGGCTGAGGGTGAGGGAAAATAGTTCTGATCTCTCCCAGCCTTCAAAAACCTTCCGGTCCTGCTGATCCCTCATTTGTGGGACTGTGGTGGTCTGGGGCTGTGTCTGTGCCTGGCTGGTGCAGCTGTGGGGAGGCTCACTGTTAGGTGTCGAGGAGGAGAAGGTGGAGCTGCAGCCGCTGCCCCTTTCCCACAGCTCAGCCCGACAGCACCGGGCAGGGCCGAGCTCTGCCCGCAGGAAAGCCCCGGGCTGGGGGAGCAGACAGAGCTCTGCAGGGCCTGGGCACTCCGGGGCCATCAACACCTGTCATTAATGCTTGCTGCTTTCCCCGGGAGGCCCATTGTCTGGATTTATCCGTGCTGGTTTTGTTGTATTCTCTCCTCTTCATTCCTATGCCACTCAGCATCTGCATTATGTGCCAAGCTTCCAGGGCAAGCAGGGGCTGCTGCTGGTCCTGCTCTCTCCACCTTCAGTGGAAGAGCAACAAGTGTGTGGATGCCTGGGAGCTGCAGCTAAAGAGGCAGGGGATGTTCTGCAGCAGGGAAAACTCTGCTGTCTCCACTTGTCCATCACCTGTTTGGTTTCCTCTTTTGGCCCTGGTTAGTGGCTGTTTGCTGGGGGCTGCTCAGTGCCACAGCCAGCACACGGGATGGCAAGAGAGGCTGGCAAAGCCCGGGTGCCTTGCCTTGGCTGCAGTTGTGTTTATTTGCACAGGACACAGAGTATCCTGTCTCCCTTGGCAAGAAGCAGGGGAGGATATTTGGCACACAAAGCAAAACATGAGGTCTGTGCCCCTGCCCTCCCCCTTGGCTGTGGTGTGACATGGGCTGGCACCAGCCTGAGCATATGCCTTGAGGGTTCCTCTGTTTCCTCACCCGAATCAAACAGTCTTTCCCACTTTTTCCTCAAAGGAAGACTTCAGCTTCATAGAAACTTGGAAATAGCCCCAAGGAACACAACCCAGTACAAATGGCTGGCTTCTTCCTAATGCCTGAATGGCTAAAACTTTTTCTATCTAGATCCATTTAGGAGGAAAAATGAGTATTTAAATGCCATAGAACTGGTTTTGAATTTAGAAGAACTGATTTTGACAAAAGCACAGAAATAGCCTCAAAATTCAAATCCAAGTAATGAATAAAACCCTGAGGTTAGCTGAACTGGTTAGAGCATGGTGCTAACAGTGCCAAGGTTGTGGGTTCCATCCCTGTATGGGCCATTCACTTAAGGACTTGGTGATCCCTGTGGGTCCCTTCCAACTCAGAGTATTCTGTGAATATTCATGGCAAATGGGAAGGAAAATCCAAAGAACCATATTTATAAACTTATTCAGTCAATAGTTTTAATTAACAAGCTTATGTAGTAATCCTACACTGGGTATGATCAATACAGTCTGAACCAGCCATTTAGTGGAGGAAAGTCTAAAGGAGAAAGAAGCACAGGAATAATCTGAGGATTGTACTAGTACAAAAGAGCACAATAGTTCTGGCCACCAGAGGTACAGGCCCATGCATTTTTTATTGCTGGCTAAAGAAACCCTGAAAGGTGAGAGCTGGTGAAAGAGGGGTTCAGCCCATGGGTGTCCTGACCTACTGCTAGGCTGCTCCTACCCCATTTGTTTGAAAGCCTTTCAAGAGCTTCCAGCTATTATGTATGTACTGCAGCAGAGAGAACCAGGCTCCCACTCACTTTTCTTTGAGCAGCAGCTGAAAGGAAAATGCACATTCCCCACCTGTCACCCCCAACACAGAACTTTCACCCTAATTTACCTGAATAAAGATGTGTGGTTAGAAGAGGAGGCTAAATAATTGCTCTAGGTAGGCTTTTCTGGGCTAGGGGTCTGGGCTCTGGAGCACTGCAATGTGTGAACTGCTGAAAGAAATAATTTATTGCTGTTTGTTTCTCTTCAAGCAGTAGTTGGTCAGGTCTTTTGGAGCGATCACGCTGTTCCTAATTTGCAGGTCAGGCACACAACTCAGTGTGGGAAGTGTGTAATGACTGCATGGGGTGCTGGGATTGCTGGCTCCTGTGTCAGAGATGTTCTAATCTGGGGATGTGGCCCTGGTGGAGCATTAAGTCCCCTAGAGCTGCCTGTGAGGGGTCTGACTGCAGCATGTGGGAAAGGCCATTTGGAGCCTGTGGCTGCTTTGGAATTCTAGGGAACCCTCCAAGAGTGTCTGAGTCTGAGCTCTCTGGCTTTGGTGCCTTTATGGTCTGAACTCCAACAGGGAGCATCTCTGGTGGGGAGTGGGAGATGAAATGATTCAGTGCCATTTTGTCCAGAAGACTTACTGCCCCCACTGCAAGTCTGAATCCTGACCTGTGTAGCTGAGGATGAGAGTATCACAAAGGAATATCCTTGCAAAATAGGGTTAGAAATGTTTGTCCAGCTGAGCACTGTAGCCACGGGAGCTGCAATACCCCAGGTGCAATTGCTGGCTGTTGGCTGTATAGGGGCTTTCTGGAGTATGAATAGGCGGTCAGGGGCAAGTTTTACTTACTAGCAAGAAATGTGTTCTGTCCTTACAAAGAGCTACTAAAATCTGTTATGGATGTAGGAGGGCTGTGGAGGGGAGAGAACACGCCATAGGAATAGGCGGTCAGGGGCAAGTTTTACTTACTAG
>NW_021938838.1:617112-650359 GCF_001715985.3 Manacus vitellinus
CTGGGCTGGCTGGGCACTGAGGGTGCAGCCCGGGTCCCGCGGCCCCTTGCCCCGCACTCACTGGGAGAGTTAGGAATAAGGTGCCCCTTGGTCCTGCATCACCCAGGCTGGGCACGGGGTGCAGACCGGATCCGGTCCCTCCTTTCTTGAGTCCTGCACCCCAAAGTGGCTGGCCATGAGCCCGAGTCCTGCTGTTTTTTTTTTTGTTTTTTTTTTGACCAGCTGGGCACAGGGATGTAGTTTATATCCTTCATCTCCTGGCCAGGATCCTGAACTCCTCGGATTAGCTGTGCATTGGGGTGCACCCTGTTTCCTGCACCCTCTGAACAGGCTGGGGGTGGGTGTGCACCCCAGGTTCTGCAGTCTTTTTTCCAGGTCCTGCATCCCTTGAATCAAGTGGGATGAGGATGCACTGTAGGTCCTTGATCCAGGTATCAGCCTGACTGAATGGAGATGCAGGACTCCGGGTCCCTTTCCCAGGTTTGGGGGGGCTGGTAGGGATGTGCTGAGCGCCTCAACTGCTGCATTTATAGACTTTCTGATTAGGGAGCTAACGAGGCTATTTGCACTTAAATGAATTGGGAGAATGGGGTGGAATCAACCAGAGTGCAAACGGTGTAATTACAGTCTTTCTACAGCATCCAGTAATTAAACACAGAGATCCTCAGCTTTGCCATCTCCTATCTTAAAAAAAAAAAAAAAAAAAGTAGTGAATGCAAAAATAAACTACTGAAGCATTGGCTGTAGTAAAGGATAACTCAGGCTCTCCTCCAGCCTCCTCAAAGAAAGGATAGGCGGTAGTAGCTCTTCCAAATAAGCCCTTGCATTTCTAAATAATGTGCTGAATCTTCTGCCATGTCCCCTGTGGGCGTCGGTGTGGGCTGGAGAGTCCAAAACTCGTTCCACCTCTGAGCACCCTGGGCTGAGGAGCGTTTCAGTTCCCCGAGGAACCATCGTGTCTGTGTCTGCTGAGCTGCCCAAAGCAGCTGGGAGAGAAGTGTTTGCTGGGATGGTCCTGCAGGCTGTGGGGAATGGGCTCCGTGGAGAAACAGAAAGGACAAGTGCAACTAATGCTGTTGTGTTTTTTAAATTAACTTGTTTGGAGGTTTTTTTTCTGGGTTTTGTTGTTGTCCTTGTTTTGTTTGGGTTTTTGTTTTGGTTTGGTTTTTCATGATGTGTGTTTGTTTTTTCATCTACCCTGAAATTACCGAAGTCTTACACCAGTCTGGAATCTGGGCCTCAGAGCATAAATACAATTATAAATATAAATAATAATACAAAAATTAAATACAAGTGGGGAGCACCATTAAGTTTATAAAAGAGGTTCTTGAATTAGGACTGTTTTACCACCAAAATGGTATACTTTCCATTTAAGTTTAATATTTTTAGGTGAATTTTTTTTCCACTTTGAGGTTTGAGCTCAGGAAGCGAGCCATGAACTTTCAGAATGGGAAGCACAGTGAAGTATTGTATTATTTCAGTGGGAAATACAATAGAACTGGCTGTGCAGCTCCTGATCATTTTTCACAATGGTACTGGGAGCCCTTTCTCACCTGCTGAAAGTAGAAGTGGATGCTGGAAATGTAAGACTTGTGGGCTTAGGGGTTTTTGTTTCCTCCTCCCCTAGAACTCGATTATCTCCTTTTTCTCCTGTCACAATAGCAACGCCAATTGAAGTTGTGGCTTCACTGGAACAGGTTCTTCCAGTGCACTGTGAGACCCTCCTTTCGTACAAAGGGTTTAAACGTGGGAACATGTATTTAGGTTAATTTTCACACATTAGCAGGAAAGTAACAAACATCCCACTGAATGCTCAGGGGTGAGAACCTGTTTGCCTGTTAACTCGTTCAGGTTCTCTCATTACTGCACAACCCAGTGCAGCTTCTGGGTGGGGGAGGCTGAAGCAGAAGACCTGTAAGGTTTTATGTTTAACTCACACTCTCGCATGAGCTGGTAGGGCTGTGTGGGCAGTCCCTTGGGGGCTGGGGAGGGTTAAGCTTGGGTTTGGCTGTGAATTAGATAAGATGGTTCTGACACTGAGAGCACCTTCGTCACTTTTGCTTCCTTTTCTGGCTTTCTTTGGATTCAGCCGTTCCCAGAGTTCTTGTTCTGACTTCTCCACGAGGGTGGCTGGTGGGTCAGACCAAGGTTCCCTGGGCTCTTTCCACCAAAGAAACAAAATTGTGCCATTGTGGGGCAAAACTGAGGGCTGAAGAAATGAGGTTAGATGTCTTCTGCCATCAAGCTGGCTGCTGCCACTTGCAGGATGAATGGTAACTTTGGACTGGCTTCACTGGTTTTCTTTTCTTTTGCCTGTGGCCTTTTAAGTAAAGAATTAAAAAAGGTTGAATAATGTTCACTAGTTCAGCTCAAAGCTATAGGTTTCCAAGTGTAAAAAATAGCTAAAGGTGGAGATTAACTGAACCCTGGTAACAATCTAATGAAGAAGATACTGAAGTCCTAAACATTGCCGAAAATAGGCAGCAAGTAAAACCAGGCAATGAGAGCTGCTCTTCATGGGTGGCAGTACAAATGGAGGTGATGTGTCACTCTAGGAGCCTGGAAAACATCAGTTTGAATTTAATGGTCAGCTTTTACAGTGTTGGTCAAATCAGCATAAGGGGTTGGGTTTGAGCAAGGAGCCTGTACCCATCCTGGTGCTCCCTCGGGTCTGTCTCTGGGTCTGGGGCACACCCAGCTGCTCGGGCTGCAGGGGCCCAGGGCTGGCAGGGTGTGCAGTCACTGCAGGATCACCACTCACATCCCAGCTGGGCACGCTCCCTGGGTTTCTGGAGCTTTCTGCACCCACGAGGACAAACCCCCTTCACTAAAAGCTGTCATGCTCAGCTGCTGCTCCACTCCACGTGTGGTGATGGTGGCATTTCCAGTCGAGAACAGACCCTCAAATGTCACAAGGCTTGTGGAGAACATGTGCTGTGGGTGTGTCAGGTGCGTGTGAGCCAGTGTGGGAGCACTTTGCTGGGTGTGGATGAGTGCCTGTGCAATAAGGAGCTCAGGTGGATGAGTGCCTGTGCAACAGGGAGCTGAGGTGGATGAGTGCCTGTGCAACAGGGAGCTGAGGTGGATGAGTGCCTGTGCAACAGGGAGCTGAGGTGGATGAGTGCCTGTGCAGCAAGGAGCTGAGGTGGATGAGTGCCTGTGCAACANGGAGCTGAGGTGGATGAGTGCCTGTGCAACAGGGAGCTGAGGTGGATGAGTGCCTGTGCAGCAAGGAGCTGAGGTGGATGAGTGCCTGTGCAACAGGGAGCTGAGGTGGATGGCTCCTGAGGCTTAGGAAGTGTCGAGGCAGGTACTGCCCTGTCTGGGAGCACTTCAGTGCTGCCTGACTGATTGTCCCTGCTCATCTCTTCCTGCCTTTGTGTCACTGCCAAAAGCAGCAGGAGAGTGAAGTCCAGCACGTGCAGAGCCTGGTGAGCCACAGCAGCTGCAGGTGAAGATGCTCTGTAAGGATCAGCCTTGGCTATGGGAGAGCATTCCCAAGGCAGGACTGTGCTCCAAGTGGCACAGCATCACTGCCCCCCTTTCTGGCTTTGCCAATGGGGACTAAATTTGTTGCTTTTTGGCTTTATTTTCAATGCTCCTGAAGAATGCAATGCCATTCATTTCAGGTCAGATGAAGCTTTTTGTTTTACCTACCCTGTCTTTTGCTGAAAACTAATTTTGATCCTTATCTGACTTTTTTTCTTCTTTGACAGGGTCAGAAAGAGCATTTCTAATCCATCTCTCCTGCTTATGGCTCCTCTTGCACCCTCTCTAACATGGCCAAATCTGATTTGCACTTCTTCAGCCCCATGGGATTGAGTGAGGTGTCTGGATGGAAGATACAGGGAATTTGATTTGTGCCAGGGGTTCATTTTCGAATGTAGATCCAAGAACTGCCAGTTTTCCAACTGTTTCATCAGTGACACTATTTCCAGTGCAGGCCCTGCTAGCAGAGCTATTGCAGCCACAGGAACCTCAGGAATCCCTTCTCAATCCTCTTCTGCTTTGACCTTTTTCCTCTGTTTTTGGTTTGTTTGTTGGTTTGGTTTTTTTTTTTTGTTTGTTTGTTGGTTTGTGGGTTTTTTTGTTTGTTGGTTGGTTTGTGGGTTTTTTTGTTTGTTTGTTGGTTTGTGGGTTTTTTTGTTTGTTTGTTGGTTTGTTGTTTTTTTTTTTTTAAGGTCGGTTCCCTCCCTTTCTTGTGCCCTTGTTTACCTTCTCACTTCTTGGAGTGAACTGGGAGGGCAGTTTCCCTCCTCCATAGTCCTCCCTATGTGAGATCGTTCCCTGGAGCCGCCTGCAGGGCACAGCTGGAGAGGAGGGTCAGGGCACAGCTGGAGAGGAGGGGCAGGGCACAGCTGGAGAGGAGGGTCAGGGCACAGCTGGAGGGGAGGGGCAGGGCACAGCCAGGCTCTCTTCCTTCCCTGCGAGGGACATCATCTCACAGGAGAGCCCGTCCTTTCCCTTCTATCTTCAGGGCTTTGGAAGTGGGTGCCTGAAATGAAGCTGCACCCAGGGCTGATCTTTATGGGAAAGTAACTTCTAGTGCTGAACATCAGCAGGTCAGAACACCAAGTGCAACTCTTACCTGCCTCATGCAATTTTTATTTAGGACAGCTAGGTAAAGTCTAAAGAGAAGGTAACAGTGAAAGCAGAGGCCAGGACGTGGTGTCAGCTGCTCTTCTCTTGGGGAGGAAGGGAGAAAGAAGAAGATCTGCTTTGAAGTGGGAAAAATGCCCAGAGACCTGGAGCTCTGTAGCAGCTTTGTTTTGTGGGGAGCCACTCCAGGTGGGACAGTGTTTCCACACCAGTGGCATATTCCTTACTGAAACACCAAAATCAAACCTTTCTCCTCGCATGGGGAAATGCTCATTAGCCTGAGGATGTCTAAAGATGTAGCCCAAAGTGTCAAACCCTCAGGTCATTATTTTCTCACATCATTACCAAAAAGAGCAACACAGAGAGGCTGTAGGAGAGGAATTCCTCCTGGTACCTGGAGGTAGAGAAGGAAAGGTCATACCTGATATAAAGCTTTGTCTCAGCTCCAAAGGAGGCATCAAGACTTGTAGGGAGAAGAACAGGAATGTAGGAACATAGTGAGCAGATTAATAATTTTTTTAGGTATGTGTTGGTCTCTGAATGCTTTCTCATCCATAGGCTTTCCTCATGCATGACACTTGATTTTGTTTGTCCTTGATTCTGCACCAACATTATAATGGAAAACAAAATTTCAGCTCAGCTGCATTCTATTTTAAATCAACATCATATTAACCTGCTGAAGGGATAATAAACTCTACAAACCCTGTAATAATTCTTGGGCTTCTTAGGGGAGTGCTTGTGTGAATTTAATAAAATTGGTGAGAAAACCTCCATTAAGCAGCCTCCAGTGTGGCATGTTCTCATCCAGGAGCTTGGAGAAGGCAGAACTCAATGTTAAAATTTGAAACCATCATTTTTTTTTTCCAAGTTTATTATTACCATTGGGGTTTTGAATTGCTTACTTCTGCCAGTCAAATATCTGTAGTAGCCATTGGAGAGTACAGCTAAAACACATATTTAAAGAAAACCTATTGGAAGTCTTGAGAGAAGTTCCTTGCTCTAGAGAAAATAGTGTTTATATTCATCTAAACATCGGGTAAATGGGCTAAGTATGCTGCAGACAGAAAAGTGCATGCACTGCCTGAGTAAATCCTGTAAAATGGGTTAATGCCCTTATTGTGGGCATCCTGTGGGCTCCCCCTGAGACAGCCTGTGCTTCAGGAGACTTGCTTAATAGCTTCGGAGCACAGCGATGGGGGAGATGGTTGCTGTAGTACCTCTTGAACCGGATAATTTCTCATTTGCCGTGTGAGAGCCGCGTTGCCCTGGGGGTGGCAGAGCTGGGGCTGGTGGAGCAGGAGGAGCATCCCCGGCAGGGCTGTGCAGCTGCAGCTCCTGCTGGGCTGTGTGAGCCTCAGCTCCTGCTCCGGGAGCCTCTCCCTCCCCCGGGGCCAAGGCAGCCCAATCGCTGCCGAGGGCCTGGCAGGACAGGGCCCTTCTCCACCCATATTTCATCACCTCCTCTCTCCTGACCTCCAGGGCTGCTGCCTGGGCCGAGTGTGAGTGCCCGAGTCTGAGTGAGTGCCCGTGTCTGAGTGCCCGAGTCTGAGTGCCGGTGCTGCTGAGTGAGGGGGCAGCGCCGGAGCTGCCGGGAGAGCCCGCGGGGACGGGGTGGGGTGGGCTCTGCAGCCCCTGTGCATGGTGGGCTCTGGAGTCCCTGTGCTGGGGATGGTGCAGCACCCTCGCCTGCAGCATCCTCACCTGCAGCACCCTCGCCTGCATTCATTTTGGGAGCAGCTGGAGCTGTTGTTCCCCCAGCTCCCTGGGAGCCTGGCACCCAGCTGCCCTTGGGGTTTGCCCTCTGGTCCCTAGGTGGGTGTGAGGGCTGTGGTTTCCCTTCTACCAGCAGCTCTCACACCTCTCCCATGCAGAGAGCACCTCCTTCCTGCGGGGGAACCACAAATTCCAGCCCAGAACGGAGCATCTTGGGCTCTGTGTGGGAGGGCACTCTTGTTTGATGAGCTAGAACATAAATCCCGGGGCTTCCCAGCAGCAGCACTTTTGGCAGCACTACCAGGCTGTCACAGAGTATATTACATCTTTATCAGCCTCCCAGTGCTCAGTCCAGTGTTCATACCTTGATGCAGTGCCTGCCTGTGCTGACAGATGACTTTGTCTTAAATTGCTTTCCCTCCAGGTGTCCCACTTTAAATTTTTATGTGTGCAAATTTTACATGGTCCAATTAAGTTGGAAGAATAAATCCTGCCCATTAGCAATAAAAAAGCAAGCAGCTTGGTCCTGTAGAATAAACTTTGATAAATAATACAGCCAATGTGATCTTTTATCAACATGTTCATTTGCAATAGTCATACCTTTAAGGAGTATCTGGGGGAGTTAAAGCTCTAAAATGCTCACTTAGTGAAGCTGGACATAAATACTTCACTTTCTAAACATTTTTTTTCATTTCTTAATTTATTTGTTTTTCCTGTTGCTCCAACCATCCCTTGCAAGGTTAAGAGCTCTGTGGAGCAGAGCACTGCAGGTTGAGCCTTTCTCTCAGTTTAAGTTATATTTCACCTGTTGGTTTTCCCTTCCCATTCTCCCTCTCTCAGCTGGGCTTAGTGGGGTGGTGATCTTAAAATAGTCATTTCTGCTTCTGTGTTTGGCTGCAATGGCTTCCTTTCAAAGCAGTGGGAAGAGTAACAGAAGGGGATGTTTTGATGAAACAAATGACCCAGAAATAATCAGCATCTAAAAAGAAAGGTACCTCATCTGGAGGTGCTCGTGGGGAGTGAGGAGTTGGGGTGTCCAAACCATGAAAGGAGTATTGTGTGTGGTGGGCAGGAAATCCTGCACACAGGGGAGGAATGTGTGCTAGAGCCACAGCTTACTGGGGTCCTGCTGGGATATATTCCATCTTCCCAGAGACAAGCCATGACTGGCTGGCCCTTCAAAACCTCAGTGAAGTCTGTGAGTAAGGAGACAGGTAGGATTTCCCCCCCCCCAAACCTTCTAATGGCTCTAAAAAAAAATGGTCAGCCCCAAAAATGAAGGAGTTTTGAAGTGGTCACAAGCTGTAATCCTTGTGGGGTTTTTCTGACCCTCTCTTGAAGCTGAGACTCAGTGACTCCCACCACTTGGGTTTGGCCCAAGCAGAGGGGTTCTGCCTCTGCTGAAGTACAGCAGAAAGTCCAGCTTTGACTTTGCTGTGGGCTGCACAGCCTGGGAAGAGCTTTGGACAAAAGAATGATTAATATGTTCCTTAATTAAGCCATATTCAGTGAAATAGCATATTCTGCAATTCAATTTGTCTCTTGGGTTTCTTGTTTGTGCAGCAGTTTCTCTTCTGATTTTTTTTAAATGGTTTTGTGACCCAGAAAATAAGAGATTCTATTTTACAGCTGACTCTGATCTGTCTTGCTTGTGCTTTTATTCCCTCCACAGGGAAATTTCTGTGCAAAACCAAAATCTCTGCTCTTGCTCAAATCAATAGGGTCAGGCCTGAAGAGATGATGAGAATATTTTACCTCTTCTACCCAGTTTGTGAGCATGCTAATTGTTTGGTAATTTATGGCCAAACCTGTGCTAGCAGCTATTTTTGACAGGAACTTGTAAGTTTTCAAGCTTTGCACAATCCTTTTTGCTCTTATCTGCATTGTGTCAGGGGGCTATTCCTCAGATGAGATGGTCAGAAAAATAGCAGTTGTTTCTGTCTCTCCCAGGCAAGTTCTACAGTACTACACGTTATTGCAATTTTTTTCTCCTGAAATGGCTATCTGGTTCCTCTCTGTGGGCTGCTCCTCCACGCTGTAGTTTTAAGTCTAAATATAATCTCCTTCCCACGCAGGAGACTTGCTTTCAAAAAAAAAAATGTTGTAAATAATTTTTTTCAGAAGTGCAGAACTGTGAAACTTGCTTTAAGAGACATTATTGATGCTGCAGGGACTGGCTGGGCTGGCTGCAAGGCTGCTGTAATATTTTTTTTAAATGTGTATTTTTCTGGTGTTGGATCCACATTTCAGCTTCCCTTTGTGAGGGAGGTGCTGGAACTGCTGGAAGCATTTCCACCAGTTATTCCAAAGGCAGCCCTGCTGGCACTCTGCCCTGGCAGTGACTGTCCATCCTGTTGGTCTGGGGGAGAAGAGCTGAGCCTGGGGCAGGGGGAGCTCAGTGAATTGGCTCTTTGGGGCTGGAGCTCGTGGGGCTGCCCCGTGTGTGGGGCTGAATGTGGCCCTGGTGCCCAGGGCTTCACCCCCTCCTGTTGAACAGCAGAGTAAAAGTGTTTCTCTCTTTCTCTTTCATTTCTAGATTTTCAGAAGAGCTGACAAAAATGGTAAGTCTGTACATTCATATTTCACATTTTTTTGTTGGGCTATTGCCAGTATTACCATTTTTCCTGACAGTAACATCCAACTGTTTAAATGTCCTTCAGTTTACTGGATCTGATGGTGATACAGTCAAAGCATCAGAAAAGGTTTTGGTATTTCTTTGGAAAAGATGTTCTTAGAGCAGAAGTGACACTAGTGTGCAAGTCAGCATGGCAGAACCCACCAGATTTGGGGCAATTTCACAAAAAAAACCCACGTAAAAATAAATCACAGGTAAGTGATAAGTGAGGATCCACCACTGGGTAATCTTGGAATAGCTTTGCAAAACAGACCTAATCTGTGAATATCAGTAGTTTGGTTCTGAATGGCTGGACCCATCAAGGAGCAACATGTACTGATGTGTGTTCTCAGTCTGCACCTGGGGAAAGCTGAACAGCTGTGCTGAGCCCATCCATGTCCTCACACAGGGGATAACATGCACGTGTCTTCACTTGGAAGGAGAGAGCTGCTCTGCTGTGAGATAACATGCTTAAGGAAAGAAGAGCAAATGACTGCAATCCCAGGATCTTTCTCCACCCTGAAAATCAGTTTAATTTTAGCTACTAGATCAAATCCCAAGAGCTAGTATCTATTCTTTCCCTGTAGTACAAGAAGAAAATTAAATATGCATCAAAAGGGTGTGTGTTTGCAGAGGGCCCTGTGGGAGGGCTGTGCAGAGGAGCACAGGGGACAGTCTGTTTATTCCCTTGCAGACTGAAAAGCGAGGTACCTGATGCCTGCAGGGGCTCACAGTGTGTGCTCCCTGCCCAGGGAAGGCAGTGAAGGATGCTGTCAGCTGGCAAATGGGCAGTAAATGCCCTGCTAACGTGGGCTTCTGGTTATGAGGACTGACACAGTAATGGGACATTGAAATTCGTTGCTTGGGAAAGCTGAGCAGTTGTGCCATGCAAGGGGAATGAGGGGAGAGCACTGCAATGCTGCTCGTAGGAAAAAATGAGTTTGTGCTTTTGGCACCCAGCTGGACACACTTCACAGCCTCCTGAGCACTGAATTGCTGTGTGATTGGAGACCCCGAGGTCTGAGGAAATGTGAGCTGCTGCCTCTGACAGAAGCTGCCTGCTTGCTCTCTGCTGCCTGGTGCCCTGGAGCTGAGTGCTGGGGCTGCCAGCCTGGCATGGACCCTTACCTGCCCTTCACCTGGAGCAGTCTGGTGAGGTGTGGGGACTGCAGCTGGCACTGCCTTTGCTGTGTGGAGATACCGAGCTGAAACCTGTGCTCAGTTAGTCCCATTCCTGTTTGAAGTTGAAAATCCCTCTCCAAACTTCAGCCTGGGAGACTGTTCCTTGCTGAGTCCATGTTTAGCCTCCTCCTCCAGGACAGCCTCTGGGTAGGGCAGCTGAAATCAAAGCCAGTGATTTTTCCTTTCAGTACCAAATGTTACTGTGCTGAACAAAGCTTGAGAGGACACACTTCAACATCCCAATCTTGACATAGTTATTTCCAGGGACTGCTTTTTGAGCTCTGTCAAATAATGCTGCACTTTTGTCTTAGTTTTAATTAAAATTATAACAGCTGTGATGAGGCCGAAGAATCAGAACTCAAAGTACAAAATCTTGTCTTGGCTGTTGTGTGAATATTAAGGCTTTTCTCCTTCATGATGGAGCTGCCAGACAGACACCTCTTTCCAACCCAGCCCAGAGGGCAGAGCTGTCATTTTTGTGTTTACCACATCACGAGGTTGTGGGGGTTAAATTTTAGTGCAGCTTTCACCAGAGGGACAGCTCTCTTGTTGTAATTGGTAGGTGCCAGTGACAAGCCATGAGTCTGGTCTTGTCATGTGGGTGATAACTTGGGAAAGGATGAACCTTTGGACCCACTTGTTCTGCTCTGGGTCTCTGAGAAGAAAGATGTACCTTTGGAGAGCTGAGGACTTTTTCTGACCAGTTCCCTTACTGCTGGTGACACTCACCCCATACTGGTTTTGCAGCCTTGTCCTCTGTTCCTGGTGGTGGCCAAACAGTCCTGCAGCACTTTAACATGAACAACAGCTAAAGGCCAAACAGGGAGCTTTGGGCAGCAAGAGCAAACCTGTTATTTTTACCTCTGACCCTCGCCCTGGGAAAAACCTGCCCATCTCCTTCACAGTCTTCTCCCTAGATGTTCTGCCCTTTGTGTGTCCTGCAGTGGTTTTCCCTACATTTATCTGGATGCTGCTTTTTTCTTGAGGCAGCCCCTGCCAGCCGTGGTGCCAGCTTCCCCAGCCACTCGTGTTGGCTGAACTCTGGATGACAGACTTTGCACTCTTTGTAATTAGCTCAGTGTGTTCCTCTGCAGCCTTTTTGGGGTCACAGACCCCACAAAGCCCCCCAGCCCCCTGCAGCTCACAGCAGCTGCTGCAGGAGATGGGCAAGGATATCTCCCTTGGTAAAGCCTCCCTGCAAACCAGGGCTCGGAGATTTCCAGAGCCAGAGGTAATATCTTTGTATTTAATATCCCTGGGGATCTCTTTTTCACCGTTTTCTCTTTGACACCCTGGCCTTTAATGTATTGATTTGCTGAAATTCAGAGTGTTCATGGCTTTGCCTGGTGCAGCTGCAGGGCACAGTGGAAGCACCAGCCTGTGGCTTTCAAGGCTCACAGCAGGGGCCATGCACAGCCCTCTGTGGAGAAATGAAAATCTTGTGCTTTCCATTTTTGTCAGAACCCCAGGAAGGGGCTCTGAGCCCTGCACAGGCTGCTAAAAATGCAAGTCCACAGGTTCCCAAAATATTTTACTCTGTTAACATCCTTCTGTGGTCTCCACACCTGCAGAGGGTCCTGTCTGGCAGGGACTTGGCCCTTTTTAATTAACCAGCTGAGCTGGGTCCTTATCCAGGGCTGTGTGATGGTGACATCCTGGGGACAGCTCCCAGGGCAGGGAGTGCTGGCAGCTTTACCCACAGATGGCAGCTCTTGCTTTCCTCAGCTGTGCTAAAGCCACTCTTGCAGGCCTGTGTAGGAAATGGGGAGGGGGAAAACCTGAAAAAACTTCAGCTCTTGCCATCCAGTTTAACTGGAATATTTCCCTTTAACTTTTGCCATGCAGAGATCAGAAGATTAATTAGAGGGTCTCCTAAAAGACAAAGGGGGGGATTGTAAGCTTAAGGAATAGTCTCATTTAATGTGCAGATTCCTACAGTCAAGAGGTTATAAATTTGGAAATCTTTTCAGCATCTTGATTCCCCCCCCCCAGCCTGGTAAAAATGGCACATGTTGTTTTAAAGCAATGTGGCTGGTTCAGACATGGTAACTATGGAGCCTGATCGTTTGAATTCAAGAGCTTCTCCCTCCTCCCCCTTCCTTCCAAAGCTCCTCCACATAAATTGTTAATTCATGTAAAATTGAATGTTCTTGATGCAAGATGCTAAACCACGTTATTGCTCCTGCCATGTTCAGGTACTTGTATTTAGTTGATTTGATTCAGTGCCTACATGTGCTGAGAGGATGCTAATGAAGGAGCTCTTGCTTGTTAAAAGGCATCTTGGTCTCCTGCCCCAGAAATGTGAGATTCTGACTCTAGTGTGAGTTAAGTTCCCAACCTTTGCCCAGTGATAATATGAAGGAATTGGATTTACAACTGTCTACACCATAAACTGGGCAAATGATCTGCACAGGACACCTGGAAATGATGAGCACGTTGGAGATATCTGACAGTCTGGCAAATGGTCTGAAAAAGGGAGAAGTTCTGGGTTGCAGCCTCCTGACAGTGAATAACTCAGCTCTAGTCATGCTTTGCAGGGGCATGGCTGTTAGTCATTCAAAATAAGCTTTTTCTTCTGTGTAGGAGTGTTTTTCCTTTCTCTGCTAATAAATCCACCTACTGTCTTGTAATGCTCCCAGTGCCAGTAAACAATACTTAATGGTTTAATTGGCATATGGTGGGAAAACAAAGGCATCTTGTTTCAGGCTGGTGCAGCAGAGCTGTCAATCACCTCAGTTATCCACCCTGGACTCAATCCTCTCGTTAGAAAGCTGCTAATCAATGAAATAGCCAGGATTCTCTTGGAAAGATTAAGCTGGTTTTATTTTGACAGAACAGCCCAACTGATAACGATTCATGTGTTATCTGGAAATCTCCAGCTCACTGCAACTGCCCAGCTCCCACGCTTGGAGTGTAACTAAATGTGAAGTGTATCTGGATTTAATCTGTGGTTTGGTTCAGTTGGTTTTGCCGTGGTTGTTAGATCTTGCCCATGGAAATGGCCATCAGCCTGGCCCATCCCTGGGGGTCACTGGGGGTTAGGTGGTTTCATGTGGACCTCTGCCATGGAAGAGGAGAGATGCAAAAGAAAATATGCCAAAAACTTGGCATATGGTTATGAAATGCCTGCAGAAGATGGCAGGAGGAGCTGGTGGTGCAGTATTTCACCTGATGGTGACCAGTGATGAGTTCTTGTGGTTCAACTCGGTACCTTCCCATTGCTGCTGTCCTTGTGATTTCTGTGCCAAGAACTGTTGTGGTTCTCCCTTGAATTTATCCTCTCTAGAGAAGGTGTGAATGGGAATGAAGCCACTGAGCACATATTTTCTTTAATAGCTTCTGCTGTTATAAAAAATGAAATACAAAAAATTGTGAAAATGGATTAAACTAAGTTAATTTATAAGTTTAACACAGAGATCTGGAGTACAAATGCTGAGAGGAGGTTTCAGTTTTCAGTTGATCTGGATGATCAGCTGAAGGCCTGCAGAGGACGTGGCAGAGCTAATAAAGGGGAAAAAAGGAAGCATGAATGCAGCAGGAATTGGTGGTTGGAAAGGGCTTCTTGGTTAAGAGGGCAATGGCACTGTGCCCATCCCTGTCCCAGGAGGGCTTGTCCTTTGAACAGTTGCACACAGATATCTGTTAGTCACTTCAGAGCTCCTTAAAGGAGATTTATGCTGCTCCTCTCTGTAAGACAAGGTCTGCAGTCCCAGTGTTACAAACCTCACAGCAAATCACACTACAAACCTTGGGGGCACCTGGAGAGCCTCTGAAAAGCAGGGAACAGGAATATCTTTGCACATCAGCATCATAACAAAGGGGTTGAGGAGCCGGGTCAGCTGGCAGGGGGGTTGTGCCCTGTGAGCAGGGTGAGCTCTGCTTCTCACAGTGCTGCTCTGCCTGGGGCTCTGTGGCCCCAGTGCCTGGGCCACCACTGTCCCCACGGGGTGCAGAGCTCACAAGCTTCAAAAGCTGCAAAAAGGCAGAAAAAGAAAACCAAATGAAAAGCTTCAGGCACATCTCTCAGCCCCGGCTTGAAATGTTAAAGAATGTGTAAAGGTTTTCTTTCCCCCCTTTAACTCTGAGAGTGCCCCTTGCTGAGCTTTAGTTATTAATGCAGAAATTAGGACAAAATGGGGTGAAAATGCCTCTTCAGTTCTGGCAGTGTGGGAACACATTCATGGAGAGAGGGATGGAGAAAACTGGCACTGGTGAGCAAACGGTTCAAAGACCCTTTTTTAGCATGGTAATTGCCCATAAGGTGGTTTTAAGACTTGAAATACTTATCTTCCAACCTTCCCCCTGAACTTGAGGCCCTTTTGGACAATACACTTGCCCAGGACTCGAATGGGTGTGAGCAGCTGGGGCTTCAGTAACAGGCCATCCAAGGCATCAAGGACAAAAAATTAGGGCATTGTAGCTTTGGGTGCTTTTATTGGATCTTANGAACAGGAATGTAGGAACATAGTGAGCAGATTAATAATTTTTTTAGGTATGTGTTGGTCTCTGAATGCTTTCTCATCCAAAGGCTTTCCTCATGCATGACACTTGATTTTGTTTGTCCTTGATTCTGCACCAACATTATAATGGAAAACAAAATTTCAGCTCAGCTGCATTCTATTTTAAATCAACATCATATTAACCTGCTGAAGGGATAATAAACTCTACAAACCCTGTAATAATTCTTGGGCTTCTTAGGGGAGTGCTTGTGTGAATTTAATAAAATTGGTGAGAAAACCTCCATTAAGCAGCCTCCAGTGTCGCATGTTCTCATCCAGGAGCTTGGAGAAGGCAGAACTCAATGTTAAAATTTGAAACCATCATTTTTTTTTTCCAAGTTTATTATTACCATTGGGGTTTTGAATTGCTTACTTCTGCCAGTCAAATATCTGTAGTAGCCATTGGAGAGTACAGCTAAAACACATATTTAAAGAAAACCTATTGGAAATCTTGAGAGAAGTTCCTTGCTCTAGAGAAAATAGTGTTTATATTCATCTAAACATCGGGTAAATGGGCTAAGTATGCTGCAGACAGAAAAGTGCATGCACTGCCTGAGTAAATCCTGTAAAATGGGTTAATGCCCTTATTGTGGGCATCCTGTGGGCTCCCCCTGAGACAGCCTGTGCTTCAGGAGACTTGCTTAATAGCTTCGGAGCACAGCCGATGGGGGAGATGGTTGCTGTAGTACCTCTTGAACCGGATAATTTCTCATTTGCCGTGTGAGAGCCGCGTTGCCCTGGGGGTGGCAGAGCTGGGGCTGGTGGAGCAGGAGGAGCATCCCCGGCAGGGCTGTGCAGCTGCAGCTCCTGCTGGGCTGTGCGAGCCTCAGCTCCTGCTCCGGGAGCCTCTCCCTCCCCCGGGGCCAAGGCAGCCCAATCGCTGCCGAGGGCCTGGCAGGACAGGGCCCTTCTCCACCCATATTTCATCACCTCCTCTCTCCTGACCTCCAGGGCTGCTGCCTGGGCCGAGTGTGAGTGCCCGAGTCTGAGTGAGTGCCCGTGTCTGAGTGCCCGAGTCTGAGTGCCGGTGCTGCTGAGTGAGGGGGCAGCGCCGGAGCTGCCGGGAGAGCCCGCGGGGACGGGGTGGGGTGGGCTCTGCAGCCCCTGTGCATGGTGGGCTCTGGAGTCCCTGTGCTGGGGATGGTGCAGCACCCTCGCCTGCAGCATCCTCACCTGCAGCACCCTCGCCTGCATTCATTTTGGGAGCAGCTGGAGCTGTTGTTCCCCCAGCTCCCTGGGAGCCTGGCACCCAGCTGCCCTTGGGGTTTGCCCTCTGGTCCCTAGGTGGGTGTGAGGGCTGTGGTTTCCCTTCTACCAGCAGCTCTCACACCTCTCCCATGCAGAGAGCACCTCCTTCCTGCGGGGGAACCACAAATTCCAGCCCAGAACGGAGCATCTTGGGCTCTGTGTGGGAGGGCACTCTTGTTTGATGAGCTAGAACATAAATCCCGGGGCTTCCCAGCAGCAGCACTTTTGGCAGCACTACCAGGCTGTCACAGAGTATATTACATCTTTATCAGCCTCCCAGTGCTCAGTCCAGTGTTCATACCTTGATGCAGTGCCTGCCTGTGCTGACAGATGACTTTGTCTTAAATTGCTTTCCCTCCAGGTGTCCCACTTTAAATTTTTATGTGTGCAAATTTTACATGGTCCAATTAAGTTGGAAGAATAAATCCTGCCCATTAGCAATAAAAAAGCAAGCAGCTTGGTCCTGTAGAATAAACTTTGATAAATAATACAGCCAATGTGATCTTTTATCAACATGTTCATTTGCAATAGTCATACCTTTAAGGAGTATCTGGGGGAGTTAAAGCTCTAAAATGCTCACTTAGTGAAGCTGGACATAAATACTTCACTTTCTAAACATTTTTTTTCATTTCTTAATTTATTTGTTTTTCCTGTTGCTCCAACCATCCCTTGCAAGGTTAAGAGCTCTGTGGAGCAGAGCACTGCAGGTTGAGCCTTTCTCTCAGTTTAAGTTATATTTCACCTGTTGGTTTTCCCTTCCCATTCTCCCTCTCTCAGCTGGGCTTAGTGGGGTGGTGATCTTAAAATAGTCATTTCTGCTTCTGTGTTTGGCTGCAATGGCTTCCTTTCAAAGCAGTGGGAAGAGTAACAGAAGGGGATGTTTTGATGAAACAAATGACCCAGAAATAATCAGCATCTAAAAAGAAAGGTACCTCATCTGGAGGTGCTCGTGGGGAGTGAGGAGTTGGGGTGTCCAAACCATGAACAGAGGAGTATTGTGTGTGGTGGGCAGGAAATCCTGCACACAGGGGAGGAATGTGTGCTAGAGCCACAGCTTACTGGGGTCCTGCTGGGATATATTCCATCTTCCCAGAGACAAGCCATGACTGGCTGGCCCTTCAAAACCTCAGTGAAGTCTGTGAGTAAGGAGACAGGTAGGATTTCCCCCCCCCCAAACCTTCTAATGGCTCTAAAAAAAAATGGTCAGCCCCAAAAATGAAGGAGTTTTGAAGTGGTCACAAGCTGTAATCCTTGTGGGGTTTTTCTGACCCTCTCTTGAAGCTGAGACTCAGTGACTCCCACCACTTGGGTTTGGCCCAAGCAGAGGGGTTCTGCCTCTGCTGAAGTACAGCAGAAAGTCCAGCTTTGACTTTGCTGTGGGCTGCACAGCCTGGGAAGAGCTTTGGACAAAAGAATGATTAATATGTTCCTTAATTAAGCCATATTCAGTGAAATAGCATATTCTGCAATTCAATTTGTCTCTTGGGTTTCTTGTTTGTGCAGCAGTTTCTCTTCTGATTTTTTTTTAATGGTTTTGTGACCCAGAAAATAAGAGATTCTATTTTACAGCTGACTCTGATCTGTCTTGCTCGTGCTTTTATTCCCTCCACAGGGAAATTTCTGTGCAAAACCAAAATCTCTGCTCTTGCTCAAATCAATAGGGTCAGGCCTGAAGAGATGATGAGAATATTTTACCTCTTCTGCCCAGTTTGTGAGCATGCTAATTGTTTGGTAATTTATGGCCAAACCTGTGCTAGCAGCTATTTTTGACAGGAACTTGTAAGTTTTCAAGCTTTGCACAATCCTTTTTGCTCTTATCTGCATTGTGTCAGGGGGCTATTCCTCAGATGAGATGGTCAGAAAAATAGCAGTTGTTTCTGTCTCTCCCAGGCAAGTTCTACAGTACTACACGTTATTGCAATTTTTTTCTCCTGAAATGGCTATCTGGTTCCTCTCTGTGGGCTGCTCCTCCACGCTGTAGTTTTAAGTCTAAATATAATCTCCTTCCCACGCAGGAGACTTGCTTTCAAAAAAAAAAATGTTGTAAATAATTTTTTTCAGAAGTGCAGAACTGTGAAACTTGCTTTAAGAGACATTATTGATGCTGCAGGGACTGGCTGGGCTGGCTGCAAGGCTGCTGTAATATTTTTTTTAAATGTGTATTTTTCTGGTGTTGGATCCACATTTCAGCTTCCCTTTGTGAGGGAGGTGCTGGAACTGCTGGAAGCATTTCCACCAGTTATTCCAAAGGCAGCCCTGCTGGCACTCTGCCCTGGCAGTGACTGTCCATCCTGTTGGTCTGGGGGAGAAGAGCTGAGCCTGGGGCAGGGGGAGCTCAGTGAATTGGCTCTTTGGGGCTGGAGCTCGTGGGGCTGCCCCGTGTGTGGGGCTGAATGTGGCCCTGGTGCCCAGGGCTTCACCCCCTCCTGTTGAACAGCAGAGTAAAAGTGTTTCTCTCTTTCTCTTTCATTTCTAGATTTTCAGAAGAGCTGACAAAAATGGTAAGTCTGTACATTCATATTTCACATTTTTTTGTTGGGCTATTGCCAGTATTACCATTTTTCCTGACAGTAACATCCAACTGTTTAAATGTCCTTCAGTTTACTGGATCTGATGGTGATACAGTCAAAGCATCAGAAAAGGTTTTGGTATTTCTTTGGAAAAGATGTTCTTAGAGCAGAAGTGACACTAGTGTGCAAGTCAGCATGGCAGAACCCACCAGATTTGGGGCAATTTCACAAAAAAAACCCACGTAAAAATAAATCACAGGTAAGTGATAAGTGAGGATCCACCACTGGGTAATCTTGGAATAGCTTTGCAAAACAGACCTAATCTGTGAATATCAGTAGTTTGGTTCTGAATGGCTGGACCCATCAAGGAGCAACATGTACTGATGTGTGTTCTCAGTCTGCACCTGGGGAAAGCTGAACAGCTGTGCTGAGCCCATCCATGTCCTCACACAGGGGATAACATGCACGTGTCTTCACTTGGAAGGAGAGAGCTGCTCTGCTGTGAGATAACATGCTTAAGGAAAGAAGAGCAAATGACTGCAATCCCAAGATCTTTCTCCACCCTGAAAATCAGTTTAATTTTAGCTACTAGATCAAATCCCAAGAGCTAGTATCTATTCTTTCCCTGTAGTACAAGAAGAAAATTAAATATGCATCAAAAGGGTGTGTGTTTGCAGAGGGCCCTGTGGGAGGGCTGTGCAGAGGAGCACAGGGGACAGTCTGTTTATTCCCTTGCAGACTGAAAAGCGAGGTACCTGATGCCTGCAGGGGCTCACAGTGTGTGCTCCCTGCCCAGGGAAGGCAGTGAAGGATGCTGTCAGCTGGCAAATGGGCAGTAAATGCCCTGCTAACGTGGGCTTCTGGTTATGAGGACTGACACAGTAATGGGACATTGAAATTCGTTGCTTGGGAAAGCTGAGCAGTTGTGCCATGCAAGGGGAATGAGGGGAGAGCACTGCAATGCTGCTCGTAGGAAAAAATGAGTTTGTGCTTTTGGCACCCAGCTGGACACACTTCACAGCCTCCTGAGCACTGAATTGCTGTGTGATTGGAGACCCCGAGGTCTGAGGAAATGTGAGCTGCTGCCTCTGAGAGAAGCTGCCTGCTTGCTCTCTGCTGCCTGGTGCCCTGGAGCTGAGTGCTGGGGCTGCCAGCCTGGCATGGACCCTTACCTGCCCTTCACCTGGAGCAGTCTGGTGAGGTGTGGGGACTGCAGCTGGCAGTGCCTTTGCTGTGTGGAGATACCGAGCTGAAACCTGTGCTCAGTTAGTCCCATTCCTGTTTGAAGTTGAAAATCCCTCTCCAAACTTCAGCCTGGGAGACTGTTCCTTGCTGAGTCCATGTTTAGCCTCCTCCTCCAGGACAGCCTCTGGGTAGGGCAGCTGAAATCAAAGCCAGTGATTTTTCCTTTCAGTACCAAATGTTACTGTGCTGAGCAAAGCTTGAGAGGACACACTTCAACATCCCAATCTTGACATAGTTATTTCCAGGGACTGCTTTTTAAGCTCTGTCAAATAATGCTGCACTTTTGTCTTAGTTTTAATTAAAATTATAACAGCTGTGATGAGGCCGAAGAATCAGAACTCAAAGTACAAAATCTTGTCTTGGCTGTTGTGTGAATATTAAGGCTTTTCTCCTTCATGATGGAGCTGCCAGACAGACACCTCTTTCCAACCCAGCCCAGAGGGCAGAGCTGTCATTTTTGTGTTTACCACATCACGAGGTTGTGGGGGTTAAATTTTAGTGCAGCTTTCACCACAGGGCCAGCTCTCTTGTTGTAATTGGTAGGTGCCAGTGACAAGCCATGAGTCTGGTCTTGTCATGTGGGTGATAACTTGGGAAAGGACGAACCTTTGGACCTGCTTGTTCTGCTCTGGGTCTCTGAGAAGAAAGATGTACCTTTGGAGAGCTGAGGACTTTTTCTGACCAGTTCCCTTACTGCTGGTGACACTCACCCCATACTGGTTTTGCAGCCTTGTCCTCTGTTCCTGGTGGTGGCCAAACAGTCCTGCAGCACTTTAACATGAACAACAGCTAAAGGCCAAACAGGGAGCTTTGGGCAGCAAGAGCAAACCTGTTATTTTTACCTCTGACCCTCGCCCTGGGAAAAACCTGCCCATCTCCTTCACAGTCTTCTCCCTAGATGTTCTGCCCTTTGTGTGTCCTGCAGTGGTTTTCCCTACATTTATCTGGATGCTGCTTTTTTCTTGAGGCAGCCCCTGCCAGCCGTGGTGCCAGCTTCCCCAGCCACTCGTGTTGGCTGAACTCTGGATGACAGACTTTGCACTCTTTGTAATTAGCTCAGTGTGTTCCTCTGCAGCCTTTTTGGGGTCACAGACCCCACAAAGCCCCCCAGCCCCCTGCAGCTCACAGCAGCTGCTGCAGGAGATGGGCAAGGATATCTCCCTTGGTAAAGCCTCCCTGCAAACCAGGGCTCGGAGATTTCCAGAGCCAGAGGTAATATCTTTGTATTTAATATCCCTGGGGATCTCTTTTTCACCGTTTTCTCTTTGACACCCTGGCCTTTAATGTATTGATTTGCTGAAATTCAGAGTGTTCATGGCTTTGCCTGGTGCAGCTGCAGGGCACAGTGGAAGCACCAGCCTGTGGCTTTCAAGGCTCACAGCAGGGGCCATGCACAGCCCTCTGTGGAGAAATGAAAATCTTGTGCTTTCCATTTTTGTCAGAACCCCAGGAAGGGGCTCTGAGCCCTGCACAGGCTGCTAAAAATGCAAGTCCACAGGTTCCCAAAATATTTTACTCTGTTAACATCCTTCTGTGGTCTCCACACCTGCAGAGGGTCCTGTCTGGCAGGGACTTGGCCCTTTTTAATTAACCAGCTGAGCTGGGTCCTTATCCAGGGCTGTGTGATGGTGACATCCTGGGGACAGCTCCCAGGGCAGGGAGTGCTGGCAGCTTTACCCACAGATGGCAGCTCTTGCTTTCCTCAGCTGTGCTAAAGCCACTCTTGCAGGCCTGTGTAGGAAATGGGGAGGGGGAAAACCTGAAAAAACTTCAGCTCTTGCCATCCAGTTTAACTGGAATATTTCCCTTTAACTTTTGCCATGCAGAGATCAGAAGATTAATTAGAGGGTCTCCTAAAAGACAAAGGGGGGGATTGTAAGCTTAAGGAATAGTCTCATTTAATGTGCAGATTCCTACAGTCAAGAGGTTATAAATTTGGAAATCTTTTCAGCATCTTGATTCCCCCCCCCCAGCCTGGTAAAAATGGCACATGTTGTTTTAAAGCAATGTGGCTGGTTCAGACATGGTAACTATGGAGCCTGATCGTTTGAATTCAAGAGCTTCTCCCTCCTCCCCCTTCCTTCCAAAGCTCCTCCACATAAATTGTTAATTCATGTAAAATTGAATGTTCTTGATGCAAGATGCTAAACCACGTTATTGCTCCTGCCATGTTCAGGTACTTGTATTTAGTTGATTTGATTCAGTGCCTACATGTGCTGAGAGGATGCTAATGAAGGAGCTCTTGCTTGTTAAAAGGCATCTTGGTCTCCTGCCCCAGAAATGTGAGATTCTGACTCTAGTGTGAGTTAAGTTCCCAACCTTTGCCCAGTGATAATATGAAGGAATTGGATTTACAACTGTCTACACCATAAACTGGGCAAATGATCTGCACAGGACACCTGGAAATGATGAGCACGTTGGAGATATCTGACAGTCTGGCAAATGGTCTGAAAAAGGGAGAAGTTCTGGGTTGCAGCCTCCTGACAGTGAATAACTCAGCTCTAGTCATGCTTTGCAGGGGCATGGCTGTTAGTCATTCAAAATAAGCTTTTTCTTCTGTGTAGGAGTGTTTTTCCTTTCTCTGCTAATAAATCCACCTACTGTCTTGTAATGCTCCCAGTGCCAGTAAACAATACTTAATGGTTTAATTGGCATATGGTGGGAAAACAAAGGCATCTTGTTTCAGGCTGGTGCAGCAGAGCTGTCAATCACCTCAGTTATCCACCCTGGACTCAATCCTCTCGTTAGAAAGCTGCTAATCAATGAAATAGCCAGGATTCTCTTGGAAAGATTAAGCTGGTTTTATTTTGACAGAACAGCCCAACTGATAACGATTCATGTGTTATCTGGAAATCTCCAACTCACTGCAACTGCCCAACTCCCACGAGTGTAACTAAATGTGAAGTGTATCTGGATTTAATCTGTGGTTTGGTTCAGTTGGTTTTGCCGTGGTTGTTAGATCTTGCCCATGGAAATGGCCATCAGCCTGGCCCATCCCTGGGGGTCACTGGGGGTTAGGTGGTTTCATGTGGACCTCTGCCATGGAAGAGGAGAGATGCAAAAGAAAATATGCCAAAAACTTGGCATATGGTTATGAAATGCCTGCAGAAGATGGTAGGAGGAGCTGGTGGTGCAGTATTTCACCTGATGGTGACCAGTGATGAGTTCTTGTGGTTCAGGTCAGTACCTTCCCATTGCTGCTGTCCTTGTGATTTCTGTGCCAAGAACTGTTGTGGTTCTCCCTTGAATTTATCCTCTCTAGAGAAGGTGTGAATGGGAATGAAGCCACTGAGCACACATTTTCTTTAATAGCTTCTGCTGTTATAAAAAATGAAATACAGTAAATTGTGAAAATGGATTAAACTAAGTTAATTTACAAGTTTAACACAGAGATCTGGAGTACAAATGCTGAGAGGAGGTTTCAGTTTTCAGTTGATCTGGATGATCAGCTGAAGGCCTGCAGAGGACGTGGCAGAGCTAATAAAGGGGAAAAAAGGAAGCATGAATGCAGCAGGAATTGGTGGTTGGAAAGGGCTTCTTGGTTAAGAGGGCAATGGCACTGTGCCCATCCCTGTCCCAGGAGGGCTTGTCCTTTGAACAGTTGCACACAGATATCTGTTAGTCACTTCAGAGCTCCTTAAAGGAGATTTATGCTGCTCCTCTCTGTAAGACAAGGTCTGCAGTCCCAGTGTTACAAACCTCACAGCAAATCACACTACAAACCTTGGGGGCACCTGGAGAGCCTCTGAAAAGCAGGGAACAGGAATATCTTTGCACATCAGCATCATAACAAAGGGGTTGAGGAGCCGGGTCAGCTGGCAGGGGGGTTGTGCCCTGTGAGCAGGGTGAGCTCTGCTTCTCACAGTGCTGCTCTGCCTGGGGCTCTGTGGCCCCAGTGCCTGGGCCACCACTGTCCCCTCGGGGTGCAGAGCTCACAAGCTTCAAAAGCTGCAAAAAGGCAGAAAAAGAAAACCAAATGAAAAGCTTCAGGAACATCTCTCAGCCCCGGCTTGAAATGTTAAAGAATGTGTAAAGGTTTTCTTTTCCCCCTTTAACTCTGAGAGTGCCCCTTGCTGAGCTTTAGTTATTAATGCAGAAATTAGGACAACATGGGGTGAAAATGCCTCTTCAGTTCTGGCAGTGTGGGAACACATTCATGGAGAGAGGGATGGAGAAAACTGGCACTGGTGAGCAAACGGTTCAAAGACCCTTTTTTAGCATGGTAATTGCCCATAAGGTGGTTTTAAGACTTGAAATACTTTCTTCCAACCTTCCCCCTGAACTTGAGGCCCTTTTGGACAATACACTTGCCCAGGACTCGAATGGGTGTGAGCAGCTGGGGCTTCAGTAACAGGCCATCCAAGGCATCAAGGACAAAAAATTAGGGCATTGTAGCTTTGGGTGCTTTTATTGGATCTTAGAAAGATGCCAAGTTAAGGCTGTGATACCTCCATTTATATATCAGAATAAAAAGACCTTGAACACCTAATGAGCCTCTGTTTCACACACAATCCTTCCACAGTCCCAACTCTGCACCTGTTGTGGATGGTGCTTTTCCTGGGAGCTCTGGGAGCTCTGCAGTCCCTGCTGGAATGGGCCAGCCCTCCTCAAAACCCCTCCTTTCCAGACCTAGGTAATCACCTTTGTGTGGCTGCTGCTCCTCACACGCTGGGGAAACCTTGAGCTATTCATATCCTGCTGCTGCTTCCAAATTAAATCATTAGTTCTCAGTGAGAATATTTATAATTCTTGCATAACAAAACCAGTATTAGCAGCCACCCACATGTCAGTGGAAAAATGCAGTGATGAATCAGGTTTTTTAAGTATGGATAAATCTGGTAGGTTCTTCCATGACCAGATGACCAGTCTAAATGTATTTATCTTTTTTTTTAATAAATAAAAAAAATTTGCATTTAGATAGTCTAGATTTCATGTGGCAATCAGAAGACACCTTGTAAGACTGCACAATGACCTTTATTTACAAGGAGAAGGTTTGAATCTGTTTTTAGTTGTTTTGACTCCTGTATCATTCCCAAGCTCTCTCTATTGTATATTCAGTTACCCTTCCAAGTCCTTGCAAAGTTCACAACAGGTGTTTTTGAAGAGCTGGCATCTGTTCAGATCGGGACATGCTGTTCCCAGAACCATAAACAAACCTGTCCACCAGGTGATGGATTCTGAGAGACTGTAGAAACTGTGGAAGGTGGTTGCTGGTCGTGCTCCCCTGGCTGTCACTGGATGTGTCCAGTACTCCTTTGCCACTGTGAACCTAGGAAATGATTCTATGATTCTGTGGTTTGATTTTCATCACTCTCTGGCTTGAAAGGGCACTTCCCAGCTGCTCGTGCCCTTTCTGGCCTGCTTTTATTATTCTTCAAAGATTTGCAGGTATCTGGTGCATGCTGTGTACAGCTCAAGTGGAGAGCTGGGAGCTTTTTTAGGACCTGTTTTTCTTCACATGTCACTTCAAGTTAGCAAATTCATGCTAGAATCAAGGGGTGGTTTCGTGCTTTTTTTGGCTGGACCACCTTAATTCAGCAGAGCAGACCTTGAGTTGGGTGCACTGGGTTAGGACTTCATTACCAGCTGCATCCTTGTGTGTCACAGGCTGGAGGTTGTGCAGCAGTTGGGCTTCCATCTGGGCCCACACATGGTTTGCCAACTGCAGGGCTTGAGCCAGAGAAGGTTTGAGCTGGGCAAGGTTTGGATCCAGCCCAGAAACTCCCCCATGAACTCAAGCCAGTGATGTGGCCAGCACATGAACTTTCATTTCCTCAACAGAAGGGCCCATATCCCACCTGTTTCTGCACAGCATATCCCATCATTTCTGCCCAGGGAGGTGTCCCTGTCTGGGCTCTGACTCCTGCAGTCCTGCTGCCCTGGGCAGTGGGGCAGCAGAGCTGTGCTCAGCCTCTCAGGTGGGTTTGTGGTGTGATGGAGCCTCTGCATTTCTCCAGGCAATGCTCCTTTCCTGCTGTACCCATTCTCCTGCTTGGCTCCTCCTGTCAGGTCCTCTAATACAAAGAGATGGAGACAAACAGCAGCATGTGAGTGTCCAAGGGAGGTGGGGAGGGGACACCGAGCAGGGGTTGCTGCTTTGGCCTGGCATTTGATCTGGTGGGCAGCATTTCCAGAGACTCTGCTTTGCTTTGAAGAGAGCCAATTAAGGTCTGACATATCATGCAACCCAAGGAAGAAGGGTTTATTTCCTTCTTCTCTTTGTGGATTGGGAGATGTGGGTTTTCTTTTGCAAATCTCATCAGAGGCTTCAGGCTGGACAGGAGTAAATGGAATATATTATTGTAAAAGATTTAATGGCCATGTTGCAGGTTTTGGAGGGTGGGAATAAGGGATCATGGTTTTCCAAGGAGACTTTGAAAAGCTGCTCAATTAGTCAAGAGGATTTTTAAAGACATTTCTTTCTGGAGCCAAAGTTGAGGGATCTAATTGGGGGCTGCACAGCAAATGTGTCTACATGGCATGATGACAGCCAGCAAAAGGCACTATGAAACATTTATGGAGCTATTACCTACTTGTATACCCTACCCAAAAAATGTGAGCTTTATTGTTAGTGTCTTAACAGTGATGGTTCTTGCCCTGGTTTTTCTGGAGCATTTTCTGGAATTATTGGCCTGGAGAGGCACAGCTGGAGCTATCCTGAAGGCTGTATCAGTTGAAACATTATATTTGTGTATTTTCCTTATTGATGGGTCAGTCTCTGTGATGGACATTGAGGATTTAACTCCCCGGCCCTTTTTGATCTATCTCATTAATATCTCATCTTGCTGTATCTGGGAAACTTTTCAAAGTAGATACAGCAAATCAATATTTCTCTTGCTAAATTATTCTCTTTTTTTTTTCCCTGACAGATATGAAATTTTGAAGTGCTTGGAGAGGACTTTTGCAACTTGGCTTGCTGTAGTATCTTGACAGATTGAACAGCTGACTGCAGGCTTTGGGGACTCAGCTGGTGTGTGGCAGTGACCAGGGGACATGATTTGTGTGTAGGGACAGGCTCCTGGGGTGGACATTTGCCCTTTGAGCGTTGTGAGTCGAACTGTACGAAGTGTGGAGCTCTGTTCTTCATCAGACAACGTGCTCCACTCTCTCCCAGGACAGGCAAAGAGCTCGCTGCTCTCTTGTGCATCAAAATTGAGAGCAGCTCTGCTCTGAGCATTTTGATTAAATCCTTGTGATACCTGGTTTCCCTGCTAGGTATTATTGTGAGGGATCCCAGCTGCTGTTCCCTGTTCTGTGTTACCATCCCATGGCCCATCCCTGTCCCTCAGCAGGGGGATGCAGGCAGTGTGCCAGGCAGTGAGACCTTGCCAGGCTGCAGAGCTGTGGTGCACTCTGCCCTTCCTGCCCTGACACTGTCCTGGCGAGGTCTGGGCTCATGTGCAGTAACTGAGGTGAAAAGAAGGCTTGGTTTTGTGCTGTTCCCGTGGTGGGAGGCTGTCACTGCCACAAGTGTTTCCTAAACTGCATTCAAAGGCTGGGAGATGACTTTGATGCAAAGGTTCTCATCAGTGTATTTCCCTTGGAGACACTTGGGCACGGTGCTGCCTTTGGGGGAGAGATGTTCCAGCCTGGATGCTGTACCTTGTTTTTAACTGGATCAGTGGTGCAGTTTGTGTGCTCCCAGTGAACTACAAATGAGTGACAAGGTGCAGTGTGGCCATACACACCCAGGTGGAGGTGACCAGCTTGTGGGAACTCCTAAAATTGCCTTTGCCACCACCACAGGCTTCTTGGGTGACCCTCAGCTTGTGTTACTTCTCTTGCTACTGCACCTAAATCTCACTTAGAGCTTCTATTGCTGCTTCTCTCTCTTGGCAGCAGAACTTTCCTGTGTTTGTTTTTCAGTTTAATCTGTGGGAAGTTCCCTCAGGGAAAGTGAAGCAGATCCTGAGTGGAGCAAAATCACTCCTTTTTCCTTTTTCTTGCACACTGTCCTCTGCTCTCGTTGCCGTGGGAGCAGGAGCCAGCACTGGGCTCCAGCATTGTTTTTAATTAGGTATCTTCTGCAGATCAGCTGTATTTATTGAAGATATTTTATTATAGCTGTTAAAATTGAATAAGGCAAAAATTAAATCCAGAACAAATACACTGCTGGAAGTTATCCTTATAATTTGCTAGCAATTTTGGCCAGACAATTGTGAGAAAATATGTTCTGGCAGCCTGTGCTCATGCAATTGGCCAGGAACACCTATAGATCATGTATATATTTTTCTTTCTGTTTCTCACTCTTTTAAAATACCAGAAAACATATACTGGAGAGAGGGGAATGAGTATCTTACTGCCTTGCAGTGGGGAAAGACATGTCTGAAGTGGGAACAGTGAAACATCTGAACCTGTAACTCCCAACAAGGATAATCTGGGGGACAGGAACAACTGATTGTTTTCCTGGGAGGATGTGTTAGCAGAGAGTGAAAATGGATGTTCATAGACCTGAGAAGCAGGAGCCCAAGTGTCTTTGGTTTCATGGCTGGTTGTCTGCACTGTGGGAAGGTGGTGTGTTTGCTCTGGAAAAAGCCTGCAATGCTTCCAGAAAGTTTTACAGGTGGAAATAATTTAAAATTAGTTTTCAGGTGGAATTCTCTCTTGTGTGACCCTGCTGCAGCCTCAGGGCAGGGGTGAAGGCTGTCTGTGTGTTGGCCAAGTGCCAGAGGCAGGTCCCTGTGTGCCCAAGAAGATGCTCTGGCCGTGCTCCCACTGCTGCTCAGCAGAGCATGGACGGGCTGGGACAGGCTGGGCTCGGCTTCAAAACCAACTCAGCCTGGACTTGGGGTTTGGATCCAAGATCAGTTCCTGCTGCCAAGTCTCTGCCTTAATTGGCTGCTGGTACTGAGGCCCCCAGCCTGGCACAGCACAGCTGCCAATGCCTCCAGCCCTGTTGTTGCTCATGGCTTTCTAACCTCAGTCTGTAAAAGGGACCAGTTGTTATCAGTGATGATCAGAGTGTGTGCTTTTGGGTGCTTCTGGTGCTTGGCATGGGAACACAGGGGTTCTTTTCCTTCAAATACTTGACTCCAGGAGCCTGCAGAGCCTGTGTGTTCTTCAGGCACAGGGGGATTCAGTTCCTTATTGCTCTGCTGTGCCACCACCAAAGCACAGGTTTGTGCCTGGTCTGCCAATAAAAATAAGTGCACTGAGGCTTATTTTCCTTTGCAAAGGATTTTCTGCTCATCATGGAGATGTTCCTTTTCCAGCTGGCTGGTTTGCTGCCTTTCATACACGCTACACTTTGTTAGGCAGGGCTGTTTTTCCTTCCTTGCCTTTGTGGTACCATCAGTTGCTTTCTTTGTCTCATTACACCTCCCTCCCTATCTTCTAAAAAAGGTTGAATTCATATTGGCAAATAGTTCAAGATTTACCAAAATGAGTGTATTCACATTAATAGGCTCCTCACAGTATAATAATAACAATAATAAATGGGGCAGCAATCTGCCCCCCTGGCAGGCAGCAGCAGCAGAGCTGCCCCAGCACCACCTGCCTGGGCACCAGCACCAGCTGCAGAGAGTAAACGTGCAGCACCCATCAACCCCTGTGCCATCCCCAGGGCTGGGATGAGAGGAGAGGGAGGATGCAGGGGCAGGAGGGGACCGTGAATGAATTTGAAGTGTTTGTGCCCGTGTGACAGGAAGGCACAGCTTGCCTGGCCCCGTTTCAAACTGGAGACCAGGAGCAGGGGATGGGGGATGTGAGGCTGCCCCTGGGCTTTGTGAGCTCAGGCTTTAACCATGTGCAAACACAGCCACGTGCTGAACTGTCTTGTTGTCTTTTGTAGCTGGAGTGATAGTGGTATCAATTAATACGCTTGCTATGTGTCAAACAGTGGGGAAAAATGTGTGCTATAAATGGAAGTACTTGCATAAGACTGTAAAAACAAGATAAAATATTTATATCTTTTCAAAGAAAGGAACCAAACTAGTTTCCTCTCCTCTGTATCCTGTGATCTAGTTGTAGGAAAACAGCAGAGTTTAGATCTTGGAAAAGAAATTCCTAAGCTGGAAATGAAAGAAAAAAAATGGTTTTCTAGCATTTACCTGGAGGCAGTATTAACTGAAAAGAAGTTATAAAAATGGAACTGTGTGTATTAAGGAATATTAAATCCTCCTATAACAACAGCAGCGGGGGCAAACGAGGTGCTAAATGCTGAAATCCTGAGGAGATGAAGGGGAAAGGAAAATCAAGCAGTGGGAGACGTTCTTGCAAAGCATCGTCTGCAAAAGTGGCTGGAGCAAAATACAGGCACTTAAAACTTTTCAGACCCAATTGTTGCTTTCTAAATGAGGAGCCTGACATTTTAAAGGTCAGCAGCCAGGGAGAGGGTGACTGCTGTTCAGCAAATGCAGTCACACTGTGCTCACCCTGGCCCTGTCCTTCACATCAGGCTCTGGGGCTGCAGCACTGCCTGGGAAGGCTCTTTCTGCAGATGTTTCCTAAAGTGACAGATTTACAATACCCAGCTGAGGAAGGACGCCCGATATTTTTCCCATTTCTTCTCCCTCTAGGGAGAAGGAGGAAGTGGGCAGAGACAGACCCATGGGATGTCGAGGGCAGATTTGGGTAGAGGATGGAAGCAGAAGGTGTGTGTTGGCAGGGGGACCTTTCTGCAGGGCAGGGCAGCAGGGACACAGCTCCTGGCTGGCAGCTGGCTCTGTGGGTGATGTGTCACAGGGGCACCTCAGCATGGCCCTGCTCCACCCTGGCAGGGAGAGCCCTCTCCAGGCACAGCCTCCTGTGGCTCCCAGAGCAGAGCCCAGCTGAGGGCTGGGTGCAGCCCGAGGAAAGATCAGCTGGGCAAACAGATCCACGGCTTTTTCCACATCATGAGCCTTGGACTCTGGGTCACTGGAGCCACTCACTGCCTTCCCATGGGCTTTTCCTGAGAGCCCCACACTGACCTGAGCAAATGTGTTCGTACAGAAGCAGCTGAATAACCAAGGCAAGGTAAAAGAAAGCGGTTTTCATATATTCATAAATCAGCACAGAACAGGACTGGGCCACTGCAGTACAGCACAAGTAGGGCTTTTTCCTTTCACCTCCTGTCTTCTCCCATTTTGGTATTCAAGTTACAAGCCTGCAGTATGTATTTCTGTCCTCTGGTACTTGGATGTCGGGACTGCTAAACCTTTGAATTGTCAACATGCTGAGCATTTTGATCCTTTTATAAAACAAGACTGAGGATTAAATGTTTCTCACAGCACTGCTATTGCAGCATCGGTGCAGATTCACAGAGGCTGATCTTGCAGCAGGAACCAAGTTGTTCCTTAGCACAGAGGTCCTGTGGGATTTGGGCAGGTAGGAAACCACTGAGCTGATCATCTGTGAGCTCCCTTCTCTCTGCAGAACATGTCAGTGCCCTCCATGAGAGAGACAGATGGGCTTTGGAATCAGCACCTCTTGAATTAGGATGGAAATAGCAGGAAATAGCAAATGTCATATTGTCTCCCACACCAGATGTCATCTGAGCCCTTGTTCAGAGGTTTGCTCTGAGTGCTTGGCACCCTGGCATGGCCTGACCAGCACCGTGACCCTCACCAGCCCCACTGTGTTTGCTGGGACTGTTTTGTTTCCTATATCCTAGATTATTCTTCTGTCTCTTTTTATGTGTAAATAAGACACAAATATTTCAGGCTCACATGTGTACAAAGAGGCAAACAGGTCCATAAGGAGAGGGGTGGCTCAGAAATCCTGCTAAAGTCACCATGCCTCTGTGCATTGGGCTGGTCTAGAAATGCAGCCTGTGCTGATAGTTTGGGAAGGCAGGTGTGTTCAGTGGGTTTCCTGCAGAGAGCTGAGTTCCTCCAAGGCTGCAGCAATGTTTGTCTGCTCTCTGAAAAGCTTTTGCATGACAAGTTTGGCAGTAACTTGTGAGCTTTTAGCACTGGGAGACAGAAAACATCTCTGCAAACTGCTCCTTTGATGAAGCTCTCAGATGAGCCTGCTCCTGCACCAGGATGCTCCTTCCTTCCACTGGATCCACCCTCTGCTAATAAATCACCTCCTCCACACGAGGAGGGTTTGATGGAACATCACAGGAGATATCATTGAGGGCTAAACCTAACATTTTCTATTCCATTAGCTAAAGCTTGTAATGTTCAGTGTTTCAAAGGAGTACAGGCTTCCCTCAGGCGTTTCCATGGGCAAGCCAGGCAACTTGCAGTGAGTTCTCCACGAGCATAGTGGCTCTTGATTTTTCTTTCTTAGTTCCTGGGTTATCTTTACTCCTGTTTGTAAGTCCTGAGCAGAACATAGCAGGGCTGTGCTCCCCATCTCAGGGCTCCCCAGCTTTGGGAAAAAAGTGTTAGCAATTTGGTTTTCTTATGAGTATCTTGTGTAGCATTTCCTGGGATGGCAGCTCTGTGAAGTCCAGATGCTGCTGGGTTTTGGTGGAAGTTTTTTTTGGTGGTGTTTCTTTTTTTTTTTTTTTTAACTATAAAAGAATTCCAATGATTTTGCTGTCAGAGCCTAGTGGAGCAGAAGAAAGCTCAAATAAGTGTGATTTGTGTTGTAAACTGTTAAGCATCACCCTTAGTGCTGGGGGCCCTCAGTAAATTTGGTTCTGCCAAAAGCAGATGGGTCATGTGTGTCAAACAGGTTGTGTATTTTGATTTTCATGGCCCACATTCCCCTTTTCTCCTCCTTCAGCAAAATGCATTGGTTACCCAGCTGGTTTCTCATGCCAGCCTCCCCCTCTGCTCTCCAGCCATCACCTCTGGGCTTTGTGAGACCCTAAAGAGAAGAGAAGGGATGAGAGCAGCAGTTCCTGTGCAGGGGCTGCACAAAGGGCTGCCCTGGAGGGTTTGAACACACCCACACATCGCTGGGTGTTCCTGTGGGGGCACCCCTGGAGTCCAGCTTGAACCTGGGGGTGGCTCAGGGAGGCTTTGCATCGCAGGGCTCCACAGAAGGGTCTGGAAGCACCTCCCTGCAGTGCCCCCTGTGCCTCTCCTGGGGCTCTGGCTCATCCCCAGCTCCTGGCTGTGCTGGGAAGGGCTGGGTGCTGCTGCAGGTCCCACAACTGCAGCAGGTGCTGCTGAGATGGGGGGGAAGAATCGGGGATTCAGCAAACGTTAAGTAGCACAGGGCATTAAAAATTCACAAAGGCTTCTCTGAAACACAGGCTCCCAAAGAAGCATTCTGTGCTCAAAGAAGCATTCTGATGAGCTGCAGCAGGACTGCTGAGGGAGCAGGGGGACCCTTCCCAGGGCCATGCTAGGAAACAGCCCCACTGTTTTGTGCATTTGTGGTTCTCAAACTGCAGCAGAGGGGGTTTGTTTTCTTTTCATACTTAGGAACTCTGTCAGCTTGGTCAGGTTTGCTGTAGAAGAGTAAGCTGAAAATTGAGAGGCCGTTGTCAGTGTTCAGGGGAAGATATAAGGATTAAACTGAAACAAAACTTGAGATAGTTCAGGTCAGGGATTTTCAAAGGTTCCTTTGAAAACTTTCTTTGAGAAGAGAAGCCAGGTTGACCCCATTTTTGACTGGAAAAAGAAGACCACAACAAACTTACAGGCATTTTTCCAATGGCTTTGTCCTTCAAATACTTTTTTTCCTCTTAAATCTTAGATTTAGCCAAAGCAAAGCAGGCTGGGCTGAACCCCAGAGCCCCGGGTCAGTGGCTGTGA
>NW_021938838.1:650500-668560 GCF_001715985.3 Manacus vitellinus
ACTCTAACGGGGCTTTGCTGCTTCTGCAATTAGATGTGGGGAGGAGCAGAGGGAGCAGCTCTGCCTTCTGCAGTGACCTACTTGTCAAACCAGCTCTCGAGGGGGTGGGCCAGGGGGGGTTCTCACTGTGCAGCTCCATGCTGGGGTGACTCTTGTTCTTATTTTATTCATCATTTGTTTAAATTTATATTTTGTCATTCGTACTTTATTCTCTATTCTCTACAACGTGAGGCATCGCAGCAGAGACAGCAGAGTATCTTATCTTTGCCCTCCCTTAACCAAAAAGCTTGATAAGAGTTCTGGGGTTTTTATAACCTACTTTTGGAACAGGCGAGCTAAAAAAAATAAAGAGAAAAGTTATTAATGCTGCAGCTTTGTTAAAAGCAGAAGTCAGTGATTAGAGCTGTGCTTGTTTAATTCACCGGAGCAGGAAAACGTATTTAGGTTTTGTTTTTTCTTTGCAATCTTTTCAGAGCAGATGTGCCTTCTCTGCAAGACTGTTCTGTTCTGTGCTGCTCAGCCACTTTGCCGGAGCAAACAGATGAAAGAGTATGAAAAATATCTGCATTGTTTGCCTTAGGGATGTTAAATATCTCTGACAGAGCTGAGACAGCCATCCTGCCCTGGACAGATAGCTGGAGACACTGAGCACAGGGCTTACATTTTCTCTGAGAAAGTAAATGGGAAATGCAGAAGCTTATTAAGTGGGAGCTTAAAAAACAAGAGCAACTGTGATGGATTGAGTGAGGTTTGGTTTGTCTGTGCTCCCTGGGCAGCCCTGGGGAGCCAGGACAGACAGCACTGGAGACCTCCAGGAGCATCCTGTGGGGAGGGACCACAGGCTCACATTTATACTGGGTCCTAAAGCAAAGATTACCCCAAAAAAGAAGTTTCAGGAGCAGATTCAGCTGTTGGCAAAGGAGTTTCTCAGAGAGAGAACATCAAACATGAGCAGCAGTTCAGTTTAGAGCCTGAAACTTTTTTCAGCAGAAATTTTGAGACCATTAAGTTTCAAGAAATGAAACATTTGTGTTGCAGGAGGTCACTGTTGGTGGCTTACACCTGCATTTCACGGTTCAGGGGTTAACATGAGGAAGCAAGTAATTAATTATTCAGGTTCTGCATTTGCTATTCAAGCACCTCTTGAGTCCTGGCACAAGGAGCTGGATGTCCTGTATGCTGCAAATGATAAAGCAGTAGGAAAACTTCCGAGAATGCAAATGAGGAATCTGCTTTTTGGGTTGGTTTAATTTGCTCTCTTCATCTCTGCACAGCTTGTTAGCTGAATGGAAAGCTGTTGATGCTGCCAGTGCAATCTGGATATTGTTTCATGGGACTGCAGAAAGCAATGAGTTTGTAGCTCTCTAATCTGCACTAATTTGCTGCTAATTTGTCAACAGTCAACAGCTCCAGTGGCTACAGCATCTGAACAGCCCCGCTGCTGCCTGCCTGGGGCTGCTCTGAGTGAAAGGGCACCTTTAGCAGTGCTTCCATCCACTGCATTTCACTAAGCACAGAATAATGCTCATTTTACAAGGAGGGGGAAAATTCAGAGGGTAACTGTTGCAGTGACAGACCCCAGGTGAGTTTTCAGACTTGCCTGTGGCTGTGTCCCCACATGCCACCATCCCACAGGGACCCAGCACAGCCACTGCACCCTGGGGCTGCTTCTGGCTCTTGTACTAAATCCTTCAGCGAGGCTGAAATGCAGCTTCTGCTGGCAGAGATCAGGAAACCAAGCCAGGTGTTGTAGTTTTATCCATGCAGTTAATTTAGCTGAGCAATGTGCTTCCCTGGGAAGGGCAGCAGCTGAAATGCTGCCCAGAGCTGCAGTCCAGGCTGTCCCTGGGAGAGGCTGGAGCTGTGGATGGCAGCTGTGATCCCACTTGGCAGCTCTGATCCCTGCTGGGCTGCCCCTGGAGGAGCTGGCAGAGCACAGGACTCCATCCAGACCCACTGTGGTGCTGCCAGCCCTGCCAAGAACAGCCCCAGCCCAGGGAGATCCTGTCCCTGATGTGCCCTGGCCACACCAGGACCAGGCTTTAGGGAGGCAACACCATGTATTTTCATAAATGTTCCTTCTCTTGCTCAAACACCTGCCTCATCCTCTCCTGGAAGCTGAGTGCTGGATGTAATGAGCTGAAAACGCTGCACACCCTGCCCTGCACTCTGAAATATTCATCTGCACTTGAAAAGAAGCAGGAGAGAAGGCTGGTTAATGAGGAGCAGAGGGGATTGGGGATGTTTGGTGCCTGTTTCTGAGCTTTTCAAGGAATCTGGATTTAATAGGCTGTTGCAGAGCAGGGGTGTACTGGAGTTGAGAGTGTTGGCTTCTGTTTCAGTTTGATTGAAACTTCCAGTAGATCATCCCAGGTTCACTTTTTTTTTTTTTATGTTTATACCCAAATTTAATGAGCAAGTTTGAAAACTTCAGTGCTGGCAGTCTGCCTGGAGCTGATAGTTCATGAATCTTTTGGCTGACATGTTCCCAGCTGGGACACAGTGCAAAACTCCACAGTTGTCTTTCTTAATCTGTGTTCTGAGTTGTCCTCAGTCAGAAGTGGAGACATTATTTGGCAGGGGAGGTTGAGGTGATTCCCATGCCTTCTCTTCTTGCTCTTCCAGTGAAGTAACACCCAAATTTGGTGTTATGAGACCTCATCAGAGGGCTGCCTGGTTTGCTGCTCTTTTGGAATTGCCAGGGCCCTGTGCAGGCTCCAGAGTGTTTTAGGAGTGTGTGAGGTTACTGTGGAGTTTCCCCACGTGACTGAAGATGAACTTACCAAAGTTTTCTTCCTTCTCTCCTCCCTGTTTGCCCTGGACATGGGCCCACTGCTGATTCCAGGGAGACTGAGAGCTTGGTGAGCTCCATGGTCTGGGTGTGCTGCTGGTCTCAGTGCTCTGAGCTGTTCCCCAAACTTGGTGGGTTGCACAGAACATCCACCCTGTGCTCCAGCCCCAGAGCAGCTGTGCCCTTGCTGTGCTCCAGCAACCACCTGAGAGTATCAGCTGTGCTCTCCTGGTCTGTCCAGGTGCTGGCAGGAACTGGAGCTCCAGGGGCTGCTTTCCAGCAAAACAAAAGTTCTGGCTGCCCACCTGGAGAGGGAAATGAAGTGAATCATAGATTGCTTTGGTTGGAAGAGACCTTAAAGCTCGTCTAGTTCCAGTCATCCTGCCATGGGCAGGGACACCTTCCACTAGAGCAGTCTGCTTGAAGCCCCATCCAGCCTCACCCTGAACACTTCCAGGAGCTGGGAGTGAGTGACCTAAAAAGCTTCAGAAGTGATATTTTGTCTCGTCCCTACAGAGGAACCCAGCTTTCCATCCTTGCTGCTGAAGGACAAGCACTGGTGTGGGTGTGACCTGTCCTCAGCCAGCCTGGACAGAGGGGATCTGGAACATGTTACCCATGGCAGCTTCTCTCAGGCTTTTTTTTTCAGATGTGGTGAATGTCACTTGGAGTTCAGGAAAGCCTGAGTTGCCTCAGATCCCATAATGGTCTTGTAGGAGACCTGTAAGAGAGCACACTCTCACACAGAGGTTTTTTCCATGGCTTTACATCTCTGCCCATCACCCCAAGGTTTCTGCCTCTCAGCACATCCACTGGGATGCATCTGGAGAAGCATCATGGCATGGCAGGAGTAAGAGCCTTGCAACAGCTTGAGACCATGTGTGGTGTTTGATGTGTGTGTGGGGAATTGAAAACACTCTCCCAAATAAACCCACTGCTTTGCTTTGATGTGGCAGAGCTCAGGAACAGATTTAAATATCTCTCTGTGATTCCCAGGCCACCTCTATTGTGCACACAAAGGAACACTTAACCTTGCAGGGAATTATGTGTAGCACTGCAGTTTGCTGATACATAGAGATTAACTATTTATTTTTTTTTGCATAGGAAAACAGCAGCTATACTATTTAATATTTTATTATAAGTATCCAAATACCAGTTTTTCTCCTCCTGTTTATTTTATTGTATTTTTCGTGGTCTGTAGTAGTTCCCATGCAGAATAGTTGTTTTTAGGGCACTGAAGGAGCCAGGTTCTCCTTGTGAGAATTTCACCTTAAATGGAAGGAGGAAGTTTTGAAGTCAGGTTTTTCAGCTTTGGGATGGTTGGAGCATGGAGTGATCTCCTATTAATGACAAGCTGTGCTGTCTTTGTGTTTTATTTCTGCTTTAGATCAAACATTTAGAGAGGCTGTGAGTAGCTCCTGGGCTTTGACTGGGGATTTGGTAGTGGGGAGCTTGCTGATGTTTTTGAAATCATAGAATCACTAAGGTTGGAAAAGCCCTGTAAAATCAACTGCTACCCTGTGAGATGAACTGCACTGCCAACCCACCACTAAACCATGTCCCCAATGCCACATCTACACAGCTTTTCAACACCTCCAGGGAGGGTGATTCCACCACTTTCCTGGGCTGTTTCAATGTTAGACCATCCTTTCAGTGAAGAAATTTCTCCTAATATCCAATATAAACCTCCCCTGGTGCAACTTGAGGCCATTCCAGGGGGGTGACTGAAGAACAGGTCAGCACAAGGCTGCCTGGGAAACAACCAGAAATTTTGGGGATCAAGTGGAAGGCATCAAAGGTTGATGATATTTCATCCTTTTCTCTGCATAGAATCTCCTCTAAAACAGAAATCCTACTTTTGTACAGATGTGTCTACAGCATCCTATATGTTACATCTAAGAGTTCAAAAAGGAAAGGAAGGTGGGGAGTGTGGGGAGGGGAGATGCTGAAGGCATTTAATGGAGAAGGAAGGAGATGTTCAGGATGGCAGGGAGGTGTGGGACTGGGTAACCATGGAGAGAGCAAGGCAGATGTTTGGCTACGTGGAGAATCAAAGCCTTGGGGAGAGACAATCAGGCTGTTTGGGTGAGGAAGCTGCAAGCTCTGCTCAGGGTTCTGCTGCTTTGCTGTGGTGGCTTGGGCTTGTGTAATCACAGAGACACAGTTAGACTGGGTAAGTAAATCAGAGGTGCTAAAAAGCTATGGTTATTCCAAGTCACTCATCCATTTAACAGTACCCAATATAAAAGGGTCAACTAAGATGAAAAATAACTGAGAGGCAGTGGCTGCTGTGTCTGGAGATAAGCTGGGTCTGCTTATGGCTGCAACATCTTGGGAATGATCTCCTGGTAGGGGAGAGTGAAGGAACAGACTATGTCCTTCTTCATACCATCAGTCAGCCTCAGATTACCCATGCAGATCACTTGGTTTGTGCTGACCCTTGTGAAAACATCTGTGCTGGGCATTAGTTAAGTTTCAAAAAAAAAAAAAAAAGTGATTTTGGGGATATTCTGTAAATTTCTTTCACTAGAAAATGACTGTAATTGTAGTAATTTCCTTCTAATGATGTGTGTTACATCTCATTAGCAAAGCCATTTGCAGGGGCTCCATTCCAGTGGCAATGGCAGGGCCCTGGTATGGAGCCACCCAAACGTGGGCTGTGCTGCTCCTGCACAGCTCCTGCACAGCTCCCGTGGCTCTGCAGCTTCAGCCACGTGTGGGGGTGAATCCCCAGGTGTGGGGGTGAGTCCCCAGGTCTGGAGGTGAGTCCCCAGGTGTGGGGGTGAATCCCCAGGTCTGGAGGTGAGTCCCCAGGTGTGGGGGTGAATCCCCAGGTGTGGGGGTGAGTCCCCAGGTGTGGGGGTGAGTCCCCAGCCCTGCTTCCAGCTCAGTGCAGCTGCCCCCAGAGGACCCTGTGTGACTGGAACCAAAGGGGTGGGTGGTTCTGTGCTGGCTGCTCGTGCCTGAGCGAGGGGTGAGGAGCTGGGGTGACTTTGGGGGTGGGCTGGGTGCTGCAGGGGACACAGCCCTCCAATGCCCAGGGGAAGGGCTCAGCACAGAGCACATCTGTGCACCTGGAGGGAGTTTTTCCCAACAGCCCAGAGCTGAAAACTCCAGCCCATATCCACCTTGGTTTAAATGAATGAAGCTGCTCCCACGGCTTCCAGGGGGCTGGATGGAGGGGCCAGGGGGGAAGCCAGTCCCTGTTCCCACTGGCTTGTGTATCCGTGCACATGTACACACAAAAAAGAATAAAAAAAATAGAGTTATCATTTTTATTCGCAGGCCACAATAAGATCCAATTTACTTACTCATAACTCTTGGGCACTTGCACACTAAGTGGAGCTTAAAGCATTTTAGAACTCACAGAGTAATAGGAGTAAGTAATGAAATATATTCGTAATATAGCGAAAAATATATTCATAATATAGCCAGAAAATATATGAGCAGTCTCAACCTCATGTAATTGAAAACAGATTTAGGAAACTTAGGCTCAGAACAGTGCCTTATTTTGTAGCTCCTTTAAGCTATTTGTATCACTGAGTGAATTTCCAGAGACTCAGCCATCAGATTTCCCATACTTTGGATTTATGAGCTCAGTTTGATTTTTCCCTGGGCTGTGTTAGCGGGTGAGAACAGCCTGATTGTGTGAGTTAGGAGGTGTAAAAGCCACCTCTGGACTCAGATTTTCATGATGGGAAATGGAGATATAATAACATCCCAGTTGGGGCTTTCTGATGTTCTCTGTTATATCCTTCTCTCTTCACTTAGTTTTAACTTTGATGACTCTTGGGCTGGTAATTTGCTTTGGCCTTTGCCTCTGACTGAATTATTTTGAAAAGCTAGAGTAAAATGAGGATTGCTCTCAGGAAGAAATGATGGCAGGATAGCTGTGGCCTGATTATCTCTTTTCTCAGCCAATCAGTGCCAGTGGAGCTGATTTCTAGTTAGTGGCACTTGTCCTTGCTGCCAGCCAGGTGTTGACCTCAAGTACTGGATTTAAAGGGGAGAGGGTGAGTCAGTGAAAGGATGTTGCCTGGCTTTTAGTATGGTCATCCAGACAAAAAAGTCACAAATAGTTCTGTGGATCCAGATCTTAAAGATGGAAACTGTTTAGCGAGCTTTGGAGTGGAATCTCAGTTTTTCTATTATCCTCCCTATCAAAAGGCAGTGAGCTGGTGCAACGTGTGCATTTGGAGAATTTTGTATCTCTTGAGCCCAGGAGCTTCCAGCATAAAGATGGTTTCTGGAGGTCTTATCCATTCTCCACTGAGTGTAGATACTGGTGCTGTGAGGACGAGCTGTGCCTGTCCTGATAAGGCTGCTGCTGGAGCACAGTGTCCCCCCAGCCCTTATCACAGCAGGCCTGGCATCACTGATGTTGGGGTCAGTCTGCTCTGCCCTGCATTTTTTCCAGTTTAATTTGAGCTGGCAAATCCCAGCCCAGTCCTCTTCCTCTTATCACCCGGGTTCCCTGAAGGCCTCCTTGCCTGCTGGGCTCCAGCCACAGCAGCTCTCAGGCCACTCCACAATTACAGATGTGCAGCCCAAGGATTAGCTCCTGGCTTGGGGAGGCTTTTGCTTTGTGTGTTTGCAGACAGGGATTCCAGTTTGTATTAAATAGCCATCAGCTTTAGGCTGACTGGTACTTTGTGGTGATGGTTGTTGGGGGATGAGAGCCCTGGGCACTGCTTGCTTTTAAAATCGGTGCTTTTATTCAAATTCCAGCCAGGAATCAAGCAGTTCTGTGGGGCCTCCAAACAATAAAAATGAAATAAAAGTCACTGTCACTTCCACCTTCCTCTAGATCCTTTGATCATCCTGTATTGCTTTGGGCTGCTAAATGCCTACAGAAATTCAGTGCATGCTGGTTTCCAGAGATCCAGCCTGTCATGGTAGTTGGTAACTGCCACCCTGTTCTCTTTTGGGGCCATGAGATGGGAGTCACAGCAGTGTTTTGGCACAGATTTTAAACACTGACATTTCAGGGGCTGCAACAAAATGTGCCCTAGAGCACATTACTCCACAAATAAAAAACCCAAAGCAAAACAAATCAAGCAAGAGTAAAACGAAAGAGAGAGTTTTTAAGATACAAACTAGATAAAGGAAAAAGGTTTTTTTCCTTAAAGTTAGAAACACCTTTGTGTCTTCCAGAGTTGAGCAAGCTGTAAATTTGGATCAAAGTACTCTCCTGAAAAAAAATCCACTTCACTTTACAGTTTCTCTCTCCCAGTAAGTTGATTTATGTGACTTTCCTGGGAATTTATTTCTGCCTGCCCTCTGTGTGGAAGGACAGTTTTGAGGTGAACAAGCGCTGATTTAAGGTTTTTACAGGTAAAGTTTTCTGTATATAAAGAAGTGTTTAGCCCTCATGGGATAGAAATGCTGTTACCCTTTGGATGCTGGTGCTTGAAGACATGTATTCATTGCCAGTCAGGATCAGAGGAAAGCAGAGATGGAGATGGGTGGTGTGGGTGGAGCTCTTGCTCCAGACGTGGTCCTTTTATCTCCTTGGGCAGGTGAGTGTCAGCACTGGGGTGGTGTCCAGGTGGCTCTGCTGGATGCCCCAAGAAACAGGTCCTTGCTGATGTACAGATGCTTCAGTGTTGTGTGACCAGAGACAGCAAACCTGGGCCCCGTGTGCTGAGCTGGGCCCTGCTGTTCTGCTCCCTGCCTGCTGCAGGGAGGGCACGTTTTGGGGAAGAAACGCACAGAAACAATACAGGCAGCTGGGCCCTGTCTGAGCACCCTGTAACCATTGTGGTGCTCTGGGAACGGTGCCCTCTTCACCCCGTGTTGCTGGAGACTTTGTTCTCTGGCTGTGTTCCTTCCATAATTGCCAATTAAATAGGCATCTTAGTTCATCACCGCTCTGAATTTGTCTGGCTCAGCAAGGGAAGCTGGGTTAGCACTGGGCAGTGCAGGTATGTTTTAGGAGCAGCAGACTTACGTACTTCGGGGAAGAAATATTGATGTGTACGTGGTGAGGTGGCTAATTTTGTCCTCCAGCGTCATTTTCTGAAAAAGAAATAACAGAGTTTACAATTTATTTGATTAAATAATAAATGATATATTCTCCTACTGCAAGTAGGCAGCATTTCCAGCCCATGGCTCTTCTGTGGATATGAATGGAAAGACTTTAAATAATATGTGACCTGGGGTAGTTATTCTCTCCCAGGCACTGCTGCACACCAGAGCACGGTGCCAGCAGATTGAACAAGAAATCAGAGGTAAATTAAGGTTTCCTTAAAGTTTCTTTTGTCTCTCTCCTGTTACTTTACTACTGAACTTTCCAGGAGCTTTCTCCAGGCTTTCTCACATCCATCTGTGTGCCTGTCCATAGAGCACAGATCTGTCAGATTTATCAGTTTTTTTGGTTTTATCCAATTTTATCAGATTTATCCAGATTTATCAGTTAAGTGTAAGCCTTTGTCAAACCTTATCAGCCAAAGTTGCAAAGAAGTCCTTATTATAGCCCCTTCCTGGGTTTCTGTCCAGAGTGGGGAGATAGACTGTGAGAAGATGCAGGTGGATGGAGATGGCAGAAGATACTTCAGAGTCTGTTTTAATTCCAGCCCAGGGCCTTGTCCTGTCTATGAGATGTCCCTTAATGAATGTCCTGCAGCATTTGAACACAGAGGAGAAGAAATGCTCCATAATTTCTTAAATGTAAGGCAGTGTCAGGGTGCAGCTTGTCAGATTTTCCTCTTTAGGTTTGAGTCATGCTTTGGGTTAACAGCCCAATTAGTTGCCAGTGACCAGGAGCACCTTTGTGTAGCCCTGGGTCTGCCAGAGCTGGGCAGACCCTCAGGTCCCACCCTGAGGCCAGTGAGCTCTGAACTGGTTGTGAACCAGTTCTGCAGGGGCACTTGGAGATAATTTTGGTCTGAATCTTTAAATCTGAACATTACTCTTGATTTTCAGTCCTGCCCCTCTCTTTGCTGGTTCCCTAATGTGGGCTGTGTTGCTGTTTGCAGACGATGGGAAGCTGTCACTGGAGGAGTTCCAGGCCTTTTTTTCTGATGGGACACTCAACGAGGAAGAACTTGAGAAGCTCTTTCACACCATTGACTCAGACAACACTAAGTAAGTCCCTCATGCTGATGCTCTCCCATCTCCCAGTGCCTCTGGGCCGTGGGGTGGGTGTACAGCAGCACTGCTTCTCCAGGGAGCTGAGCCCTGCACAGGCTGCAGGGCTGCAACTTGCTTTGCAAAACTTTGCACACTCTCCATTTCTGCTTGGTTTGTGTCTCATTGTGGCAGCCTCCATGACTCCTTTTGTCTTTGTGGTTTGTTTTTTAGGCCATTTTCTTTAGTGCAACCTGATCCTTAACAGCATCTGAAATTATGCTCAGTTTTACCCATGGGGGCATTTAAATGTCTCTTGAACTTTTTCACTTTATCTAAAAGCTTTGCTGTGCTATAAAAGGCAATGGTGTGAATCTCTAAGCATAGTCCTATCCAACTAATTTATTATTTGTGGTCTTGTCTCTGTGATGTCTCTGTATCTCCTGCACTTGGACCCTGCCTGCTTCACCTCCTGTCCAAACTGTGCCCTGGGAAGGAGGGATCACTTCAGCACTTGGTAGAAGTGATTCTCTCTTCAAGGCAGGCTCAGCCCAAGCCCTGCAGCCCCTGCTGTGGGTGCTTTGTCTCTGCTCTGCCCACACAGACCCTGGGCAGGGCAGGAGGGGCTGGACCAGGAGCAGCTCTGCCCTGTCAGCATCACAGCCACAGCAGCAGCAGGGAGAACAGGGGCAGAGGAGGCTCTGGGGGTGCTTTGGTGTGACATGGCACCAAAGCTGAAGCCAAGGGTGGCACCTCCCTGCCCTCACTCCCTCCATCAGGAGTTTGTGGCTGTGCCAAGCGAGCAAACCCTGCTGACAGACTGAGCTGGGGTTGGCAGCTGAGGTTCCCTCCCCTCTACCTGCCTTTGCCTTTGCCTTTGGTGGGGTCTGAGGTGTTTTTGAGCCCTGTGCAAGTGCTTTGCAGAGAGCAGCATAGCATCTTGCTGTTCTTGGCTGGATGGAAAAGAAATGAGCTGAACCTCCTTCCAAGTTAAATCCTTGCATGAATTGGCACTTGCTTATTGATTTGGAAAGCAGAGACACCTACAGCAAATTCATCAGGTTGAGGAAGGAAAATATTCCTCGTTTTTTATCTGCAAGAGCTCTCTCATTCTCCAGAAAACCTACTTCAGAGCAGGGCTTCCTTCTGAAAAAGTGTTTTTCGCTGTGAAACGAGTGGTTTGCTTGACTGCAGCCTTGCCTCCAGTGCAGTCCTTCAGGTCGTGTGTGCTCTTCACCCTGCTCTGTCTCCTGTTCCCTGCACAGTGACTGGGTGTCTGTGGGAGCTGGGCAGGAGAGGAGCTGCCTCCAGCATGCCCAGGGGCTGGGGTGGCAGTTCTGAGTGCTGCTGCCACCGAGCAAGAGGAGTGGAGAGCAGCTTTGGGTTTTCCATTTTACAGGGGAACATAGGAACAATATTAACTTCATCTTTCCCAAAGGCTGTTGGAATTACAGTTATTTGCTATTTGATAGAAGTTTGTTTAGTTTTAAGGCTGGTTTTTGGTATTCCATTTTGTCTCTCTGTTTTTCTCATAGTGGCCATCATGTTTGTTTAGTGTGCAAACCAAAGTTTGCTATTGAGATTACATTACAGCTAGAGTAGAAAATGATGAAAATTATGTTCCTGCTTATTATTAGTAATTGCTGTTACCAGCCAATTACAGAATGTTGATTCAATTTCCTGGAGTATTTTTAGAAGCAGTGAACTGCCTTGCTGGAGTGGATAAAATGAATGTCTGTACCAGTTTCATAGCTTGGATTAGCTGGGGAGAGAGTGGAAAAAAGCTGGGCAGTGGAGTGGGAAGATGAGGTGGGTCAGGGGTGGAGGAGCAGCTGTGCTGCTGTGGAGCTGTGACTGGAGCAGTGGGTGCTTCTGTCCTGGGCAGCCCAGGCCCCAGTGGAACAACCAGTTGGCAGCAAGGTGCAGTTGGGAGGATGCTGAACTGGAAAAACATTCCAAAATAACGCAGGGGCATTAATGAGTTCCTTCCTTTCTCCTTGACTGCCTGGGAAGTGTCTGTGGGAGGTTAATGGTGTGGTGAGCATGAGTTCCAAACATCCACGCCGGGGTTTTTTACCAGGTGTCTTCATGCAGGACCTGTGCTGTGAGTCCCATCATTACCAGTTGTTTCATCTGGCAGTAGGAGCATGCTAAATGTGTCATGTGTTTCTCTTGGGTGTTTTGGCAAAATGATATTCACAAACCTGCTGTTCCTTACCAACAGTGACCAAGCAGAGTTTTCCTCTCCGTTGCTCACACCGTCTGCCCTCCTTCCCTCCTCCCAGCTGAAGCAGGAGGCAAAACCAAGATGTTGCTGGGTGATTTTTCACTGTTGGTTTTAGCTGTTGTTTCAGGAGGTTTCAACAGTGCTTTATGGGGAGCTGCTGAAGATTACTGGGGAGAGAATGATATGTTACTATTAATAACAACACTGCTGTGCACAAATAATGTGCAATATCTGTGCATAAGGATGTATGGCCACACATAATTAAATATATACATTTGGTTTATGGCAGAATGGGGCTATAAAACATTAGATTAATGTTTACCTGGGAAATCCTGTTACATTTGCAGTTATCTACAACTCTTCTTATTTTTCCTAACAAGATGTATCAATTTTAAAAGGAAAAAGTCATGGCAAATGTAAAGTCAAACAAGTTTTATGTTCATGAATGAAGAGGTGAAGCTCTTTAAGATGTTACCATGAGACTGGACAAAGCTTGCTTTGTCAGACCCACAGCTCCCACCCTCTGCCAGTTCCCTGGGCTGGCACTCACACTCTGCATGCCCTGGGAAGGAAGAAGCACCTCTGAGCCCCTGGGAAAGCAGGGAGAGGTCGGACGTGGTGGTTGACTGAACAAATGTAGTCCTTGCAGGGGATTTTGAAAATCCCTTTTCTGTCTGGTACATTTTTCAGAGCTGCAGAGCACAGCCCTGTGGGGAGGGATCTGCTCACTGGAGCAGGGCTGCTGCCAGGAGCTGCACAGCTCCATTCAGGGGGAGCCAAGGCCGTGGCACCAGCATTCTGCTGCTCTGCCGTTGTTATCTCTCCTCAGGCTCACAGCCCTTCCTTTAATGGCTCTATTGTCCCCCTGTCCCCTCTCTAAATGAGCTCTTCTCTCCGGTGGCAAACACCAGCAAAGGCTGGAACGTGCATGGAGGACAATTAACAGAAGTGGAATCTCTTCTCAGAAGCCTTCACAGTTTCCCCAGACTGTCACTGTTGCCAGAGGATTGTGCCAATGGAGAACTGAAGCTGTTCAGGTTCTCCAGCCTGTTCTGCACTTGGCAGTGCCACCTTCCATCCCTTCAGCCACTGCCTGGGGGGGGGTTGGTCCAGAGGGCTGATGACAGGGGATGGAGGGAAAGATTGGTCACCTGCCTTGGGGATGCTGAACAACATCCTTTTGGGAACATGAATCCACCTTCCTCTTCTGCACCCTCAGCTGCTCAGATGCCACAGGGAGCTGTATTTATTATAAATCACTAATTTGGGATCACTTTAGGGAGATGTAGTGGGATATGGTCAGGGCAGCTACCAACCTGTTCAGCTCCAGAGCTGGGGGAACAGGGTTGTGCAGGGCCACCCCAGGAGCAGGTAATGATGAATCACTAATTTGGGATGACTTTAGGGAGATGTAGTGGGATATGGACAGGGCAGCTACCAACCTGTTCAGCTCCAGAGCTGGGGGAACAGGGTTGTGCAGGGCCACCCCAGGAGCAGGTAATGATGCTGATGAGCTTCTCTGCTTGCACTAATTAGTCCCACTGTGAAGCAGAGCAGGTCAGCCCCGAGAGCACTGTGCTGCTGCCAGCAGCACCTTCAGCTCCTGCATGCTGAGACCTGCAAAGCCAGTGAGGACAGACTGGGAGCTTTGTGCTGCCCCTGCTTTTACCAACATCATCTGGGCACTTGCTGGGCCAGAAGCTCTCAAAATGGGTCTGATAGCTTCCATCTATGAATTTTGATTCTCTGTGACTTTAAATGCATTGATACCCAGAGAATAAAGTTGATTTACACAAACACTGTGCCCATGGCTATGAAGCTGAATGCTCTACAACAGCTAACAGCAGCCAAAGAGTGGGAGGAGATGCTGGCAAGGTGCTGCTGGTGTAGCTGGGGTCCAGACTGATGCTGTTCCCTGTGAGAGGAGCCAAAATGCCTTGGTAGCAGCCTTGCAGCTCTCTGAGCTCTGAAAACTCCTGGTTTGGTGTTACATAAAAGCAGTGTGACATTTTGACAGGGTCAGAGGCAAAGGTAAAGGAGCTCGAAATCTGTTCCTGAATATTAAGCAAGGAACAGCCGAGTGCAGGCTAAAGCTACACCCCCTGCTTCCACCTGGGCAGAAATGGAGCTTCACATCAGCACAGGTGAGGATGAGGTTCCCCACACCCTCCTTCCAGCACACAGTCCTGCTCCAGGCCTGAACACCTCCAGTACCTTTGGTGATGCAGCCTGCTGTCCTGCTGTCCTGCTGTCCTCCTGTCCTGCTGCTGGGAAAGGTCCATTGTTACTGCTTTGTTTGGATGCCACAGTCACTCCAGGCACATCCTCTGAGATGCTTTGCCTTCCCACAACCCACATCAGTTCTGGTGTCCTTTGGTGTGAGAAGATTCCATCTGATGGGTCCACTGTGGCCAGAGACACTTCTGGAGCAATGCTCTGCTGCCCATTCTTTTCTCCAGGTTTCTGCAGCCCAGTCCTCTCCAGGTTGAACAGAAAGTGCTTTCACTTCTTGGGCAAGGAACAATGATGATTATGATTGAGGTTTTTTTTCCTGTTTTTTTCTCCCCCTCCCTAATCTTGGCCATTTGCATTGCAAACCTGCTTCAGTGGAGTGCCAGATTTGTCTGGGAGCTGAATCCTGCACTGTGGAGATGGCTGTGCCCATTGAAACCAACTTCATTTCTGAATATCAAATGTTCTCAATTAGCTCTCTGGGAAACAAACTACGGGTTGTTTAATCAGCTGAGATTTTGATTAACTGATTCAAGAGACAGTTCTTGTCTCTTCTGAAAGGGACAAAATGATTGCACAAAAATTACATGTCTGGCTCTAATTTCTGGCTCTCAAGAGCATGGGCATTTGGTGGATTTTGTTTATATGGAAGATGTTTTTTAGTCCTAGCTTATTCTTCTCTGTACCAATGTGTCACTTAAACTGTACTGTGCTCTGCTTTTCATTTAAGTGAAGAAATACTTGGTTCCAATGCTGGTGCTGTGCTGATAGAGCTCCAAAACCTCTCAGCCTCACCAAAGAAAAGGGGCTTAAAAAACAAATCACTCGCTGGGAAGGTCATTGGGAGAAACACAAAGCTGAAAAACTGCACAGAATCTTGTTTGAACTAACATTTGAGAACATTTTTCTATTTCTAATCCTATTTCCCAGGTGTTTTCCCAGGCAGGCTCTCTGCAGGATCCCTGGGGAGAGCTGTTTAATCTGACAGCCAGACAGATTGGGCTGGGAGCAGCAGGCTGGGGTTTGCTGCAGAGGGTGAGGACCAGGGAGGGTTTATCTGTGCAGATGGAGGGAAGAAGGATCACATCACATCAGAGAGTTTTCTGCCTGGCACTGCGGCTCAGCACCTCCTTTTGACACTGCAGAGCCATTCTGTATTAAAGTTTTCCAGGGAATGGAAAGATACCAAAATCTTGCATTAAAACCGTAAAAGTGACTAAGATCTTTAATTCTAATCAGCCACTTGTGTTTGAGTCATGTAGGCATTCAAAGAGACTGGAGACTTTGCTTTCAAATCCAGTCTTAGAAATGTATCCCTGTGTTTTTTTCTGAGTAAACCTGCACAGGGCACCAGCACCAAACAGCAGAGGTGTCCAGCTGCTGCTTGGGAGGCAGAGCAAGCTCTCTGCCTTGGGACTGGATTTAACAGGAGATTTTTTAATATCATTTTCCAATGGCAGGAGAAGAGAATACAGGAGAAACAAAGATATTGAGGAAAATACAGCAACAGAATCCAGGGATTTCTTGCTTCACTATTCTTTTACTAGTTCCCTGCTAGTTGTGTTAGATATCCAGACATACACATTTGATGCTCTGATTTCTTCCTCTCCTGGATATAACCTTGTTGTTAAACAAGATACCTGCAAAATCTAAAAGAAGGAGAAGGCTGATTTAATTTTACTTCATGCTCTCAATATCTTGCCATTTGCTTCTGGCAATTAGCAAACCATTCAGCTGAGCTCCAAGCAATTACTTTACCCCTATCTCTTTTGCAGTTCAATATTACAGAGATTACAAACAGAAATCAGATTAGCCCAGGCTTCCATGTCAAGTAGAAACAGGCAAAATGTTAAATATTTGCTCGTCAAAAAAGGCTGTTTCGTACTGTTGACAGTTTGTGCATAAAAACCTGAGAGATCATCTGCTTCCCAAAAAAGGAAAGAGTATTTATTTGCTTTAATAGTTTGCTTTGAAAATTGAGCTAAAAGAAATAATGAGGGGTTAAAAATTACTTCTTTTGATGGATACGAGAGGACCAAGAAGTGGAGGGGAGTGTGTGAAAAAGCAGCTGAAGTATAGTTTTGCTGCAAGGCAGAGCTATTGTGCCACTGGCCTTCTTTTGTGAAAGTGAAAAATCACAGCATCCCTTGGCTTTCCTGCCCAAGGAAGAGCAGGACCCCAGCAGCACCGTGGGGAAAGGGCCTCAGTCCCTGATGGAAGTGGCTCTTCCCTGGGTCACTCAGCCCTGCAGGCTCCAGCACGGACACACTCTGAAATCCAGGCAGATTTCCAGTCCCTGTTGTGCATACTTAAATCTTGTCCACCTTTATAACTCGTTTATCACTGCATTCACATGCCTGTCATGTTCTTGTCCCTGTTGTGGTGGGCACTGACAAGCAGCACAGCTTTGGGAGTGCCCGTGGGCTCCCTGCAGGGGTATTTGGTACCCCCAGGTTCCCTGCAGGGGTGTTTGGTGCCCCTGTGCTCCCTGCAGGGATATTTGGTATCCCTAGGTTTTCTGCAGGGGTATTTGGTGCCCCCAGGTTCCCTGCAGGGGTATTTGGTACCCTCAGGTTCCCTGCAGGGGTATTTGGTACCCTCAGGTTCCCTGCAGGGGTGTTTGGTGCCCCTGTGTTCGCTGCAGTGGGGTGGGAGCCCTTCTGGACAACTTTCTGTTTCTTTGGTTTTTAAAGCACTTCAGTGAGCACTCCATGACAGGAAGGCTATGGCATGATTTTGGGAATGAGCATCATAGGCTGAAACCATTTTTTTCCTTCCTGTTATTTATTTTATATTTTTCTTCCAACAGGAAATCCCTGTTTTGCAGACTGCAGCTCTCCCAGTAACAGGGTTGACATTACCCAGCGGTCCAAAGGCACCAAACAGCTGGTATTTAAAGCTGTCTCCAGGCTGATCACTTGGAACAAGCCTGACAACAAAATAGATGTGCTGTTAACTGCTGTATTTACTGCTGGTGAAATGCACGTGGGAGATGAAGAGCTGGGTTTACAAGTGGGCTGTGGTGCAGGATCCAGGCTGGCTCTGTGGGGCCAGGATGTCCAAATTAAATAATCCATTATCTCAATGCACCATGATGATAATATCATCAAAAAATCACGCTGGGTGGGAAACCTGAGAGCAGAAGGGTGGCCTGTGGTGCCTCTGTGCTGGCCATGGCATGGCCAACCCAGCCTTCCAAGGCCTGTAGTCCCAGTTTTGCCTGGCACTGCCCAGGGATAAATCCAACAAGAGGGATATAACCCCGTGTATGCACACACTGTGCCCCAGTGTGAATATAGTGATCATCAACTTAATACATTTGGAAGTGCCATTCCACCTAGCAGTTAAGATACTTGTAGGCTGTAATTAAACCTGCCTTCTGTTTTCTTTGATGCACTTGTGGGCAGAGTGACATTTTCAAGAACAAGTCATCCATCAAAAAAAAAAAAAAAAAGGAGGGTTTAGAGGCAATTTATGAGGAATTTGGCACATGTAGAGACTTGAAAATGTTTCATACTGTATTAAATGTCTGTTTTACTGAAGGTGGCAACTGTGCTTAGGAACTGTTGGATTAGGGTTAGCAAATTAGTGTGCTGCATTGATATATTTTTCAGGATAGTAACTGTGCTATAAACAGGCATTTTATTGTGTTGTCATCTTGTTCAGAGTTTTCTTGAGCTTTTCAAGAGATTTTTCACTTGTGAATGAGTGGTGAGAGGTTCTGGCCAACTGTGTCAAAGCA
>NW_021938838.1:668842-693387 GCF_001715985.3 Manacus vitellinus
GGGTTGCAGAGGGCAGTGCTGTCCCAGGGGGGTTGCAGAGGGCAGTGCTGTCCCAGGGGGGTTGCAGAGGGCAGTGCTGTCCCAGGGGGGTTGCAGAGGGCAGTGCTGTCCCAGCCCAGCTCTGCCCTCAGGGCTCTCCTGCTGGGGATTTGGCTTCGTGGTCACCCCTTTGTGGAAAGTTGCACCTTTGTGGTGCACTGGGGATGCTCATTTATGGCAGCAGCAGGGCAGGAGGGGAGAGCCCCACTGATGCTGAGCCCAGCCCATGTGCTGTGCCCAGACTCAGCCCTGGAGATGTGGCAGAGCAGAGGGGGTAGCACCAACTGGCAGCCTGAAATGCCACATTGCAGCTGCTGCTGAATGAACAAACAAATGTCTGGTGCTCTGCAGGTGCCAGTTTATTGCTCCTGCCTTTTTTTAAAGTGACATATATTTCTCTTAACTAGCGAGAGCTTAGAGTATGTTTTCCAACAACATCCAGACCGTGGTTTCATTTTTATCCATATTCAGTCACTTTTCTTGGTGCCCTTGATGATTGGAGCTGGGTGTTTTGTTCTGTAAAATCTTCACCACATAGAAGATGTTATTTTGGTTGTCTTGAAACTACTGATGACAGAAAGCATCTGGTCTGTGTCGGGGATGGTTTGCAGCTTGGGACCTTCTGAGGATGGTGGAGAGGCAAGTGGGGTCTTCACTGTGCTATTTCTGGCCCCTACCTCTGGCTGTATGTAGGAAATTGGGTTAAGGGAGGCTTGGGTTAGCTGTGACCCCGTGTTTCATAAGTGTCTGTGGCTGCAGAACACATCAGTATGCCAAGGCAGTGAGGAGCTGAACCAGCCTTGAAATACAGCAGCAGTCTTTGAAGATGAGAAACCAGCAAATAATGTGTTATGTTGTGATGGCCTTCGTCTTTATGGTAAATATTGAGTCCCTGAAAGGAAACAGAAGCAGAGTTGTGCTGCAAAAAGCAGTGTTCTGTCCTCCCCCCTGACAGGTGCCCTTGCTGGTTGATCAGCACACAAGCAAGAGCAGGAATGTTTCTGCCAGCACAGGCAAACCAAGCCCCAGGCTCATTGCTCCTCACCCCCCGTGCCCAGCTCGTGCCCACGCCTGGGGAGGGGAGGGGGGTCCGTGGGGGCTGGCAGGGGTCACTCGTGGGAGCCCCTGAGAAGTGTGAGCTGTCATTGCTGAAGAGCTTTCCCTTTTTCAAAGCCAGGAAAATCCATGTCAAACCCCTTTCACTGGGGACTGTGATGAGTGTGAGAGCGTGGTGGAGGTAAGGGGCTGTGCCAGGAGAGGTGGGGATGGATCCCATGGGAGAAGACCAGCAGAGATGGGGTCACAGGGGGCAGAGCTCCCTCCAGCTGTTGCATCCATACCTGTGCTGGGATGGTTTGGGGCTTCAGAGATTGTATTTAGCAAGTTTAATAGCCTTGTTGCATCATTTTAATGAGGTTTATTACTGCTACAAGAGAAATGCAACTGTATTGAGGGTCACTGGCTGGACAAGAGACATTTTCCTGTCGTGCCCCAGTTCCTGCTCGTGTCCAGTGCTGTGGCAGCCCCTTTGTGCCCCACACTGCCAGGCAGGGCTTCAGCACTCCAGCAGCACACTGGTTGTGGAGCAAGTTGCTTTTTTGGACCTGTTGCTCTCCAAAGGGAGAGCAACCCACCTGGGGAATTCAACCTCATGAGGTATCAGTTAGGAGTGAGGATTCAGTGCTAACCATCCTTTTTTTCCCCCCTGCTTTTCCTTTGCAGTCAGAGCTGGAATAGGGTTTGTAACACAGACACCTTACTGAGGGGGCATGAGAGCTGCTCTGAGCTGAGCTCGGGCTCTGCCATGGTGGGGAGGATGCCAGTGGGCAGGTCTGCTTGTGGACCCCACACCCTGGGCTGCACAGTGGCCCTAAGGTGAGGGTGTGACTGTCCCAGGAGAGCCACCAACCATGCCCAGGGGTCTGCCCAGGGGCTTCCCCAACAAGGAGGAGGAGAAGGGAGTAAAGGTCTTCTCCTGGTCTTCCCCATCGTGAGGAGCATCTTTTGTGATGCTGAGAGGGATGTGGATGGCTGAGATGCTTTGGGCTGGCTTGGGCAGGGAGAGCTGGGACCTCCTGGTTTCTCTCTGTGCTCCTGTGGGCAGAACAATCCATCCTGTGCTCCTGTGGGCAGAACAATCCATCCTGTGCTCCCTGTTGGACTCTGCAGCAGCTTCACGTGCAGGGAGGGAACAGCCTTGAAGCAGGATGAGTAAAGCAGTGTGTTTTGCTCTGAGCCTGCCAGATTTACTGTGCTTGTTTGTGTTGAAGGTCAGTTCAGTTTACCTTGAAAAATCAGCATTTTCCAGATTAGTGGCTTTTAATGAGGAGCCTGCTGCCCCACAGTGCTCTGGAGCAAAGCACGAGCTGCAGAGCACACAGCTTTGGGCATCAGCACTTCAGTGAACGTGGGAGTCTGGTTTGGAAACTGCTACTGGGCAGTGTCTGTGTTAGTGAGAATGCAGATGGCTCATAAAGGCAAGGAGCTGCAGAGAAAGCNTGGCTCATAAAGGCAAGGAGCTGCAGAGAAAGCCGTATGAAAATATTATTATTAAAATATTTTAAATATTGAAATATTAATATTTAAAATGAGCCTGAATACAGGTTTGCTGTGCAGCCCTGTTGCTGCTCACCTTCTGTCTTGCTGAGCAGTATGAGCCATGGTTATCACACAGTGTGGAAAAGATGGAAAACTGTCCCTATCTTGGTCATCATCTGCCTAAATCCCGAGGAAAGAGGTGCAAGGAGCAGGAAGGTGCTGAACCCTGCATTTAGGTGAGCAGAACATCCTTGAGGACACCAGATTTCAGCCTTCAAACTGGGGAATGAAAATCCTGCCCATAGCAAGGGCAAGTAGGAGGAAAGAGACCATCTCCCAAAGTACATGGAATGTGTTACAACCCCCAGTCCCAAACCACAGGTGATGAGACTCTGTAATACAAAATCCATATGTGAAACTTCATAAAAATCCTTCTTGTCTTCCTTTTACTTCTCTCTGTTTCTGGGCAGTTCTTTGTCCCTGTTTTTTCTTCTCTGTGGTACCAGGGCTTTGGAGGAAACCTGATTTACTGCTGGGCTCTCAGAGGCCCGTGCTGTGCTCCCCAGGTGCTCAGTGATGGAGCACATGCCAAGGGAAGGACAAAGTTATTAGTTTTGCTTTGGAGAAGGCAGCATTTTCCTCCCTTTCAGGGTCCCCGTGGGAGCTGTTCTGTAGGTGCTTTAATCTAAATCCTGGTGCTCCAGTGCTGGAAGTGTCCCAGTCAGGTGGTGATCCAAATGGACTCTGCAAAACCCCACCTGTTTCACAGAACATGGAATTTTGGAGAAGCCCCTGTCTGGAGTGAATGGTGAACCTTTGTCAGCTCATGCCAACGGGCTCTCCTCCATTCCCTCTGGGAATTCAGACAGGTGGTACTTTCTGCCCTGCTGGAAAAAGCAGAGCCAAATGACCTGCTGGGTTTTTTCAGGCTCAGTGCTCTCTCTGTTTATTGAACAGTGAGCAGGGCAGCTGTGCCTGCGCCAGGACGAGCACCTTTGGTTTCCTCCTGCTGAAGCACACCACGAAACATTTGAAATTTGGGTCGTGCAGGAAGCAGGGACATTTGGCAAGAGATAAAACCATCCTTCAAAGTAAGAGCCAGGCAGGCACCCGAGCCCCGACTGCAGCTTGCCACAGCTCAGGAGATGGAAGCCAGAACTGACATATGTTCTGAGTCCTTCTCTGCCTGTCGTTTGAAGCTGCAGTTGGCTCCATGTCCTCCTGGTCGTGGACAGCCTTCACATGTGGTTTCTGCTGTTCCTTTGCATGTGGCACTTCAGATTTGGGAAGTCCATTTTTAAGTCATACCATAAGAGTGTTTTGGGCTTTTCTTTAAGCAAGTGGGCAGGGGAAGGGGAGGTACTTGGGTAGGTCTTGGGAAGAATTTACCGGGGTTCTCCAGAAGGGTTCGATGATGGGCTTGGAAAGTTACTTAATTCTTTAGAATTGAAGTTATTCAGCTCCTGGCCATCATCCAGTATTTGGTATTTTGCTTGCTCTGCCTGGAATAATTTCTCTCGCTCTGGGGCTTGTGTAAAAATGTTTAATTGAGTTCAGAAACTAATGATCAAAAGTGACCATCTGTGACCCCTTAGCAGGCATCTGGGTGCACATTTTGCACTTCTGAGGTGTTAAGATAACACAGCACTGTTGCTGCTGGGACTAGAAGCCGTATCATCAAATATAATAATATTTTCCAGCTGCACTTGTTGTTTTTTAGTCTTTCCTAAATGAAAATGAGTTTTGCAGGTGGCTAATGCTAGAGGATAATTTGTTTCCGTGCTCGTTTGAAGCCTTGCAGCAAACCCAAAGCTGTGAATAGAAGATGGAAATAAAAGTAGAACGTGATTTCAGAAAAAAAAGCCCTCCATTTTCTGTGCTGGTGAAGTGACTAAGCCGTGGGGCTGCTGATGCAAACCTTTCATCTGCCCAAGGAAAAGGGTGATTATCTTCAGCTGAAGCCGTGGGGCATTGAGCAGCTTTTGAGCAGCACATCCAGGCAGACATTTGCATGAGAAGTGTGAAGATGAGACTCTGATGTATTTGCAACTTCTGAATTGCCATCCTGGTTCTGATTGAGCTGCCTGTTGGGAGAGCCTGGGACACCTTTCCCTGGAGCCCAGGAAGGGAGTTTCACACTCTGCTCCTCCCTGTTATCTCCCCCATTCTGAGATAACTTCTCCTCTCCTCTCCATGGCTGGAGCCTGGAGAAGTGTGTTAATGACAGCAAGTCAGAGGCCATCAGCCTTGCCTTGGGGAGGCAGGAGGTGCTGGGAAAGAGAGGGAGAGATGCTGGATGGCAGAGTCACAGCTGTGTTTGTTGGAAGGGTCCTCTGCAGGTCAGCAGCAGCACTGGGCCAGGACATCCCTGGCTGTGCCATGCTGAGAGCTCCTGGGATGCTCTCTGGGTGACCCCTCCCTGTGCTGGGCTGGCCTTGCTTCTTAAGAGGTAACACAAATAACACTGGGGGAGAATTTCCAGAAATACCTTTTTTTTCCCTGCTGGAAAACACTGATTTGCTCAAACCAAGTGTTGGGCTGGTCTGGATCAGTGTGGCTGGAGCTTCTGAGCCGGGACCTGGAGGTGACCTGGGTACCATCACCCCCCCAGGGTCTGGCTCTGGGGTGTTCACCTTGAGCCCCTGATCCTTGGGCTGTTGGACACCCTGCTGCAGCCTGTCCTCTGTCTGGCAGTGCCTGCTCCCCGCCACCAAGTGTCAAAGGTGGCTTCTTGTTTCAAGAAAGGCAGGCAGAGAGGGAAAAAATCTTCTAAAAGAAAAGCAGCAAAAAGTCAGTACAGGAAAACTGATAAAAGCCCATCCACTGGATAATCTGCAATCAGGGACAGGGCAGGGAAAGATGTGACTTCCCAGGGATCCTCATTAGCTCAGGTGTCATCAAACTGCAATTTATTGCTGGGTGGGGCTTTGGGGGGAGAAATGTCTTTGTCTCTGGAGTAGACAGAGGCACAGCCATGGCTCTGGGCAGCCTCTTCCTCTCACTAATCACGCAGTAGTAATTACTCTCTGGGCAAGTTCCCCTAATTAAGCCCACAGAGGAGATGCTCTCACAGCAGGGTCGTTGCTCTTTAAACTCCCACATGCACAGGAGGAGTGTCACACTTTGAGGTCTTTTCTTAATCTTTGAAATAGTTGGATATGAACCAGAAGGAAAACTATTTCCCTATTGCCAATATGTTTATCTGGTCAAACTATCACACTGTATTTAAATGGTGGTGGGTGGTGAGTGATAAACAGTCCTTTTTGTGGCCAAAGCAGTTCATGCCTTGGGCTCTGACCTCTCAGAAGGGTTGAAATCTGAGCTCTTGTTTTTGCCTGGTACCTCTGTTGGAGCAAATAGGTCTCAAATGGCAGATGGAGGATCTTCAGAGTGTATCTTTGCCTTGGAAAATAACCTCAAAGGGTGCACATCCCTGGTAAGACTGGGAGTGCCAGGTTGTGCTGCTCCAGCCTCAGTGGCTGGAAAACAGAGAAAAGACCTGAAACCAAAACAACTTCAATTTTCTTGGGTTTTTTTCTCATTTGAAAGAAAGACTTTTGTTTTAGAAAGAGGTCAGATAGATGCAGAAAAAAATACTATGCAGAAAAAAATATATAGCACAGAAATCTTTAATGATTTCTTCATTTAAACTTGAACATTATGATATTCTACTTAGTTGGATTATGGCTTCAATAAGCTCTTGAATTAGTCACACTATCAGTGTAATTACAGTTAAAATTGAAAGCTAATTCACAGCCAAGTGTTATTCTGGCTGAAAGATTTTTTTAATTTTTTTTTTTTTCTGAGAACACGAAAACAACTTGTTGCCATTTTTCTTTTTAGCTTGTTGTGGCATACAGGAATGTTGAATATTTGGCAGCTGAAAAAAAATCGGTAACTAATTCTCATCTAAATGTTTTCATGCTGAAAAGTCCTGTGATCTGTGACTGCTCCAAAAACAGCTTCTGAAGGGCAGCTCTGGGATGAAAGGCTGGGGATGACAAAGGTGCCACCTCCCATTTCACGGGGCTTGAAACCCAGATTCTGAATATTTACATGATAAAATCCTCCTGGCATAGCCCATGGGGGGGGTTAGTTACTGAAGCATTAAACCACTAGATCAGCTGGTAACTGGTGTTGTAGCTGGGCACTGCCCATGCCCTGCATTGCCTGGTCAGAGGTGCAGCTCCCACAGTGGGCAGGAAAAGCCCCAGAAACACAAAGGGGGCTGTGGCTGTGCCAGCAATGTTCCCAGCAGGCACACTCCTTGGGGTGGAAACATCCTGCTCAAGTACCCACTGATTTCTCCTGACAAATTGTCATCTGAACATTATCATATTTTTTTATTAAGTCAGCTTGTGACTTCAGTAATTTCTTTCATCTTATTCTTAATGAAAGATGGCTTAAAATTAAAAACAACTTCTCAGACAAGCTAATATTCAAGCACAATTCAGTTAAATAGGATGACAAGATGTGAGGAAATAAAAGACCATTCTTGGCAGCAGCAGATCAATTATTACAGTGCAAAACCATGTGGAATACAATAATAGATTTTTTTCCTCAGGAATGTGCCCTAGCTGCAAACCCATAACCACTTCAGCAGGTGTTTATAAACACTGTCTTCTGAAAAATATTACTGAAGCACTTTATGGACAGTGCTGCTGTGCAAATGACTCCCATGGCTGTGCCTGAGAGCTGCAGGTGAACTCCCAGGGCCTGCCCTGGAGAGAACTTTGATGGCCCAGCAGCCGTGGGGCTCAGGCTGGCAGGGGGCTGTGCCAGCTGGGAAAGGGTTCCCTGGGTTTGCTGGGCACTGCTGAGGCTCTGTGCTGGCAATCCCACACTGCCAGGGCACTGGGGCTGCCAGAGCTCCTGGGTCAGGGCTGGGCTCTGCTGGTGGGCTTGTGTCTGCATGTTCAGTGGGTTTGGCCATGAGAATACCAAGCCAGGGAAACAGAGCTCACAGCACCCCCAGGGGGTTCTGTAGGATTCACTGAAGTATTGGCAGGCTTTGAGAAAGATGATGAATCTTGAAGAGGAGGAAGATAAAGTCGTGCAAAAGCTGCCTTTGCAGAGAGAGGCACGTGCTGCCCACCCAGCTCTGTTGTCTGCCAGTAGACATGTCCTGCACCTCTCTGAGGCAAGAGGTGACTTCTTTACACATGAAAACACCACTCACCAAAAGGGGGTGTGTTCCAGGAATGTGCTTTTGCAGCAGCAGGCAGGTCAGGTGGCACCTTTCTGGCAGGCAGCATCTCCCAGGGCCTGATGTTGGTGTTTGCCTTGATTTGGGGATCAAGGCAGGGCTGCAGGAGATGCTGTCAATGAAAGTGCTATTGAAAATTTCTCTTTCCCTAATCCACTTATGTTGACAGGTTAGACAGAGCAGGGATGAGTTTAGTTAAAGAAATAACTTTTCCAGGACATAAATGGATTGATAAAATATAATTCTGTTAAGAGATCATTCTGGTGCTTGAATGGCACTAACAATTGTGTGGGAATCAGAGGCACAAAGAGATTAGCAGCAATCTTTATTTCCCAAGCAGGTCGTCTGTTGAGATGTTGTTATGTAAACTAAATGTTCATGTGTCAGGAAGTAATGGTGCAGTTTTGTCTGCAGGGAGTCCTGGGCAGGAGCTTCTTTGCAGGGGAAGAAACAGGAGAATTGATCCATCTAGAAAAGTAAATTTTGCAGATTTTTTTACTGACTGAATGGCACATTTGGCACATTCCTGTGCCAAATGCCAGCACATCAAGTGCCTCACCGGGGTGTTGCCAGGGTGGATGTTTGGGAGGAGGTCAGAGCAGTTCATGTCAGGTGTGCTGGGTCCCCCTCAGGCACAGGTTCCCTCTGGGCAGGGGGAGGATGCACAAGGACCCATCTGCCCCTCAGGGAATATCCAAAATAACGTGTGAACCAGTTCCAGCTGCACAGATGCTGAAGGTGCAGTGGGGGGTGGATGCCCTGAGTGGCACCAGCCCTTCCTTCTGCCCAGTTTGTCCACACTGGTGGCTGGGCAATGCCCAGAGGGTGGGTGACATTACAGATGGGTATCTGGGGTTAAGCCTGCAGGAATCCTAAATGTAGCCATCATCTGTCCTTTACATTAAAATTCTCTTTCTTTCTCTCTCTTTTTTTCCTGCTTCCTCCCCTGCCTTGTTCTCCCCCTCTGCCAGCAATGTGGACACCAAGGAGCTGTGTGGTGAGTGTGGCCCTTTTTTTGGGGTGAAAGCAATCCTTGCTGCATGAGGGGCTCTGAAGGATGCATGAAACCCAGCACAAAGTGCTGTGGCAGCTGAGGACAGGGGGGATCTCAGCCCTCCTGCTGCTTTGCCCCTTATTCCACAGGAAAATTGGGAAAACTTTTCTTCATCTTCTTGCAGCAGAAATGGGGTCAGAGCTGATCAAAGTGCTTGGCTCCCATTCAGGAACAAGCTGGAGTTTAATTTCTGGAGATGTCATGGCTCCCAGCTCTGCTCTGCAGCTCAATAAACCCTCATCCCTCTGCAGTACCCATAACATGTTTGTCCCTAGGCCAACCTCCCTGTTTCCAGCAGGTTGCCTGAGGTGTACACCTCTCCTACTGCACCTCCCACTGCTCACCAGAATTAAAGGCTGAAAAGAAAATCTCTGATAATGTTTTGTCCCACACCTTGACCAGAAAGGGAGAATTTCCTGCCAGGATTCCTGAAGGGCTTTGCCTCACTGGGAGATGTCTCATGCTGCTCACTCGGGTGTGGTTTTCGTGGATGCTTGATATTGGAAATGTTTCCTGCACCCCAGCTTTGGGGAAGAGATGAGGAGGCAGAGCTGTATGGCCTTGCAGAGGGCTCATCCATCTCTGCTGCTCCTCTCCTGTGCCAGGATCAGAAGAACACATAAAGCCACTCAGCAGGTGTTCACCACTGACCTTCACTGCTTTGCCACCAGTTAAAGCCTCCAGAGGTAGCTGGGAGTGGGTTGTGCAGCCAGAGAGGTGGTTGCTGTGTGCCTGTGCACCTGTCCTGACACTTGAAAGACCTGTGCATTGATGGTGGTCTGTGGGTCTGCCTGCAACAGGACACTGCCCAGGGTTCTCTCCTCCTGGAGTGCTTAACTCCTGCCCACACCTTTCTGAGCATCCAGGCCTGCAGCAAAAGCAGCAACATTTCCCCTTTCTGCTGGTCATCCCTGCTTTGATATGCAAGAAACGAAGACTTCCATAAACTCCTTTTGGTTTGCTGATGATATGATGGGCTTGTTCCCATCACTCCATTGTTATTGTGTTGGGGCTCCTTGCCAGCTGACCAAGAAATCAAAACCCCACAGCTTGTACCATCAACTTTGCCAGGAAATCCAGGGGTAATAAGGGCATAGCTTGACCCCACACTGCTTTCTCCATCACTCTGATAAAATCAGAAAATTACATGGCTGTCACCCAGCCTGATCCCATCTGCTGCCTCTCCCAGGGGTGGAGCTGCTGGGAGAGGAGGGAGATAAACCCATCACCTCCTGTGGGAAGCTGGAGGAAGGGTTGATCAGCACAAGCTCCTGCCTGCATCTGTTATCTGCTGAGTTCCTGCCCTTGCCTGCAAATTCTTATTTGCTTGTTCTCTTCTAAGTATTAATTTAAACATAAAACCTCATTTTGGCTAAATGGGAACTGTGGTGTCTCTCTGGAAATGGGTTGTGTATTATAAGATGTTGGGAGCATCTTAAAAGGGATTTCTTGAACCCTGCAGTTTATGTGATAACTTTGATATGGCTGTTAATCCATATCAGGCAGCATCTTAAAAAGTTCTGGGTTTTTTTCCTGCCAAGGAATGCAACAATCACCAGCACCTTGACTGACTTAAAGGTGGTTGTATAGCTTTTCACTGGCAGAGGAGCTCCCAGCCATAGCTAGGAGCTCTTAATAAGCCAGAAAATGTGAGTACAGGAGCCAAATTGTACCTGCCACTTCTAATTCCATCAATGCACAGTCATGCAATGGTGCAAACTGTCCTGAGAACTGAGTGTGCTCCACGAGCAGGGGGTGCACATCAACCTCTTACAGACCATCAGGGTGATGGCATCTCCTGGGGACAGCTGTGGGGCACCATCCCCTCCCACACCAGTCTGGGGTTGCAGTGATGCTCTTCCTTCCTCTGAACATTGACTTTTGCCTCTGCAGCCAAGAGCAAGGACCTTGTAGGACTGGAAGAGCTGATCTCAGGTGTTCAGATGAATTAATGAGGCTAAAGCAGCTTTAACTTTGTTAAAACCAACACTGTTCTGCTCCCAGGTGCTCCTTGCTCAGGCTCAAGGGCTGTGCTCTGCCCACAGCAGCTCATTTCTCCTGAAATGTGGGAGTCCAGCTTTTTATTTCAGGACTTACAAAAAGTCTTCACCTTTCAGATCTGCTCAGGTTTTCTTTCCCAAATGAAGTCAGAGGAACAACACAAATAAACACCCTGCAATGAGAATAAGCTGTTTGGCTAATCAGGGAACAGCAAACAGCTGCTGTCAGTCATGCTGTGACATTCCTGTTTCTGCCAAAATCCTCTTCCCTTTGAATATGTTCTCAGACTGTAAATAGCTATAGGCACTTCTAATTAAGCCAAGAGAACCTAATTAGTGGAGTTGTTTCCTGAAGTTTCTGTCTTGCTGCACTCCACAGAGATGTCACCTCAGTGTGACGCTTCGTGTCTCAGTGCTGAGGAGCAGCACTGCTGGCTTTTAAGGAACAGCTTTCAGCTCTACTCTGTGTCAGTCACCCAGAAACAGGGAAACTTTGGGTCTGTGCTGCAAGCTCCCTGCACATCTGGCTGTCCTGCTCCTCTGCTGCTGTTCCCATCACGAACAGGAATTCCAGAATGTGGGAACTCCGGCACAGAACTGTGTTCCCGTGTGTCAGGGAGCCATCAGCCCCGGGACACACCAGTGGTGGCTGTGTTTTGTGTCAGTGAGGGGCAGCTGGGACTGTGCCAGGCCCCTGCTGGGGTGGGGGTGCAGCCTGGGGTGATCTCCTGCAGAGGAACGAGGGTGGCACAGAGGGAGGGTGGGCTCCCTCTCCATGGAGAACGTGGGCTTTGGGGCCAGCCTGCAGCTTTTCTCTTTTCTCTTTTCTCTCTTCTCTCTTCCTCTGGAGGCACATTTTACTCTCAGAAGCTTGTTCAGCCTCTGATTGTTGGCTGAGGTGCAAATGTGACAGGAATGTAGGGAAAGATGTGAGACCAGACTCAGCTCATGTAAATTGTGTTTAACTTGAGAGGAATTTGGATGCTTTGGGTGGTAAAGAATGTCAAGGGAGTGGAAAGAGGATTTCTTTTGAGACTTCTCCCTCCATGCCTGCAACAGGAGGGGAGAGACCAGATACAATCAAATGCAGAAGTGGGCATGAGTTATTTTCAGTGGGGGCTACTGGGCCTTGCACCTCCTTTGTGCAATGGTCCAAACTTCATGGGAATCACACCACTTCCCATCCCTGCAGGACAAGTTGTGACTTTGACTCGGTGTTTAGAGTATAAAAATGTACATGAAACCATCCTCTCACATTTACCTTACCACCAAAAAATTGACATTGCTGTCATGCAGCCCTGAAGGATTAAATTTCCTCAGCATGTTCCCCTCATGTCCCTCTTGGTTTTCCCAGACTATTTTGCTGACCACATGGGAGACTACGAAGATGTTTTGGCCTCTCTGGAGATGCTGAACCTCTCCATCCTGAAGGCAATGGACTACACCAAGAGGGTGAGTGCCCTTTGCTGCACCTCATGTTCCACAGGCCTGGAGAGAATGGTGTCAGAGCTGTGTGATCAGAGCACAGAAATCTCCAGGTCCTCATCCTCCTCAGCAGTGCTGCCTCCTCATCCTCCTCAGCAGTGCTGCCTCCTCATCCTCCTCAGCAGTGCTGCCTCCTCCTGCTCCACAGGCAACATGGCCCAAGGGTCTCTTGGGTGGGATTTTGGATGCACAGGGTCTTGTTAGTGCCACTGGGAGGGCTTTTGGAAACTTCATTTTGTAGAGCTGCCATTAAATCCCATTTCCATGCTAGAAGGCATCCTGCATTCCAGAAATCCTGTTTCCATGCTGGAAGGCATCCTGCATTCCAGAAATCCTGTTTCCATGCTGGAAGGCATCCTGCATTCCAGAAATCCTGTTTCCATGCTGGAAGGCATCCTGCATTCCAGAAATCCAGTCCCTCATGTGCAGCTGCTGTGCTGGAAACAAGGGGCCTGTGTGTTTGACAGACCACAGGGGAATCATGCAAGCACCAAACCTAAGACATAGTGTCCTGTTTTATATATGCAAAATAGCCCCAAGTTCTTAAAAAATCCACCACATACCTTAATGATAGTGTTAATAATGGACTAATAGAGACAATGACACTGGTCAAGAAGCATATTGAAGTTTATTTATGAATACCTAGAAAATCTGAGCTGAGGTACCATATGAATATCCCTGCTGAGAGTTGCACCACCCATTTGTTGTCTTATCAGGATGAGAGAAGTGTTTATAGACTTTTAATTTCTTGGAAATAATTTTCCTGTCCTTCCATACCACTGAATAATGTAACTGGGCTGTGCTGGTGATATTTATTACCTCACAGTAATCAATCCCTTCTCCCACTTCTACCTTCAACCATATTTGCCTTGTTGTTTTGTGCCACAGTGAGTGAAAAGTCGTGTCCCTCTTTGCTCATGAGTAATGGGGTACACTGAGGACCAAGCCAAGGAGGGAGGTTTTGCTTTCTCCAAGCAGCCACAAGGACTTCCCAATCCAACCACAACACTCCTGCAAGTAATCCAAATTGAAATCTCCCTTGCATTTATCTTTGAAGCTAAAGGAGAAACTCAAATTACTCCACATTAAAGATGTGGTAATGATAAGAAGTTTTAGGAGTTAGAGTGGGAAACAGCAAATTTCTCTCCCATCTTGCTGCTGAGTAAAGAGCCTGATTTTCCTGCTTGATCGAATTCCATCCCTTCTGATGTTTGTGAAGTGGAAAGTGAAGGCACGTATTTCACATGTTGATGTCTTGCCATAATAAATTAAAGGCAAAAGCCTTTGGCCCATCACTGATCTGCCTGAAGTGTTCGTGAATTTTTTATCAACATTATGAAAGGATGAAAAAATTCAGGACAACAGTAATAGTTCATTTTTTCTAATTAAGTTGCTGTGTCTGCTCGTGCCTCATTTATATTCATTATTAGCAAATTTTCTGACAGTCAGGTTTGCCAACCCTGTATTTTAAATAAATATTAACATGCTAATAGAGATCTCAGTAATTCACTCCACCTTGCTGTCTGTGATGCCTTCCACCATTGCTTTTCCAATGTGAGGTTAATATATATGACTAATTCTTCCCAATATTTTGCAAGAGGAAGATGGCTTATTCCCTGTTCATAAATTAGGCATCTGAGCATGTGGGTATTACCTTGCATAAGACATCTGCAGTGGAAGCAGGATGGTTATTCATAATCTCAGTCCACTCATAAGAAGAGCATCTTTGTCCCTCCTTGGTTCAGCAGGTTGTGGCAGGATTCTCCTGCCTTAATTGCAGCAGGTCGGGGGATTTACCCAAACCTGAGCTGCTCACCTCCATCAGGAGCTGGTGGAGAGGACCAGGGAGAGCTGGAGTTCTGGAGGCATCTTCCTCCTGCCCCACTGAAGGATCACAGCACCCTAAATCTCAAATGCAGACGTTTCCCAAACCAGGGGAGGGAGTGCCAGCCCAGCATCCCCTCAGCACCCACATTCTATCAGCCCTTGGGGCTGTTGCTCTTCACTGCCTGGCAGACTCTTGGCAAGAGAACAAGCAGAGCAAGACTCCATCACAGAGAGGAGCTGGCAAAGAGGGATTTAATCAAAAACACTGCTCCTGCTGTGATTTTGTGAACAAAGTGGTACAAACCTCATCAATGAATTATTCAAACACAGGCACTTTATTCAGGTAAAGAAGGGGGGAAGAGAAAATCCAGCAGAAAACAAGCTGTTGTGGGTGGCAGAGAAACTCATCTCCAGTGTTCTAATAGGATAAACATCCAGGCAGCAGCATCCAAAGACTCTCCAAGTGCAAACCATAGTGCTTTTCACACCCCTGGATTACAAAAGCTGGTGTCAGCTGCCACTTGCCCAATGGGTGCCCCCAGAAAGGTCTTGTAGAATCACAGAACCATGGATTGGTTTGGAAGGGATCTTAAAACTCATCTGGTTTTACCCCTCTGCCGTGAGCAGGGACACATTCCACTGGGTCAGGTTGCTGTCTCTGCATCTTTTTCTGTGGCCAGATCCTGCAAAGGGCTTGGTGATGATGCTGAGCATTGTGACTTGTGAGCAGACTGCTTTGCTGGGGAGCTGCTCCTGATTCTCCATAACAAATACACATTTCAGAAGCTGGAGATCACTCCTGATCATTTAGAAGTGTTCCTATTCCCTCCCTTTCAAACAGTGTATTCAGTGCAAATGATGAATGAAGCTCAACCTTCTTCTGTGCTGCCTTTCTGAGGAGAGGTGCCAACTGACAGGAGGGCACAGAGAACCACAGCATTTAATTGCTGTTTATATTTCTCACCTTCAAAGACAATTATTTCTTGCCCGTAAAAAGAGAAAGCAGCAATTATCTCGTGCTGGAGGACCTCATAAAGCATCAGCAGCAATTAGATTTGGTGGTGGAAGGTCTCATGCAGCCAAACAAGATCTGTCAGTGTGATTATTTTCCGATACAGTGATGTCTGTGCTGCGTTCAGATGACTGTCAGTGACGGTGGGGAATGCAAAGGGAAATTGGAGAGAGAGGAAATGAACTTTCGGGATCTAAAAAAGGCTGACAGCAGGAGATGTTCTTTTATAATTCTCTTTTACTGTTGAGTAGTGCTGCTGGCAAATACCAACCCCAACGTGACTGGGGAGGGTGGTTTGTGTGACTGGGGAGGGTGGTTTGTGTGACTGGGGAGTGTTGAAGGGTGTGTGGGTATGGGGGGGCTGGGGGAGCAGGTTAATTCTGCTCCTCTGCCACAGTCCCTGACCCCCAGCCTTGGGGGACAGTGTGGGGCAGTGCCCACCCAGTGCCTGCACCCTCCCTGCCAGCTCTGAGGGTGCCAGGGGACAGTGCCCAGGGAGCCAGAGGGATGGCATGAGCTGGTGGTTACCAAGGATCAAACCCTCACCCAGGCACCCCAGGGAGTGTGCCTCAGCTGGGTTAACAAAAGCTGTGGGTTTGGAACTGAGAGGCTCCATCAGCCCCGTTCCTGCCGGCACAGCTCGGCTGCACTGGGGCTGTCCTGCCTCCAGCTCCTGCCAGGGAAGCATTTCCAGGACTGACCGTGGGAACATCAGCAAGGCTGACCTTTGGTGGGGAGTCAAACTTATTAAAAGCAAGATGCAAAGAAGCTCCAGAAAAATGCTGAGTGATGAATGCCCTCAAGGACAAAGCAGCTGAGATTTAAAGTCAAATCATTCCTTCCTGGAGATGCTCCTGTTGGGCACCAGAAGAACTGGTGACTGACCTTGGTGCCTGCCCTGTCCCAGATGGCAGGAGAGTGCTTGGAAAGCAAAACTGCCCAAAATTGCAGCTGAAGTTGCAGCAAGCCCTCGTGCACATGCTGGAATGACAGTGGCTTCAGGGAGGAGTGGTGGTACTGCAGGAGGAGGCCTGAGGACCTGAGGGGGCCCTGGACCAGCCTCTGCTTGATGTTCAGCAGCTGGTCCTGGACAGGGAGAAAAAGGGAGATGTGAATGACAGTGTTTTACTTCTTGCTTGCTTACTGAGAGCTCCACTGCCAGTGTATCAGTTGTCTCATTAGTGGACCTGGAGCAGGAATATGACCATGTGGTGACACATCACCCTCTGAGAGCCTTCTCATGTCAGGGTGCCAAACACCACACGTGTCTTGTGGACTGGCACTGTACCCAAAACAGCTGCAAACACGTTTTCCCCCGGGAATCATTATTTAGATGAAAAATATGTAAATCATAAAGGGAACACTGAGTGCACTGACCTTCAATACCAGCTGCTGCTGCTCCAGCAGCACTAGGGAGCTCAGAGGTATCTACATACAGGTGAGTAGTTTTGCATATGTTATTTGTGATTTAAAATGTTCCTGCAGCAATCCGGCCTTCTTGTCTCTGCCTTACGAGCTGTCATCTCAGTGAACAGAGGATGTCAGGCCCTGGGGCTCCATGGGAGCTGCTGCTGCTCCATCAGACCTGCTCTCCCTGTTGCTCGTGCCAGTGTGGCCCTGGGTCTCTCCCAGTTTTCAGCCCTCAGAAGCAAACTTCAAAGCTGTGCTCGTTTGAGCAGCTCAGTTACAGCCCCAGAGCAAGCACCATCTGCCAGCAGCCTTGGATGCTAAAAATGGTGGATTTTTTGGTTTGTTTTTTAGCACAACCAAGACCAGCAATGTAGATTGCTCTCGCATCCCTACCTGTCAAAATTAAGCCTGCCAAATGTGATATTGCTCTTTTTTCAACGATGACACCTCCAGATAAAATAGTCAGTAGAAATAAGCCTCAAAAAAAAAAAATCTTTTCTTTCCATGCTCCAGCTAATCCTTTATCTCAGCCTTTCGTTTTACGTGAGCAGGTTTTCTCCTGCTCTGCTGAACAACCTGGTCGTCACACTGAGGGCATCTTCCCCCTTGGAAGGATTTGGCTCCTCAGGGGCCAAGTTGTTTGCTCAAAAGGCCAGTTTGCCTTTTCTGGAGGGCTCAGAGCATCTCCTGTCCTCACCTTTGCAGCACAGAGATCTGCCCTCATATGGAGGGAGTTGTTTTGGGGATTATCACTGGCTTTTTCCCCCCATTCTTGAATGGGTGATTATATGATGAAACATTCCTATGATGCAGTTAAAATGTAATCATGGTGAATGATTGTGACTGAAAAAAGAAGGGAGTGGTGATGGGTCAGTGAATTGGTAAAGGTTGAGTCATCTTTCCATGTATTTTGAAGTGAGAAATGAGGGGATTCCAGGGAGGCAGGGAGAGTCTCTGAGAACAGAGAGTCCTGGGATAAATTGTTTGGGAAGGGTCCATGGCAGGAGACCTTTAGGATCAAACAAGGTAAACATGAGCTGAGAAAGGTCCAACGCTGAGATTTGCAAAAGGAGGATTTTATAGTAAAATGCTTTTAAGATCCATATGATGTCGTTGTAAGTTTTTTAATCTGAACAGGTGTCTTATTTGGCTTTTTAGAGCTGTTTTGGGAAGGCTGAGTGTCTTTCATATGGTAATGCTTTCATTTATCAACTATTTAAGTGTCTGTTCTCCTCAGGTTTCTTCTACTGATTGTGTGCCAGGCAATCAGTTTTGGGTCTCTGCTTTGGAAGGGATTTGAGAGTCAGGGGAGGGAAAGGAAGGAGAGGCAGGTCTGAGTGTTATTCTAATTAAAAGAAAATATCTTTTGGAAGAAAACAGGCAACTATGAGCAACAAATTCAAATCAGCCAGTCAGAGGTTAGAGCATAACACATGCCTGGTTTTAAAGGGCTGAGTGGGTGGGAGATAACCTCCCCATCATCCCGGGCTGAGGCTTGGCAGGGGGGTTTGATGGCATTGCAATAGGGGTGGTGTTGGGTTTTGGGTTTTTTAACTGGAGGAAAAATGTGTGTGAAGCAGAATTGGCCTTGGTTTCCATCTGAAAAGCCTCCTCAGTTCAGTGCCATCCCTCTGTGGGTGTGCTTCTGTTGTAGTTATTAACAATTAGAGAAACCATCAGTGTCCCCAGGCTTGGAAATTGTCAGGCAGTTTGGCCAATCTCACTGAAAACCAGCACTGGGAAGCCTTGTTGGTGGAGGGGAGTTGTGGGGTGGTCACAGGGGGTCTCTGAGTTAGTGAGTGGTGCAGAATAATTTATATTTTACACCCTGTAGTCTTTATGAGCTGAATGGTGACCTTTAAAAATGCCAGCAGAGAACCTTCAGGGTGCTCAGCAACACCAAAAGTCTCCTTTCCCAGTCATTTGATACCCACAAGGACTTGGCCCTGAGCCCATTTTTAGGCATCCCTTTGCAGTGCCTGGTGAGGGATGCTGGGCGGGATGGCAGCAACAGCATCAAAGCCCCAGCTGTGATTTGCACAGAGAACACATCCCAAGGGTGTTTTAATTAATCTGTTCCAGAATTTGGTCAGCTCTGGGTGGATGCATGTGGAAATGAGAAGCTGGAGAGCCGTGGTGGGGCTTTGAGCAGACTGTGCCCGAGGTTTGCTGCTGCTGTGTGGGGAAAGGGGCCTTGCAGACACATGAAGAGCCTGTGACGTGAAGAGAGGGGAGAGATTTGGGGCTTGGACCTCATCTTGCTGACCTGGCACTGTGCAATATTTCCCTGATAAAGCAAGCTTTCCTTATCCCACTTTTCCCTCATTTTCCCACGTCTCTGGCTCATGCCCTGGTTTCCCAGGTGGTGATGCTTTCTGAGGCTCTCCTGAGAGCCATCAACACACAACTCTCAAGGCCATTATTTCAACGAGGCTTTCACATTTGCTGCTCACTGCAAATGGGCACAGGCACCTGTTTGCAGCAGACATCAAGGCCAGGCAGTTGGGCTGGAACTTTCCAGCCTGGAACTGATGGATGGAAAAGAGCAGGCTTGGAGATGTCCAAGAGCTTCTGGCACAAAGCAGCTTCACTGAGCAGCAATTATTATTTATCTCCATAAATATTTTAACTTCTCAGGCAAAGCAAGGAAGAAATAACTCTTCAAGGTGAGATTAATAAGAACAAACCTCATTAAATCTCACTAGGACAGTCTGATGAATGTTTTAATAAGACGATGGGAAGGATTCCTTTGGAGCTGGTCTTCTTAATGACTTGGTTTTGCAATCCCAAAGAAATCATGTTAGAGGAGAGCCCAAGGGATTGCACAACCCAGTCAAGCAGGGGAAGGAGTACACCCAGCTCTGTGTTCAGTGGTGGCAGCTCCTGAGGGCAGGTCTGCACCAAATGCAGGAGGGGGGACGAAGCCCCCAGCCCGTGGGAGCAGCCACCCTCTGCCCAGGCAGCAACCAGATCCTGAGCAGCCAGAGCTGGGCTGGGTGTGAGAGCTCACCTGTGATCACAGCAGGGCCTGTTGGAGTGTCTGATCAGTGCATTCGTGCCTTCAGCACGGGCAGAGTGCTGGCTGCAGGCAGGGCTGGCTGGGGGGGGAGCAGCCAAGGAGGGGGAGATGGCAAAAAAATTGGTTTTGATCCCAAATGCAGTGATATGTATTTGTCAAGGAAATGTATCCATTTAATACACCCACCTTGGCCCGAGTGTGGCCAGTGGAAGATGTATTAGGTGATGAAATAATTGCCTGGGTGAAGGCCCCACATGGGAGGGGCAAGGTTGTCTGTGTTAGACAGATGTCATTAACCTCTGCTAATTGGATGCTCAAGGAGCTGCCAAGAGTCTCGTGCTTCCCTACAAATTCAGGGGTGAGAAATCAGTTCTGTGATCAGAACCCCAAGGGTTTTTCCTTCAGCTCGTTCTTCTTTTATGATTTAATATAAAAGATAAAGGCCCTCTGGGTTCTCGCAGAGCTGCTCCAGTTGCCATGGAAATAAACCTTGCTAATCTCTTTGCCATAAAACAGGAATAATGTGCTGTGCCACTGTCCATCTGGGTGTGCTGGGGTCATTCCAGTTGTGCCAGTGTCCCACCTCTGCTGCTGGCTGGCAGGAGGTGGAGGAGCAGGACCATGCCATCAGCAGGGCTCAGCAAAGCTGTTTTGGGAAAGGGGCCCTGGGTGCTTCAAGCTGATCAATTGTGCTATTAAAATATTTTAGAATGTTCTCTGTCTCAGAAGGGTTTGGATTACCCTGGGAGCTTCTCAAAGAGTACATCCAGCTCTGTTAATCATCCCAAACTCCTTTTCCTTTAGTGCTGGGTTGGCCATACTGTTGTGGACTAGAGCACTGTAAAACATGCTCAAGTTCTCAGAGTAGGGATCTCCAAAGCACAAGAGGGGCCACTTTTCACTGCTGGGTGGAGGTGCTGGGTGAGGGTGCTGGGGCTGAGCACATCCCTGTGTGCCTGGCAGGTGTACGAGAGCGGCACCAACGTGGAGCAGTTCGTGACCCGGTTCCTGCTGAAGGAGACAGCGAACCAGACCCAGTCCCTGCTGAGCTCCGTGGAGAGTGCTGTGGATGCCATCGACGAGCAAACCAACCCCAGCAGGTCTGCAGCACTGCCCCCTCCTCCCTGGGCCGGGGGGATGAAGGGGAGGAGGAGGAGGAGGAGGAGGAGGAGGAGGAAGGTGCCTTTGCGGGGCCAGGGCAGCGCAGCAGACGCTGTGTGGGGCACAGGGGAGCTGGGGGAGCAGCTGCCTCTCTCTTTGCCTCCCTTCCCAGCTTCCTGAGAGCTCGGGGGGGTTTTCTCCACCACTCTGTCCTGCACTGCCCACACTGTCCCACAGCCCTCGGGATCCCTTTTAGCTGACGAGCAGTGTGGGGGGAGGCAAACAAGGGGCAGCACCCTGGCACTGGGCTGGGGGCTTGGGGCTGGGGGCATGGGGGTGCTTCTCTGAGCAAAGCCAACAGTCCCACCCAGGGCACGACACAGGCACCCCCAGAGGGGTGGACATGTCTGGGCTGTGCTGAGGACAGCCTGCAGGGGCAGCTTTCCCTGCCAGGGGTGCTGTTCCTCCTGCCAGAGCACCCAGCAAGGGTCATCGTCCAGAGGCAAGAGGTGCTTGTTGAGGACAGGTAGTGCTGTCCCCTGGTCTCACGTGAAGCACACCCCTGAGGGTCAGTGTCACCCCCCCTGGGGTCAGTGCCACCCCCAGGTACCACCATCACCAGCTGTAACAGGACAGGTTGCCACGGAAGCCATTTGTCAGATAGTCCTGGAGCAAATCCCTCTCCTGCCATACCTGCCAGCCAGGAGGCCTCAGGATGCTTCCAGAGGGATGTCTTGGCTTCCCCAGGCTGTGGGCAGGCAGAGGGGCACGTGGACCACAGAGAGTGAAAATACCAGCTCCCTGCTCAGACACCACTCCCTGAACACAGCGAGCCCCTGGGCAGCTCTGGTGCCACCTCACCAGCTTTCCTGGGGAGTGCTGTGGGTTTCCTCATCTCACATCTCCTTCTTCTCCCTATTTTGTGGCAAACTGTACAGAAAAAAAGCAGGAGCTCGTGGGAAACTATGAGGAGGGAAAAAAACCAACATCAGGCAGAGCAATTAGAGCCTCTGAAAGACTTTGCTGGCTTTTATTTCTGATGTGTGGGCCTGGTTCATAATGGGGAGTATTGTAGTTGTTTTCTCACTAAGATAATAGCCAAAAAGAAAAATAAGTCCCCCAAAAAATCTATCTCCTGCATCCACATGAAGACAAAGAGGTGGCCTAAAAAGCACCAAAATAAAGGGCTGAACACCAAAATGCAAAGGCAGAGGTCCAAGCTTGAAACACCTCATTAAATTGTGATTAAAATAAATCTCTATCTGTTTTCACCTAATTTCCTGCCTATTGACAGGGGATTATCCAGCACCAGCAGTGGGATTATTGCACAGCAAAAGGATGTTCCTGCCACCTTTATTGTTGTTCTTGCTTCCTTAACTTGGGGATGTTCCCTGGGACCAGATCTGCACATTGTGTTCCCCTGTGTAGGGTTGAGTCCACACTGGCTGATTTTTGGGGCCAGCAGCAGCCTGGGCACTGCTCCTGCAGCACCCAAGGACTCTGTGGGGTGGCTGGGAAAGGGCACCTGGCAGCTGTTTTGGAGGAGCCAGGGGAGGGGCAGGAGGACGCTGGCTGGTGTGATGCCCGTCAGCTCCCTGGCACTCACCCCGTTTCCAGCTGGGAGCTGTGTGACCACAAAAGGTGCCAAGAGGAGCTGGGGCTCCCGGGCACCTTGGTCAGCCAGCACAGAGCTGCTCCTGCTGGAAGGGACTCTGGAAACCCTCTGAGCTGCTCAGCCTCTCCCTCTGTGGTTACAGGAGGGAAGCCTGCACTGCCTGGGCACAGTGTGGGCACTGCTGCTCTGCAGAGGGTCTGGCATCACTGGCAGAGCTGCCAGGACTGTTGGCTCCCTGGGGCTGGCTCGTGCCGTGCTGGGTGTGCCAGCTCTGCCATCCTGACTGCCCCTGTGCTCTCTGGCTGCAGGCACTACCCCAGCAAGGCTGGCCATGGCCTGAGTGACCCCTGGTACGACAGCCCTGTGCCCAGCTACGCTCCCACCACCTGGGTGGTCCCCAGGGAGCACGGCAAGAACCTCCAGGCTGGTAAGTGGTGGCTGCCTGGGGTGGCTGGGAGGGCTCAGGAATGGGAGCTGCAGTCCCAGCAGCATCACAGGGCTCTCAGGGAGTGCCCACAGTGCCCCTCATCCCATCACTGCCTCCTGCTCTCTGCAGGTTCCCCCGACACCAAGGCAGAGGGGTTGGAAGGGCAGATCAACAGGCTGGCCAAGCTGATTGGCAAGCTGGAGGACAAGGTAAGGGCCAGTGTTTCCCTGTGTGGGACTGTCCCTGGGGTGTCCCCACAGCCCCACCACCTCCCTGCTACGTTGGGCCAGAGGTGACCAAGAGGTGGCCATGCCCATCCCAGTGCTGTGGTGTGCAGGGACCACGGGTGGGCTGCTGGTGGTGCTGGAGGATATTCTTTCTGATAGCTGACAGCAGCTGTGGAATGTGGAACAATTGACTGTGAGTGTGGTTACCAGAGGGGCTAAGACTGTGCCAGAGCTAGGAAGGGTGAGAGGGCAGTGAGGAGGAGTGGGTACCCCTGGTCCTGCCATGCCAGGGACAGTTCAGGGACTGTGAAAAAGTGACAGCTGTTTTGGGGCAGGGGCAAGGACATGGTGTTGGGGATGTTGGCTGTGCTGGGAGCACGGGGAGCTCTTGCAGAGGGTCCTGCAGGGCACGAAGGTGCAAATGGCTCTTGGAGCTGTCCCCTGCAGAGAAGGGGGCACAGCCAGACATGCCAAGTGCTGGGCACAGAAACCCACTGGGCAGGGGACAGAAACCCACAGGCAGCCTCAGCCACTCCACCCCCCAGCACTGCTCCCTCCCCTTTGCAGACGCTGTGGTTTGACCTGCACCAGCGGCTGTCGGACAGCGAGAGCTCCGCCTGCACGGTGAGTGTGCCCGACCCCTCCGGGGAATGGGGGTCCCTGCAGCCCCAGGCTCGGGCTCCCTGTGTCCCCCCGGGGCTGGGGGTCCCTGCAGCCCCAGGCTCGGGCTCCCTGTCCCCGGGGCTCACGTGTGCTGTTTGGGGCCGGCAGTACCTCCTCCTGGTGCGGAACGAGATGACGGTGTCGCACAAGCACCTGGGCGAGTTCTGCAGCTCCCTGAAGCAGTACCTGAAGAGCGTGGCCGGGGAGCGGGACTGCTTCCAGTGGGTACCACCGGCAGCCGCACGGGGGGTGCTGGGAGGGCTGGGGGGGGCAGAGGATGTTCAGCTGCCCTTGCAGCAAAGGGCACCCCACCGAGTGAAGGACTGGGCAAAACAGCCCAGATGTGGGATGTGGTCGTGCTCGGTCACCAACACCCCCCTGCACGGGCTGGGGAGTGCTGGGCTGGGGGGCTGCCCCTCCCCGGGCTGTCAGGGCTGGGTCACCCCTCGGTAGCCCAGCCTGCAGCACAGCTGTGGCCGCAGGGGCCGAGGGGGCAGCGATGCCCCGTGCTGGGGGCTCACCCCCTCTCCCTGCCTGTGGCAGTGTCACCGCGGTGAAGCTGCCTGATGGTGTCACCTTCATCGTCTACGAGTTCTGGGAGACCGAGGAGGACTGGAAGAGGTAGGAGAGGGGGTGGAAAAAGCCCATTTTTTTTGTGGGATGCTGGGGTGTGGAGGGTTGTTGGAGCTGCTGAGCCCCTCGCTCTGTCCCCTGTCTGATGGCAGGGCCAAAGAGCTGTCTGTCTGTCCTGGGGCTGTCCCTGTAAATGGGACAGGGGCTTGGGGTGGGTTTCTCTGCACCTCCCACCTGGGGATGCCTTTGCATGTGGGATGCATCACTGTCCTGAAGCGAGGCAGGGTGCTGTGCTAAAGGGGAGGTGAGTGGGATTGCTGGCACCCAGCCCCTGCCTGAGCCCACGGAG
>NW_021938838.1:693827-694978 GCF_001715985.3 Manacus vitellinus
CGTCGGTGCTGGGGCCGCCAGACCGGCCCCTCTGCAGGGTGGCCGTGACCCCCTGCACGGTGGGGAGTGGGTGGGACCTGACTGGAGTGAAGGAAACCCCCATGTGTGTCCCCACCACCCCAGAGAGTCCTCCCCCACCTACCCCATCACCTGGATTGTCTCTCCCTGGCATGAGGTGGTCCCTGGGAAGGGAAGGTCTGTCAGGGAGGGGCTGGCAGGGTTTGGGGAGGGGGACATCCCCCAGACATAGTCAGGCAGGGATGGGCAGGGATGGGCAGGGTGCAGGCAGCCAGGCATTGGTAAGTAGAGGTGGGAGTGGGAGGCTGGAGCCCCTCCTGAAAGCAGGGAGTATGTTGGGGGTCCGTGCTAGTTCCCAGGGCCACCCAGGGAAGGGGCTGGGGGAGTTGAAGCTGTGCCTGGCACAGTGTGTGTGTGCCTGGGGGAGTCAAGGTGGTGGCAAAGGGGGAATTATCCCTGCTCTCAAGGCAACCCTTAGTCTTTTCTGGGCAGGGAGGGTCCCAAGGGGTTTCCTTGTGCAGTCGAAGTGAGTGCCTTGCAGGCGTGAGGGTGGCTGCCCCCCCACCCCCTTCCTGGGGTCTGTACTTCTGTCTGTGTGTCTGTCTGTCCGTGCCCATCCTGCACCCAGCCCCCCGTGCACGGGGGTCCCTCGGGGTGTGTGGCACAGGACCCTCTCTGATACCCTGTCCTGTCTTTATTAGCCACTGTACAACGGGGCTGTGATGCCAAATAAACCTGATGGGATCCAGTGCTGTGTCCGGGGTCTGTCCGGGGCCATGGGCTGGGGGAGGCGGTGGAGGGGCCGTGGAGGAGGGGGCCATGGAGGAGGGGTCCTGGTGGGAGTCCCGGAGGGGCTGTGAGCCCTCAGCGCAGCAGCCCCAGCACGGCCAGGGCAGCGCTCTGCCCGCAGACAAAGGCACCGCCCAGCACGGAGAGGACACCCCAGGCGATGAGAGCAGCCCTGTGGGGACACCAGCACAGGGCCACTGGGGCAGAGCTGACCCCAGGAATGGGCCACTCCCTGTGCCCCAGTCCCCCTGGGCGTGGGGCTCTCTGCAGGTCTTGCCCCCCACCGCTGCCAATCACACAGAAACTCACTTTTTGCGTGGTCCGAGGCTGCGGGTCCCAGTCAT
>NW_021938838.1:695318-696934 GCF_001715985.3 Manacus vitellinus
CCCGCGCCTCAGACACCGCCGCGGCCCCGCGCTTGGGGGCTGCCCACAAATCCTTCACCACCGACCTGCAAGAGGGGATCAGGGCGCTTGTGGCACCCAGGGGAGCTGCACCGGTTGGGGGGGCACCCAGCCCGTCACCACCCCCTCACCTGCCCAGTAGCACCACGATGGGGTAGATGGTGACGATGGAGACGCCGAAGAGCAGGCGGGCGACGACGACGAGCGGGTCGTTCCCGGGGTAGGACATCAGGACATCGGAGGCCACGGCCTCGCCGAAGGTCAGGTAGCCATAGAGCCCTGCTGACAGCGAGGGGGGAGCCTGAGGAGGAGGGGGGAGCTCAAGGGAAGGGGTGAGCCATGGGGAGGGCACCCCGGGGCAAGGAGGGGTGAAGGGTTTGGTGCTGGGTTACCCGTGAGGGAGTAGATGAGCAGGCAGACGAGCATGGACAGTACAGAGACAGTGACCCAGTGGGAGAAGCTCCGGTTGCTCATGCTGCTGTAGATGGCCACACACGCCTCGTGGCACTGCAAGGCAAGGGGGAATGGTGCTGGGGCCCCATGCAGGGACAACCCCCACCCCCAGCATCCTCCCTGTCACCTACAGGTGCCCTGCCCTGCTCTGTCCCATCCCCAGGGACTTGCATCCTGCCCTGCAGCCACCTCTGGGGACAGCCACAGGTCCCCTTCCCTGCAGCCTCCCCTTCAAGGGATGGCGTCCCCAGTCTGGGATGCTGTGGGAGGCTGCCAGCACTGCCCTGGCAGCTGGGACCGGGGGCCAGGGTGACCTACCTGGAAGCCAAAGCAGATGGTGGGAATGACACTGAAGACAGAGGCCCAGGAGGAGGACCTGTGGCACGTAGGGAGGAAGCACAGAGCAGAGGGTGTGAGGCTCACAAAAGCAGAGGGAACCTCGGTGCATAAATTGTGCAGCCTGGATGCCACCATGGGAACCTCCTCCACAGTGATTTTGGGAGAAAGGGGAATTGCTGGGGTGAAAGATGGGACTGGGAGCTGCCATTCACCTACCACTACTGTGTGCTGTCCCCAGCTCCCTCTGCCCCACACACACAGGGCCCAGGACCACCCCTGCCCCACCTCCAGCCCTGCCCCACCTCCAGCCCTGCCCCACCTCCAGCCCTGCCCCACACCACTGTTGATGTCATGGAGGTCAGGGCAGGAGAGACACGGCGCAGACCCCCTTACCTGGAGGGCTGAGGGGGGCTGGTCAAGCTCAGGCTCTCTGCCTGCAGGTAGTATTTCAGGATGATGACCAGAGTGAGGTAGCAGGCAGCCAGTGTGCCCAGGATGCTGCCAGGACATGGCAGAGGGTCAGCACACAGCTGGGAGAAAGGGAGGGGGGTCCCGTGGCCCTGCAGGTTCCCGGGAGGAAACCTGGGGTACAGGGTACCCAGGGGTGAGCCACCCCAGGGATAGCCCAGGCAGTACCTGGAGTACTTCTGGAAGCCAATCTCCCTGGGGACAGAGAGCGGGAAGATGACGAGGACACAGAGAGCAGAGAGGGTGAAGCGCTGGTCCACGTACCAGGGGGGCGGCTGGGGGGCCCCGCTCAGCGTCCCATTGGGGTACAGGGAGTCGCACACTGTGGGGGCAGTGGG
>NW_021938838.1:698963-729851 GCF_001715985.3 Manacus vitellinus
CCTGCCACTGCCCCGGGCTCAGGACACAGACCCTGGCTGACAGCCTCTAATACATTTTTGATTTCCCAAATATGTGCCCTTCTGATCTCGGTAAGACGGATAAAGAGACTTTAATCAGCTGCTCGGCGGAATTATGGATGGCTAATTGTGCCTGCCACCTCCATTACATCTCTGCCGCCTACGGGGCTTATAACCACTTAGAAGGGCCCTTCCAGGCCTTCATTAGCTGCACACCAAAGGCTTCAGAAATAATTGGCCTTTACAACTTAGAAATTGGCCACTGGGCTGTAAAATACCAGCCACTGGGAAAGGCTCTTAATTCGGACTGGGGCTTTGATACAGCTTGACTCTGGTTTCACGGCTGCAGTGGGGCTCTAATCTCTCATTAGTGCTGCAATGAGAGGAGCAAGACTCCTCATTAGCACTGACCTGAGCAGTGACAGCTTTCCAGGCTCCCCCTGATGGATCAGAGGACCTCAGACCAAAGGGATGCAGCTCCTCTCCCCCGATGGCACAGCAGCCCCAGGCGGCTTCTCTGCTCAGTGGCTCTGGGCTCCCTCGCTTATATTTCCCCCTCTTTCTCCCATTTATCTGGGTGCTCCAGTCCCTGAGCTGCAAGCTGTAACCCAAGGGTCCCTGTGGGTTGGCAGCTTTACCTGCTGCTGTGTCCTCTTGGCAGGTGGAAAAGGGGCTGTTGATATGTTTTCCACATTATTGTCTTTGAAGACTGTCAAAGGTACAGAAATGCAAATGGACAGTCCTCGTTTTGGACAAATAAAAACACCAGCCACAATTACACTTTGCTACCTGCAACCCTTTCTGAGGTCTGGCCCTTGAGATTTCACACCTTTACTGAGAGATCTTTTGCAACCTGGATGACTTGCAGAGCTGCTGCTGGTTGGCCCTATGAGAGACCCCAATACCTCTCCCTTGCCATCATAGGGCCATGTTTGAAGATAGAGGAGCAACAGGCTCCAATCCCATTGGGATGGCACAAGCAGCCCAACCTTGGGACCATCTCCTCAGCCCCAGCGAGCTTCTAACTAATGGTTCCAATGCAAAAGCTCAGTGCCTTCTCTGGCATAGCAACAGGACTCTGACTCTTCCTGCACTGAGTGCATCCTCATCTTCAGAAGAGACATGCTGGAAAAACCCACCACTCTCCAGGTTAGGGAAAATGGGTTTTTCCAAATCCTTTTTGAAGGATACTCATGCACTGGCAAACCCTATCCACAGCCACCCCTTGAAAGGCTTGTCCCAGCTTACACAGAGGAATGTTCTCTCCTGCAGTGCCCTTTCCAAGGCCCAGCACCACCATCCAGGATCATAAGCCCTAACAGGATGGGTGCAGTCAGACCACCCAGAAGGGCTGACCCTGTCACCTTCTCTTTCTCCAGCTGTGCCCAGGGCTGCCCAAGAGCTCACCCAAGACCCTTCACCAGTGCAGAGCACTTACCTGCCCAAGTTGTGATTCTGTTGACCAACAGAAGCAGACACCAGCTCCTGGCTCCTCCTGGGAAAAGGTGCTCATGTGGAGCAGTGATAGCAGCAGTTGGCAGGGAAAACCTCACAGTTCTGCTACAAAAGAGAGAAGCTATTTCAGTGATGGCAACGTTAACCAGCAGCGCATGGACAGGGGCAACTTACTGAAGTCAATGACAAGTCACAGGCTTTCAGGCAGGACCAACCAAAGGACACCAGCTTTCTGGCTCTGTGACACAGCACACTGTGCTGTCAGGTGCCATCCCCAGGACAGTTGTTTATTCAGCTCTTTGGGAGCACTCTTCTCACCACAAGCTTCTGCGTTTTGAAGGTTTCCAGAACCTCGTGCTCACTCAGGCCAAGCACCGTTTGTACAACTGCCCAGCTGGTGATCCAAAGGAAAGTTTGCAGCTTGGGATGCTGCTGGTAAGGATAAAGATATGGTGGGAAGAGGGGAGACATGAATATCTCCTCTACTCAACAACTTGCTCTCTGTGACTGCCAGTGGAAAGAAGAGCCACTTAGCACATTGTCTTTGCTTCATATAGATAACATATTTATTGAAAATCTGCTTCACCAACAACGGTGAAATCATGACCAAAAATTACAAAACATCATGGTAGTTGGCTTTATAAAAATAAACTGCAGGAGTATGCCTCACTGATTTATACTGGTCTCTCTTGCCCCCTCCCTTCTTTAATGGTGCACGTTATACTCTTCAGCGTAATACCGTTCTAGAAAATTGCATCCCATCCAAAAAAATGCACTTGTTTTTCCTTAGCAGAGGTCCTTAAAGTGACTTTTCCCCCGCCCTCCCCAACAATAAATATAGAAAATAGCCTCTAAACAAATAAATTTTAGTTTGGTCAGCTTAAAAAAAAGGTCCATTTTCTCCCTCTTGGGATATGTAGTGACTAAGCAGCCATTTAAACAGTATTCAAGTCTTTGGTGGCTTCAGCTGCTTGAAGCTGCAGTTTTATGTACAGATGATCAAACGAGGTCCTTTCGTTTTCTCTCCAGAAGCCAAAGACTATGAGATGATGTCAGGTGCACGTCACTAGACCCATCAGTGCTGCCTTTGCTGCACCTCCCCCGGGAGCGATCCACGGCCAGGGAAGCCGCCGGTGAAAGGAGGTCATCTTTGGCGAGGCAGAGCCGTCACACAGAGGGTGTCTTTGGTGGATGGACCTGCTGCATAAGCTGCGGTCGCTTCACTCGCGGTTTCCGTCTCTTTGGCCTGCTCTTGGCTTTGTTGATCTGCACCACAAAGAACGCCAGGACCACCATGGCACCGAGGAAGGCAAAGACCGGAATAGTCTGTCCCACGTCCTGGTTGTACCGGCCGGGCATTATACCTGCAAAGGCAAAGAGGGCTGGAGGCAAGTCCTTACCACGTGAGCTCCGATGTCTGTGTGCTGTTCATGCCACCTGCCTAAACCACCCGACGGGAACTCTTGTTCAAAGAGCAGGCAGCCATTAATCAGATTACAGTTCAGACAGAGAGATTAACAGCTGCAGACCGATTAGTGAAAATAAGACAGGATGCTAACGCTACAGAAAAGCACCAGCACTTCCACCTTGATCTATCTGGGCACATGAAAGTATAACCCAGATCTCCCTGTAACAACAATCTTCTGTTCTGCACCAGAAGAGAGATGCAGATGCTTGACCATAATCTTACTAGGAAGTGATTGCTGCAATTCCAGTCCTGATGGAACAAGGAAAGTGATTTCATGCTTGCTCCAGACACTGGGGGTGGACACGGTGAGAATGAGCTGTAGAAACAAACCCTTCATTTTTACAGGTGTCCTTTGGTCTAGCAGCTCAAACTGGGAAAAGAGTCCGTATGAGGCTTTCAAACTGCTTCCAGCTGGGTCTTCAGTGCCAAGCTTGTGTAGGAGAGCAGCCCACCATTAGACTGAAAGCTGGTTTGAGTCCTCACCATGATTTGCCAGTGTAATAACTTGCCCAAGGCACCAATCCAACAAACGCTTCCGGACTCTGCTTTTGGGCACTCACAGAAGGAACTTTAATTAGCAGTGGGTATGTGGCCACAGCTCCCAAGGACAGGGGCTGCTGCTGACACCTGTCAGCCTGAGCAGTGCCAAAACAAATCTCAACTACACAAAATGCACCCACCACAATCCTCCTCCCAGCATGTCATGATGCTCTGTATTGAATAAACTCTTCATATGCAAAAAAAGTTCACATCTGTCAGCCTTTTCTAACACAGCCATACATTTACTTGTGTGTTTTTTGCAACTGAAAATCAACAGTGGCCTTTCATATGGCTGTGCTGGGTTTTGGGTTTTTTTTCAGAACTTATACAAAAAGCACAACCAAACCAGCAATTTTCAAAGTTTTCAGTATTTACCTCCAGGAATGTCCCATGCTCCACTTTCTCCAGGGGACAGTGGTCTCACTTGGGGTCGGTTCTGTCGAAAACTGGGCAGTGCCACTTTATCCAGGTCAATTGACAGTAATTTTTGATGTTTCCAGAGGTTGCTAGAAAAAAATTAAAGATAGAGGTGTCTGCCCACTTACTGGTAATGCAAGGAATTCTCTAGCAAGAGAATTCATATAGAAATTCTGTCACATACAGAAAGTGACAGTTGAAACCTACGTCTAATTCACTAGTTTGGACCCAGATGACAGTCTGCTCCATTCTTTAGGTTCTGCAGTTTGCAGGTCTCCAAACCTAAACTCAGACACCACAGGGACACAACCCAGATGAGCAACTATTTACTAACAACTCTCCTTCTTGCACACAGACTACCAAGGGGACCCATGACCAGCTCAGCAGACAGGTAAGGGCTGTGTGCTAACGCACATTCCTTCGAGTGGCTGACAAATGACATGACAGAAGCAGCACTGGGAGAGCTGTCCAAGAAGCTGCTTCAGAAATTTCAAAGGCACACAGTGATGATGGGCTTGGGCAACACTGTTCACTCAGAGCTGGGATCATTCGATCACAGCAGTGACTGGTGAAGCTATTTTTAAAATGCCACAGTTTCACAGTGTAGCTATTAGGTGAGTCACAATTATTCACTGAAGAGGCATTTATGATTATTTCCTCTTTGCAATCTGGTAGTTCTCTAGGAAAGGCATTCCAGTTGTCCCTTTCAAAAGCAGATGGAAGAAACAATTTTTCAGCTGAACTCGAAAATGAGACTTCTTGTGTAAGAAAGATGTACACTAACCTGGGGGCAGTTTCATTCAAAGGCTGTGGCTTGGCCCAGGACAGGTGAGGACAAGCAGGAAGGGACCGGGGTTTAGGGTCTCCCAAGTGAGCCTCGAGCACCTTTGAGTATCGATGCAAATGGTTACCTGCAACTCACAGCAGAGAGAGGCTGGGTTACCAAACACAGGCTGGATGAGAGTTACCAACATTCACCCCAGGCCAAACAGTGCTGCTTAGTGACTGTGACTCACAGCTACATCTCAGGGAGAATTAACCAAAGGGTACCTTACACAACAGTTCGAGTCTGCACCTGCCACAGCAGGTAACCCAAGCTTTGCTGGCAGCACGTGAGATAAGACTGAATCTTTTATAACTGCTCTGTAGCCAGTAACTAGAATGCTCCCAGCAGAACCAGGCATCTAAATATTCCTGCCATAAGAACAGAACATTTTGTTTAGTCTAACCACAGCTATATCACAACAAAACCTCACAGTAAGTGCTCTCTTGTAAAACAACAGACCATAGCAGAGCTCACAACAAACTGCCCTTACTGGATTATAACTCCAGGGGTCTGCCCCAGACTTCCTACCCTGCCAGTCCCTCAGCTGAGGGCTCTGCTGGGTGATGAAGGCTCTCACCTTCCATCCTCTCAGGGAGGGAGTGTCCTGCTCCCGACGGCGGGCGCTGCCTGTTCTCGGAATGGCTGAGGCTGGGTGGCATCACCCCGTAGGACGTGTACTGCAGGAGGGAATCCAGCAGCCAGAAGCAATCTGTGGATTTCACAGCCCCAAAACAAGACATGCATTATGCCACGTTTAAAATGGCTTATCTTTCTGTTAAGAAGGCTCCAATGACACTCAGAAGTACAATCCATTTTTCTGGCTCTTGCTTTTCTCCTGAAGTTCTAGACCTCATCTTTCAGGAAGATGCAACTTCCCACACACTATCCCCAAACACAAAATTAATCTGGTCAGTCCTAAAATATCTTCTCTTTTGTACCAAACCAGGTTCCTTTGGGGAGCAGGACATAAAACAGCAGGTCTCAAATAGAGGAATTCCAGGTTGTGCAAGGCCGTCCAAGTCCTGACAAAAATCACGAGGTTTTTCAGTGTGGAAACACAGGAAGCTCAGAGCTTTTGGTATCATTTTTAAACAGCAAAATGGAGAACTAACTACTTTTTTTAAAGGACAAAATAAATACCTTGAAAAGTAAGAGCAAGGTAGTGTTTTCAGTGCAAGGCTATGACTCATTTGCTTCCACAAGCTTAAAAAATAAATAAACAAAGGGGAAACGTTCTGGCTACATCCCAGGCAAAGTACAAGCAGTACCCACAGCAGCTGTGGTACAGGCCAGCCTGGGAATCAATGCTACAGTACACTTGGATCATGGTTTTCCTTTGCACTTCAACAGCATGTGATCCCTGGTTTTGATTCTCTCCTGAACTCTGCTACCTTAATCCAGAGCTCCTCCTAACAAACAAGCACTCCAGCCAGTTAACAACACAACTCTCTAAGACTTCCCTTTGCAGGAGGAGGACTGTGCCTTATTAGCTATTTCCACCACACAGCAAACTATTTTTCTCAGAACTTCTCCCCCTGGGAACACTTGGCTGGCAATGGGAATTAATCTTCATAATCCTGGTGTCCCTTAAACCCTCACCTCTGATTTTTTAAAGAGGTCAATCAGATTTTAAGGATTTATATTCACAAATGTTAGGAATTTACCTCAGTTAAAGCCACCGATGTCTCTGCAGGAGATATAGCTCCTGGTTCACAATTTAAAAGCTAATTTTAAAGGATTTCTTTAAAGCCTTCCACTTGTTCTTGCTTCAGAGGTCACACTGAATTTGATGGCATTTGAGAGGTCACAAAGAGTTATTTTCTATTACTTAATTTAAAGCTATGTATCTTCTCCTATGCTTTGTGCTTTCAGTAACCTAAAGCAAGCACTGAGGCACTGCTAGGCAGGTGTTAGGGCAACTCACAGGAGCAATTCAAAGACAGATAAGGAGAAACTGGAGAACTTTTAAAAAACCCCAAAATGTGTGGAAAGAAATGAGCTACAGATGGGAGAGCTCCCTCAGGCAGTAACTTCCTTTAAACTTAAATAAATTAGGCAAGGGATGGATTGCATAACCTAATATTTTAAAATATCAGTGACAAAAGCTTAAAAAATTATAGATGTACTTTTGATCACAAAAGGAAAATCTAGTTCTGTTCAGTGGAAATGCAGAAAGACTTTGCATATTGGATTATCTTTGTCCCCTGAAGCCACAGTTCTACCAGCTTGTGCTTTACATGTTATGAGACACCCAGGCAACCTCTTAAAAACTTGAGAAGTCAGAATCAAACAAAGTGCTAGAAAAAGAAATGTTTTACAAACAGTGTGTAGGCAAAGAGCATGGCTTCTCTGGGAGTCACAGAAACCACACTCCCCCCCTCACACACTTGCTACCTGGAGCTGCAAACAAACACTTTGACAACACAAATGGGAATTCCTACTTTCTGACACATTTTCAGCAGCTGGTTTGTGTCAAAGCAGAATAAACAGAAAATAGTAATGCACAACTGAAATGCTGAACATCACCACAAATCCTCACAGGAAACGTTGCAAAGGGAACAAGGCAGGCTGATGAGCAAACTCAGAAGATAAAATGCATTGTTCCATATAAATATTCTGGAAATGTAACTAGGGAACAAGTGAAGGGATCCTCTAATGGCCCCTTCACATCTCAAATCAAGCATGTGTAACTGTTTGTGCTTTCTGTAAACAAAAGCACCCCAAAGAAGTAAAAAAAACCCCAATCAACCCCTCCTTGCAAAAAAACACCATCCCAAAACCAGCCTCCAAAGCTTGTGGAACAGAAAAATATGGTGTGTGGGAGAAACAGTCCCATCTACCAGAGGGCCCAGAGGGCCATTGAACGTGGGGAGCTCTTTTGTTTAACTGAACCTTCTGGCATCCCAGCAGAGCTCTGCAGAACTGAGATTAATCCCCAGGAAGGAGTATTTAGAGTCCCCAGACCCCAGCTATTTCTGATGGAGCTGTAAACCCCCCCCGGACAGCTGTCAGTTTAAGACAACGAGGCTCCCCCACCTTTCTGCCGATGGCTGTCATCCAGGCAGTTGGAGTCTCCGTACAGGACAATCCTGCCACCGCCTTCGGAGGGAACTTGGTAAAGCCCCAGGATAGGGACATTTTCAATGACAGCAGTCTCCTGTTTTAAAACTTCAAGACCTAAAGCAAAGCACAAATAAATTCCATAGCCTGCAGAGCATCAATATCAACTTACCCTCCACTGCAAACTGGCAAAGGCAGTTCTGCCCCACGCCCTGGCACTCACCTTTACAGAAAAGTTTTCAAAGCCCCCATGATGTTATGATAAAAATGAAACTGCTTCAGGACCCTGGCTGTAAAGTTTCCTACTGATAATAAATTTTTTCTTTCTTTGGTGGAGAAGAAGAAAGGACCTCACGACTTGGATTATCTTGAACAAGCTTAGATGAAAAATTCTAGTATCCTCAGCAAAAGGTTTAAAACCAAAATGTTCTGCTCTTTATGTTGTTTCAGCCCTTCTGCAGATTTCTACAGAAAGCTGACTTTAGGTTAAAGGTTTCCCACCTCTAACACCCATTTCAAAAAATAAAGACCAATAAATTTCAAATTTGTATCTGAAATTTATTCCCTTTGCTTGAGACACTGCATTTAGACACCAGAAGCAAACCAGAGAGCTCTTCAGCTTCATGAAATGCAACGAAAAGGATTCAACAGAAAAAGCAGGTCTAGCAGGCTATTTGTCAAATTGACACTCTGCCTTCCTCTCTCTCACACAAGGAAATACCTAAGTCATCAGCATACAGGGATATTGTCTTTCCTCCAAAAGGCTCACATGGATGATCTCCTCACTGTTCCAGAAAGTTTCTCCACTAGGTAATCACCTCCACTGCACATCAGAAGTCAAAAATGATGAACTCACTGATCTTCTCTGGCAGGTGCTGAATTGTATGAGAAGCTCTGCAGGTGCTTCTGCTCTCACACTCAAACCCTGCACACCCACAGACACCAGCCTGACCTGCAGCACACTGACAGTTCTGCTCCTCTGCTCCTGCACAGCACTTCCTAAAGGCTCAGCAAATACAAGATTTTTTTTTTCTTTAACTGCCTGCTGCCATTACAGCTCTGAATTTCCACCTCACAAGATATTATGATAGAAGTAAAGAGAACAGATATGCACAGATCACTGAAGAGAACAGATATGCACAGATCACTGAAGAGAACAGACATGCACAGATCACTGAAGTCTGAGACCACAGGCCTCCCGTATGCAGAATATTGTCCCTTACAAGAGTCCAGCTGCTGACATTTTGTCTACTGAAATTTTCCTTACTTATACCCTTAGATCACCACAGCTACCACGACACTCATGCTCACTATGGCAGTGATTAGGGGATATATTTCAGTAGCACTTGAAACTGGTGACAAACATGAGCAAGTGACATAATTACAACACATCCCCTTCAGAGATGCACAACATGCCCACGTGGATGTGTTCACACACAGCAATCACAATAAACTGAATATATACACTGGGATGCTGTACTGTAGAATAACTGTATACAGAGTCATGTTGCAGCTGCCTGTTGGGCATGAACTACATGTTCTAGGCAAAATGAAAAAACACCGACCCTGTCCATGGGGTTTTACACTCATTGTTTTTAGACCTTTGCATCTTTGCTTGTGCACCGACTCCAAAGTTCTACCTAAAACACAGAGAAAAGACAAGAAGCTCATACCTTGATCCTTAAAAGTCTGTGCAATGACAATGCCATCTTCTGGAAACTTTGCAATACTGCACCCTGATGCATAATTCACTGAAAGACATCACCATAAAATTGCAGTTTAGACCAAAAACAACACTCCCTCCCCTCCCACCATAAAACAAGCCCAGAAGAAAACATTCCCAGAAGAAAACGTTGCACATTTATGTGCATGAATTTGCATACTTTGGCCAATGTGTGTATTTGCAGACGAGGCACTTCTCAGCACAGCTTTTACAGGTTCACCTTTACACACAGTTTTCAAATCTTTCCATTTAGGAGACTGGCATTATCTTTTTTTAAACTGAAAAGCTTAATCAAATACTACGAAAACGTCTACAAAGGAATTAATTATTTAAGCATCTTATGAGCCTCTTGTCACTGAATTTGAGTGGCTCCCTTCACTCTCACCCAACTCACACCTTCAGAAAACTGTTTTCCAAACAACCCACTGTGTAGGCAATGGACTCCAGTACTCACTTTCATGACTTGCCATGGTAAAATCTCCTTCATACAGCCCATCACTAAAGGCCATGTTCCAGACAGAAAGCAGATCATTGAGAGCTGGGATATTAGCACCTCCAGTATCAGGCATCCACCACTGCCTGTAAAAATTACAGTGTAACACTGTTTACTAATACACAGGATATACTTGGATAACCAAAAGTCATGTGTCTTCTGCACACTGACTTTTTCCAAATCACTTAGACATAAACTACATTTCAAAGCCTTATTTAAGTCCAGGGCCACATAAGCAGCTGTCTCTCTTTGACACTAGTGCTTTTGAGTAAAAGTTAAGTAATACTAATGTAAAGTTCTCAGTGCATTTCAGTTGCATGGAAAACTTCAATTTATTAGAAGGAGTTCAGTCTCATGCTCTTTGTTTGGTAAGCTGAGGCAAAACCAACAGTCATTTTACCTGCTTCTCATTTTTCTAATGAAGCAAAATGTCACTTGCTCACAAACTGCAGAACAGATCTCTCTAGCTCAGCAGTAACACAGAACAGCCTGACAACTACAGCAGTTACTCACTGGGGATACTGATGTATTTTTTCTTTATATGATACCTGGAATAATTTCAGTAACAGGTGCACAACCTGGTTAGGCTGCTTGCAATGCACATTTTCTTTCTATTCTGCTCCCCTAATGTGAAAACACGTCCATTTTTCTTTGTTTGCCACTCCCCCATTTCTTATTTCTTTTCATTGTAAATGTTTTTCTAGGCCTTTGCAATTATAATAACATAGCTATGCACATTAAGCTGCAGCTTAAGGTCAGTTTTGCTCTTCAGGTAATCACTTCTTATGGGCAGCATCCAAGTGCTAAGTACAGCATATCACATCTGGGATTTTTAGGGTATAACTGCATAAAATGGCAGTTCTGTGGCATTTTATTTCCTGAAGAACTGGGAAATAAATCAGTACCTTGTGTTTTCATCGTAAAACTTGACTTTTCTCATCACAGATGTGTTGTACCAGTCACTAAAGACTATCAGTGAAAGTCCATTATCAACGTCCCTCCTCAGCTTGGTGATCTCTTCAGGAAAATACTCTTCCTCACTGTCCACCATCAGCAAAGTCCCTGTGTGTAAAGGCAGAAACAGGAGCTCACCAGGCTGTTCCCTACAGTGTTATCACTGTTCACACACCCCAGGCAGGAGTCAACACAAGTGCACATTTTGGCAATATCTGGTCTGTGTACCCTGCTCTGACAGCTCACCTAATGAAGTCACATTTAAGGATGGAAAATATAAGACATAAATACACTCACTGTCATAATATTTTTCTACTACCATGAGAATTTTTATTTGCACACCCACAACACTTCAGGTCTTCCAAAATCCAGGCTGCTTTAGGAAGAAGTTAACAGTATGGAGAGCAAGGCAATTAACTCATGCTTACCATACTGACTGGCATCAAAACATGTAAACGGGGAGCCAAGAACCTCCACAAAGTAGCCCATGCTCCTCAGGTGCTGGTACATGTCCCTGAAGTTTGTGTGGATATGGTCACCATTCCTTAGAAAGAAAAGAGTGTTGGAGACATTTAAATCTGGCATGCAGAAATCTGATTTCCACCTTTCTGATTTCCTGAAATCCTGTCCACCTGCTGTATGTACATGCTCCAAGCAGCTTTCCAAAAGCCTGTGTCCTGGTCACTGCCCCAAGCAATCCTCACTGAGACCCTGCTGCATGATTCTTCCTACAGATGCTTCCCCCTCCATCTACCAAAGGTAACAGCTCAGCCAAGCCTTTCCCTGCTTCAACCAAGTCTCCCTCAACAGACAAGGGGTCTGTTCTTTGGGATTCAGTCTTTTAAATTCTCATGTTTGTTTGATAAGTGAGTGCTGAAGCAGTTAATAAAGTGCCCCCCTTAACTTCCTGGGAGAAATTAGGGCAGAAAAATGAAACAAAAATCTTAGTATCTTAAATGTGCATTTTAAAAGCTTTTCACTTCATGTGAATAAAACCATAAAGCACAAAAAACAATCCTGCACCAAAAGCATACACAGTCCAAGTGCTGTCCATGAATTTCTTAGCAGAGGTAATCCCATGCCACACTGAAAAAGGCCAGAGCTCTCTGGCATTCAGTAAAGTTATCCCATAGCATTAACACATCAAGAAATACTGATTTAATAGAACCTGAGACAAATACCAATCTAAGGGATCATTCTTCATCCTCAAGTTGTCCCTGGGGAAGTACCCCGGGGGGTAGCGCAGGTTGTGGTACTGATCCCAGAGGACTCTCTTGCTGCGGGGCGGGGTGGGAATGATCTTCACCTTTATTGGGAGCTTCACTGTTGAGGTCTGCTCTGCACTGTTCTTGGACTGAGGGACAGAACCAACCACAGTGTGAAACACCAGAGAAATGGAGGGACCAAATCTACCTTTAGTCACCAGTACCAGCTCTAGAGACAAAGAGGTGACTTCTGCCTTGAGTCACCACAGTACTTTTCTCTGCACTCAACAGTTTATATTTATGCTCAGAATGTAAAATACTTAATGTATGTTACAACTTTGTGATTTGGTTCAATTGTTCAAAACCTTAAAAGCTTCTCAGGAACAATTAAATGTGGTTCTAGAAGAAACATATTTGAGTAATCCTTTCCAAAACACATAAAAATTCACAATAAACAAGTAAAATTATGAAGTCAGTCTCAAGGAGAAGTTTTCTGATTTCCAATTATATCCACTTTGCAGTTAATCCTGCTCTCAACTATAAAGATCACTATTTGTACTCTTCAATTTCCTGACCCCAATGTAACTTATGCTTCAAATGACAGGACCAGAGCAAACCCTTAAAAACAAGGTATTTGTATGTCTGGATGCAGTTTAAACATTTCTTAACCCAGAAAACCCAAAACACACAGAACTTACTTCGTTTTCTGCAGGGGATGATACTGTGATCATAACATGACCCTGAGCAATGCCTTCCCAAGATGCTGCTTTCTTTGCCACAGAGATGGAAATTGCCAAGTACCCAGACCAGGGCCACAGCACAGGGGAGTAGGAGAAAGCCACCTCAATGTTATCCCCGTTCTGGGGCAGGTAGGGCTGCCAGTCTGGCTGTGGAATGGAGAACACACAACGTTGGTAACACAGCATTGGCAGTCCCCAATTTCCACACACAGAGCCCTCTTCCTCTGCACAAAGAAGTAACAAACATGAGCTCTTCTGAAGGTTATGTCAAATCTAAAAATGCCCACAAAGCTCAAAAGGCTGGCATTGTGTGAGTGAATCACCTAATTGTGACAGCCCAATGACCCAGACCACAGGCTTTTCAGAGGCAGGACTGTGAGAAGTTACCTGAACAGGACACCGCCCAAGTGACCCTGCTTCAGTGTTCTGAGGTCCTGTGCAAAGGTTTATTGGTCAGGACACAGAATTTCCTTTCAGTAAAGAGAGCTAACAGTGCAACAGACCCCAAATTACAGCAGCTGTGGGTGAGCATCACCACAAGCTAACAATGTCGGGCAAGAGCTTCAACACCCTTTAATGTGAGCTTGAATCCAACACACACCCTTGGATTCACCCTTAAATGTGGAAATTGGGCTCATTTACATAGGCTAGAATTATCCAACAGGTGCCTTATTTAACTTGTCTCAATTCCCAAATCTATTCTACATTTAAACTTAATTAAAATCCTCCCTACCCAACGAACATGCTCAACATCACTGGTGTGAAAGAACAGGTTTTGCAGCAGAGTTTGGTTAAGTCAATACATTCAGGTCACTCTGACCCATGCAAGAGGCATAATTCACAGTGTCAGGATTCTTTATTAAGATCATTTATGCTCCAGACCAAAAAAAAAAAAAAAGAGGAAAGTCTATCCAAAAGATTTTAAATGCTATTAGAGAATACAAAGAAATCTCTAAGTCCATCTCAATTCAAACTGGTTTTACAAAGATAAAAAGCTACACACCTCTGAAACCAGTGCATTGCCTGAACACTTGTGGACAGCCCATGTTTACAAATGTACCCATCTGGGTGCACCCTTTAATCAAACACTGCATCTCTTGCTCTCAGCAGTGACATTTATTCTAGGAAATGCATAGCTAAAGGAGTATTTTCTGGGGGGCTTTTAGCAACATTAACAGTGAGAACCTGGAACAATGTTAACACTTACCTTGTCTACGATTCTCCCAGTGACTCCCATACCATTGAGGATTGTAACATTAACAATAGTTGGCATCCCTCCATAATAGATGGGCTGAGAACAATAGGGCCACATGTAGGGGCATTCGGTCAAGTCAATGTAGCTTGGACTCAAACTACAGCAGGAAGGAGGAGGGAAAATTTAAAGAGAAAAAAAATCAATAGGCAGAAGAAGAACATGCAACTGCATATAACTAACTATGAAAAAATTACAGATAAACCATGCCAGTCATAGAGCTCTATCAAGCTCTCACCTCACTTCCCAAATCTGCCCTAAAATCTTCTTCCCTCCCTCTCTTTTTTTCTACATTTTAAGTTTTGTGAAAAGATTTTCACACACAAAAAAAGAAACTTTTCAGCACAGGGAGAATGTTCTTATGCTCAAAAGTTAAAACTTAAGTACTTTTCCGCCGTGTTCCAGGTTACATTACTCATAACTTCTAAGGCTATTAGAGAAAATAAAGCATCCCCTACACTGCTATAACTTAGGCAGAAAATACTTTAGATTTTCCATCCATTCCCTTCTCCAAATTCGTGCCTCAGGATTATGTAAGATCTGTGCAAGTCCTTGCTGTTGCCCAAGCCCAGATTGCTCAACAGAGTGACACCTGCACCGCCTGCTCTCGGAAGAACAGAACGCATTACAGTGCACCACTGATTAATTAAGGATTAAAATTAACCTGGCCTGTGGTTTATAGCTGTTGAGGATCTGATAAGCTCTCAGAAGATCCAATTTGCCATGTCCTTGTTCAAACATGTTGACTCCAGGCAGCCTCCGTGCTGACGCAATGAGTGCCTGCTTCATGCTCGCTGGGTTCACCAGCTCACGCCTCTGCACTGTGCTGAGGGAGGAAACAATAAATCCCATTAGGTGGCCTTTGCTCCAGTTTTTAGCCAGCCTTGTTTAATGTTCTGCCTTAACAGCCATTTGATTTAAAGAAAATCCAATCAAAAAAATCAGTTTGTTGTAACATCTTCTGTTCATATTGGTCTACTATTGCTTGATTTCTCACTGATTCACAGGTAGAACAGTGACAAGTTTCTGATGTATTTCTCTTAAAAACTAGTAATACATGATTTTTTTCTCCTTACAGTGTGCTCCATGACCCACAGTCATTACAATCAGGGCAGTATCTTTATATGCTAAATAAAATACTCTGTCTTCCAAGGGGAGAAAATAGCTTTGTTGTTCAAAGAAAAATGCACCATTTTACAGGGGAAATGCAAAGAGGACTTTGAATTTTTAGCATGTTTCTCCAAAAAAGGTTTGTTTCATCCTTATGTAGCTGTGGCAAACATGAAGGACACACCTGCCATTCCCACCTCCAAGTTCTTTCGTCTGCAACAGCTGAGTTATGCAACTGGGTAAAAGCCATAAAACCCTACATCCTAAAAAATTCACAAGTGTGCAGATAATTATCTGCCACAGGTACCTACTTTGAGCACCTGCTCTTTTAGAATACAATTAATATAAGCCCAGCAATTCCAGATGACTAAAAAAATGGGACAAAATTGTTTTATAGTACTATTCTTTCCAGTTATCTATTATACAAAACAGTTCTCAAGTTTCTCCCAGGAAACTTAGAGGCAGCCAGACAAGGTAATGTGTCAGGCAGAAAAAGAGTGATTTAACAATCCAAGTTTGTTTTCCTACATCTAAACACAACTTCGTTTTCCTCAGTGAATTCCTTTATGACCCTCCTGATTGCTATCTTCTTAGAGGTTCTTATTCAGGACTCACCTCACTAGCAGAGTAACAGCCCCTGCCACCACGGGAGATGCCACACTGGTCCCAGAGAGGGAGCGGCAGCCACCCTTCATGCCAGAGCCTCTCACCCCAGAGCCATAGGTGACAATATCAGGCTTCACTCTCCCGTAACCTCCAGGCAGCTCCTGGGAAAGAAAACAGATGGGTTACTGCCCTAATGCATAATGAACACTGGTTGCTTCATCTGGGCACTTAAAGTAACTGCAGGTCATTCAGAAGTAAAATTATCACCTAAATTAGCTGAGGTTCAGCACCACAGAATAGCAACCTAAAGGAAGACTCAGGCTGTTCATGAGAAGTTCTCAACATTTCAATGTTACTGCTGATCAGTATCTAAGCATGAAACCACTGACAAAATGAGAACCTGGCCACCACCTGGCTCCACTAACAAAACCATGTGATATTCCCCTCCACCAAGATCACAGTGCAAGCTCATCTGAAATCACGTGTGCAGCAACCATGACCTCAGTTCTACAGGGAAGTAAGTGCAATGTTACATGTAGCATCTGGAAATCCCAGGATTTTTAAACTAAAGGACAAGGCCAGGCCTTCATGTTTGCAGATTTAACCCCACAGACAAGTCCTCACCATCAGTCAAAAGGAACTGGATATTTCAGAAATTTACCAAAAATGTCCGTAGTGGTCAGGATTAATAAGGAGACACCCTGAAAAGAACATTAAGTTTCTTGCTTAAAGACTTACAGTCTCTAATACCCTGATCTCTCCCGAAATCTTTTCTCATTGGTGCTCCAGCACATCCCATCTGCACAGGATTACCCCTTGGAAAAAGGCTGCCTTTCCAAGGCCCTTATTTTGAGTGCAAGGGTGGCTGGCCAGAGTGCCTTACCCAAGTGGTCATTCCCCGAGATGAAAAGCGAGCTATATTGTCTTCAAAGTCAATGCCACCAACTCCAATCACATCCATCTGGTCAGCAGGATTATTGAGAGTCCTACAACAAGTTGGGAGATAGGAACAAAAAAACCCAACAAACCAACACCCAAAACCCCAAGACACAGTAGTAAGTTTATCTTGGTGACAGACACGCTGCCACCAGATTTTTGTCAGATACTCTTTTTAATCTCCACAGAAACAAATTTTGGCCTAAACAGATACAGTTATACTTTACAAGTGAGAGCAACTTATCAGGCAGTCACTAACTCAGTAACCACCAAACCACACACCCTGAAGACAAAACAAAATCCCCTTTTAGGCATTTATTTTAGAAATATACCACAAATTGTTGTGGCTTGATCCCTTCTGTATCCCTTTAGTCCAAGGTCAGTCTGCTCATACTAACAGAGAAGTGTCAGCTGGAAGCACTGCCATTCTTCTTTTACTGACTTTCCACTGTTTCAATGAAAAATATTTAGCTAAGTGCTTCACAAAATGCAAGCAATAAGGACACTGAAAAGAGTTTGAGTCACTTTCTATAAACAGATCACAGAAAAAAAAGGAGAGAAAACTTCCTGAGCAAGCACAACTGCTTCCAAAACCACATAACAACATGCTTGGTTTTCTCTGAAGTGGTCACTGAAACTCACCCATATAAAGGGCCATCATTGCCAATAGCAGAGACCATGATGACATTGTTAGCAGTCAGTTCCCAAACCTACAAAAAATAACGTTCACCATAAGGCTCTGCCACCCAAAAAGAGTCTTTTCTAAAAAACAAATACTCCATGGGGCCTGACAGAAGTGAAGGATTAGTCCACCACCTCATTCTTACTCAGACTCACAAAATACATCCAGTATATCCAGTATTAAGCTCCAAACTTACTTAAGATTATGTGACACTGCTGACAGAACCCTTTTATATTACACCAAAGAAAAACTCCTGTCCATAACAAAGTAGTCCAGATGCCAAAGCCAAGCAGTGATTATGAACCCCCTCCAGTAGTACTCTGGGGAGTACAGTGAAGTCACTGTCAAACCACATTTCAATGCAGGTTATCATAAAAAAAACAAGGAAGAATTTGTATGCCTCAAACCTCTTAATTACCCTTTACAAAGAAAGACTGTATCCTTTTTTAAAAACTAAATTATCCACTTAATGCTTTTGGAGGCCAGACCAACGATTCAGGGAACCATGACATTTACAAAGACAAAAACCTAATTCCATCCTAACCTGAAACAAATATCTTGCCACACAGCTGAATCAACTACCTGTACCTTTTTACCTATTTGCTCTTAAACAAACTGGTTTAGGAAATTCACTAAATTCACACTATACATCTTTTTTACCATTAAATAAATTAACCATGCAGAGATGCAAAAAAACCAAAGAAGGGTGGATTTCAGTTAAGCATCTTCTTTAAAAGTCCTCTTAGTTATCTGCCTGGGAGTCACTTCCTAGAAGTACACAGAGCATTTTGTAAAAGAGCATTTTCCATGGCTCTGTGAACATCTGGGTTGTGCTTGGGTTTTTTTAATCCATTCCTTAAATATATTCCTAAAAGCCTGTACACTGTACAAAATTTCTCTCATCAAATGAGCCTCCATGGAAACTGTCAGCAGGACCAGATGCAAACAGCTCTGCAAGTCCAGCATTTGTGTGAGGGATACAAACACCAGGACCACTTTATTTCCTCATACTAACTTTGTCAACAAATGGATGATCCATGAAGTCTGGCCCACCAATACTTAGATTCAACACATCTATCTTCTTTAAAATTGCATAATTAAAGGCATCCAGAAACCAAGATGTATATGAGACCTATGCAAAGAAAAAGGGGGGAAAAGTTATCATTAAAAAAATCCAGTGATTCCATGGCAATACAGACTGCAGAGAGAGAGCAGAAACAACAACAGAATAAAGCACAAAAGTGACAGTGGTCTCCCTAAATTTCTAGTGCTCAGTACATTTGAGTGATTGCTCCCACACTACACAGATCAGACTTACACATACTATTTCTGAAAAATATACCAGATTTGCAAACTGTAAGAAATCTTGTGGTAGGTCTCTTACAAATATCTCTATCCTTCCTACTTATCCATGTCTACATTTACAAGTTCATGCAATATTCCCAAGGGATTAATACAGCATTAACCCAGAAAGGCAGAAATTGAAACACATGTAAAATAGCTACCTGATTATTGGTGAACACTCTAAAAATGTGCAGTTCTGCATTTGGAGCAAATCCCTGGCATTCTCTCATGCTGGCTATCACACCTGCCACAAAAGTCCCATGGCCTAAACCTATCACCAGGAGAAGGAAACAAAATAAGATGTTAGAAGACAAACATTGCCAAGGATTTACAGTGTTAAGCATCACCTACAGCAAAAATCACATCAATTTATCAGACTTTACAACCAACCACAAACACTGGGTTCAGTCCCAGTCTTTTTGAATTGCATTTTGGTACCAGGTTCAGTGGGGACAGAGTTTGCAGCCCTGGGTAGCCAGAAAACCAGCTGCTGAAACTTGAGTGATACACTCTGCAGTCCATCCACTCCTGATTGCTACCAATGGAATCACGAGAGAAAAGCAGTATTTTGGAAAATGCAACTCACAAAGTCAATGCAGTTTAATGTAAACTTCTTAAAGAATTTTTATCCCGACTCTGCAATAACCGTATTTTGTTAAGTATGAACAATGAGACAAGGAAACACCTTTTTTTTCCCCCTCTCCTCAAAAAAGTAATTTAGCTTTTGCTTTATAGGACTGCCTACATTATATTTTTGTACTGCAAGTCTGCCTGTGCAGCAACCGTGTGGGCACAGAACAGAGCTACCAAAAGCAGCTGCTGCAATGTAAAGAAATACTACACATGATAAAACTACAGAGATGCACACCAGACTCAGCAACATAAGCATCTGCCTTGAACTCTAGAGAGATTAAACTGCCAGCTGACTCACTGACCCAAACTGTGTGGAGTTAATAATCTGTGACAGCACACAGTCAGGGCAGGTTAGGGACAACATCTGAAAAAGGAACATAAACATACTGTGGAAAACAAAAAGTTCAATTATACAGAACAGAAAAACCTTCCACAAAGGTGCCAAAACTCTGCTCAGTAAAGAAGGTAAATGCTCTCCCCCAGAAGTATGAAACAGCAACATAAAAAGGAGTAGGAAAGCAAACAGCCTTGTGGGCTTTGCTCTCACTGCCACCTACTGTGACAGTGCATTTACACCTACACAACATCTTCCTGCCCTGACATTTTCCCACAGCCATGAGGAGTGTCACGTATGATTCAAAGGAGATTTATGCAACACCCTCCTGGAACCTTAATACCCTTTGCTGAACTTTGTTTGAGTACAAAGTGCTTGAGACACCGCAGAATTCAGCTTCAGATCTCAGAATATAAGGCTTGAACAGATGTTGGCAGCACAGCAGCAAGTGCAAAACACACCAGGGTCAGGAGTAGTTGGAAAACTGCACAGTTACTCACCATCATCCAAGGTTCTCTCATTAGTCCAGTTTGTTCTCTCCTTTACATTTTTGAAATGTGGATGTTTCTCACTCAGGCCAGTGTCAAACACTGCTACTCTCACACCAGCACCTATTAACAGAAAAGCATTATTACTTTTTCTGACTCAGCTCCATAGTAAATTTATTCTATCAAGTTAAGGAGAACTTTTGTTTAATGTAGCATGCGATTTACAACCTCAGTAAGTCACAGATCTTAAATAAACTCCTACTCCAATTCAGAAATTCAGCCAAAGATCATAAATATGACCAGCTTCTCCTAAACACAGTACACACACAGAGAGATGAACATTCCATAAATATACAGTGCATTTCAAACCAAATTATTTCTCAGTCTTTCCGGATCTGGCACCCAACAAGAGATAAACACACAGAAGTCAGTTAGCCTCTTCTTACACTTGTTTTTCCAAGGTTATTGTTCTAAGCCAACAAGCACAAGCCTACCTGTGTAGCCCATCTGCCAGAGGACATCTGCCTGCAGGGTCTGAGCAACCTGGCGAGGGATAGCCCTCAGCAGGCGCCTGCTGGAGTGTCTCCCTGTTGCATGCCAGAAGCCAGAACCTAAGGAGAGGCTTGCTCTCCTCAAGGGGCGGGATGACTGCCACTTCTGAGTCCATCTGGTTTCATTGCAGTGCAGCATTGGATCAGCTATGCAGCATCAGGATAAAAAAAAACAGTATGAGGAAAAACACAAAAGATTTGATTTTTAAGCAAATACACACATCATATTGTTACTACTGAGCATCCATTTTCTCTGATCAAAATCAGTAAAAGCTTCTGGTTTATCTGTTAGGGATACAGAGGTCCATAGTCTCAGGTAACTGAGTGCTGCAAAGGAAGTGTTTCTGTGTTGTAGACAGAACCATTGCCATGCTTTGGCAAAGGTTATGACAGGACCATGGTAATTTTCTAAGCAAAACAACAGATTTCTGTAAATTAAAGAAAAACTGCAGGACACTTCTCATTTCTGTGATGCTCTGCTGATGGTTTGGAATAAGGCTGAGAACACTTCCAAAGCAGATCTCATGATCTCTGATTACAGACAATCACTTACACTCCAAATACTTGAGCGAGCGAAAGACCTTTCGCTGAGGTGTCACACGCTTGATGTTCGGGTGGTCTTCCAGAGTGAGCACTCCATCCTTCTGCTTCTCATGGATCTGAATGACTTCAAAATCGCTGGGGTAGTCACTGGCTGGGTTGTTGCGAGGTACAATCCTCCAGTTCTCAATATCGCTACTTTTTAGCGCGCTCGAAATAAATTTGCTTCTGGCTTTAGCTGTGAAGTATCCATTAAAAGCCACAATATACTCTGCAACAAGAGCACAGCTTATCAGAACTGGTAGCTTACTCATGCATTCACATCACAAAGTCTGACTCTTTATTTAGAGCAAATAACCACAATTTGAGGCACTTTTTAATTGCTTTTAGAAATCTGCAATTTACTTCTCTGCTATATAATGGGGGGAGTGTTGCATCAGGAAACCTGCAAGATGTGATAAAAACCTTTGAAAAGAAGGTAGAATTTTAAGTATCATGGAAGATGAAATGATGGAGCAGGAGCAGGGGAGAGGGAACAGACTTACTGTTACATCCAGCAGTACAAACATCTGCCAATTCAGTGTGTTTAACAGGTAAGGTTTAAGACTCTGCATGGTACTAAGTTTTAGTGCAAATGACTGACTTTCCCAACTATCACACGCTCAGACAATGAAGCCAATCCAACAGTGCAGTCCTTGATGTGCAGCAGTGCTTTGGGAGTGGGCTCAGCCCCAGCACACCCCCCACATTCCCCAGGCACAGCAATGTCACTGCTGCCACCCTCCCTGGAGCACAGCACCATGGGGACATCACAGGGACCTGAGGCAGCAAGGGCAGGCAGGGTCAAGGTGTCCCACTGCTTCCCCTGCCACCTCAGCAGCCACATCTGCCTCACCTGGCCTTTCACCTGCTCCCTGTGCAATTATCTGCACTTTTTCCATGCACATACTATCGCCTCCAAACTTAAGCAAATCCACAGAGACTTCTTGCCTTTGTCACTCCTTCGAGGCCCACTTGTGCAGTTACATTTCATAAAAGAGCCTCAACCACAGCACCAGGTCAAAACAGCTACTGAACACACCAAACTTGCCCACCTGAGCCTTCACACTCCATTTCCACCTTTAACACCCTCTTTATTTCCCTCTCCCTTCCCCTGTTCTTTGAACACAGTATCCAGATAAGCAAAGAACCTCAGAAAAAGTGTTTCTCTTTTTGAATACAGAGAATTTAGCAGATGATTCTTCTGCAGAAACCCTGAATGTTACAACTGCACAACACCACAAATCAGTACCATACACTTGAACTTCACATGGATTTTTTTTTACTGCTTAACTCTTTATTACCATGCTCCACGACTGTCGAGGTGAACTCCACTTTCAGAGTAAGGCGAGAACATCCAGGACAAATGTGAGCCTCCTGAGAGGAATTCCCTAGTCTGGTACCAAAGTGTTTTTTGCCACAGAGTAAAAGAACAACCAGAACAAACCAGATGTTTGCAAACTTCATGGTCATGGAAGAAAATGGTTTCATTCCAAAAATTCCATATATTCAAATCACAATTTTCTTCTTTATAAACTAGTTCATTTTTGTTTCAGTAAACGTTGCTTTCGCTGTGCTGATCAACTGGATATTCTTAAAGCTGGGTCCAGAATAAGTGGAGATTTCATGGTCTTTCCAGGTCAAGCCTAACAAACAGGCTCATTTCTTTCTACGCTTCTTCTCCATTTTGTATTAAATGATTTGGTCACTCAGGATGTGGTAGCTGAGTCCTGTATTCCATTTCTGATGGCAAAGTTAACTCCCTAGAATTAGCAAAGCTGATTGCAAGCCAACCTGTAAGGCAGGGCAATATAGAAAATAATTAGATTGATGTTTGTGCAACTGTATAATCTTAAAACCTAAAAAAAACCCCAAATCACGACACCCTCGGTAGCTCATTTTAGAAATAATCAGGAAAAATGTTCACATGTCATTTAATAATTTTTCAGTAACACTCAAGTCTCTCCCTTGCTCATACCAGAGCAGATGTGGAACACCTGGGTGTTAATCTGACAACAGAACAGTCAACAGCAACAACCAAACTCAACCACACTTTGTGTAAGGGAAGCAAAGAGGAAAAAATCAGATTCAAACTCTATGTCAAGGCCTGGTAAGGACAAGAGACAGAAGAGGAGGTAAACCTGCAGTCCCTGTGCTTGAAAATCGGTATGAAAAAAGTCTTTCAAATTTGTTTGAGCTGGGACATGCATTACTAAACAGGGGCACCCGAGAAAACAAGGGCTGATTACAGAATGCAATAATGTGAAGCTAAAGGAACGTGTTGGAAGTGTTTCCCACCTGGAGGGACAGCCTCTTCCCCTGACGTTCCAAAGTGCACAATGCACTCAGGAAAAATTGCAATGCTAGTATTGTTTTGCATTCCAAACACTTAACCAGCAACTGCTAGATTAAAGGCAATTAAGAGATAAGCAAAGAGAAACATTTATGCCTGGTTTGTCACACCACCCGGAGAAGCAGAGCAGAACTGCACACCGCAGCTGTGACCAGGGCTGGAAAGGAGGGGCTTTATTAGGGGGTTCACACTATTTAGGGGAATGATGGACTGACCTCACAGCACAGCCACAGAAGGAAGCCGGTCTGAATGTGACAGCTGTTGCTTCATTTTTATTTAACTTTATTTAGCATTACTAAGTTTTCCCTTGACTGACAACACCATGACAGGCTGGGGACGGCTTGTGATTATAAAGTTTCCCCTTCATCCCTAAAGTCGACACAGTTACAGCACAGTAGTCTGACTGCTGATCTTGGCCGAGCTTTGCCAGCCTTATCACTTCCCTCGCTTATAACCCTTATGGCAATAAAATAAAACAACCAAACAAATAAGCAAAGCAAATACGCTTAGGGCTGATAACAGGTTGTACGCGAGCACGATGCTGAAGTACGATGGAAACTAAGCACAAGGAACAGCACGCCCACAAGTTCCCTGTCGAACACCCTCCCCGCGAGGGGCCGGACGGGGCTCACCCCTGCCAACCTGCCCGTGCCCCGGACAGCGGCGCCTGGGGTTCGCCGCAGCTCTTCCCGAAGCAGGGGACGGGCACAGGGACCGCGATGGGCTGGGACAGCCTCGGGGGGCACGGCCCTGTGCGTGTGGCCGCGGGTAGCAGACACCGGGAGGCTGTGCCTGTGCCCCGCCGCGAACGGGCGACCCCAGGCGCTGCCGTGCCCGGTGCCGGGGCAGAGCAGCGAGCGCCGGCCGGCACCGACACCGGGCCAAGGGCGAGCTGAACTGAACAGCCGCGGAGAGGCAGCCCCTGAGACGAAGGGGCAGCGAGCCCCGGGAAGGGCGGCGGGCCTGCCGCCCCGCCGCCCCCCGAAGCCCTCAGGGAGCCGAAGCGCCCCGCCCCCTCGCCGTCCTGCTCTCACAGTTTTGTGGCCCTTTGTTCCCCGCCCCGCCCCCGCCCCCCCCCCCCCGCCGGCCCCGCCGCCGATCTTTGGCGCTGTTTATCCATCCGGTCTCTCGCGAGAGCCGCCACCAGGCGCCTGCGCACGGCGCAGTGCCCGCACCGGGCGGAGCCGCTGCGCCCGAGGTGGGGGGGGGGGGACAGCGGGCCGTGAGTGGAGATCGGGAATGGGGGACACGGCGCCGGGTGAGGGTAGATCGGTGAATGCGCGCGGGACAAGCGGGCCGGTGAGGGAGATCGGGTAATCGGGGGGAACACGGGGCCGGGTGAGCGGAGACTCGGGAATGGCGGGACAGCGGCCGGTGAGGAGATGGAATGGGGGACAGCGGGCCGGTGGAGGGAAGATCGGGAAGGGGGACACCAACGGGCAGTGAGGGCGATCGGAATGGGGGACGCGGGCCGGTGAGTTGAGATCGGCAATGGGGGGACACGGGGCCAGTGAGGGAGATCGGGAATGTGGGGACAGCGGGCCGGTGAGGGAGATCGGGAATGTGGGGACACGGGGCTGGGTGAGGGGTCTGGCAGCTCAAGGAACACGTGGGTAGTACCAGAGACGGGGATAGAAATATCCTCCAGCTTCACCTGTCTCAAGGTTCATTTAAGGCCTTGCTAAAGTTACTTGTGTTTAACTCCCCTTTGTAAACGAGCCTAAGTCAGTGTTGGCCACACAACCCCTAGTTTTATACTGCACAAAGCACGAGGTGTTCAGGGCCAGCTGAGGTGGGGTTTGGTTGGTGCAGGCAAACCCCTGTCGTGGGTCCCTGCCCCTGTTCCCCCCAGCCTGCTCCCTGTCTTCACAACTTCTTACAGTCGACTGGGATTGTCTTTTTGAACAGCGTGGTTTCAGGGGGATTTGAAGGACTCTCAAATTCTGTCAGCTTTATAAATGGACATCATGTGAGAGACGGTCACTTACTGTCAGAAATAAAACTGTACCTGCTCCTGCCCAGCTACCTCAATGAGAAAGTGAACAGAGATTAACACCAAGAACATCAGCATTTTGTTGCAGAGGAAAGCACCAGAGGAGCTGTTTAATACAAGGATACAGAAAGGATCCAGACTCCTGCTGTCTAGGTTACAAAGCTTGTTTAACAAGGTCTGGGTAAGTTACAGGAAGTCCTCCGAGGTTCATTACACGTCTCTGCAGCACCGATCAGAGTCTGATCACTGAGCACGCGTCACACAGGACATGTGGGTGCCCCTGTTTCACTTGGGGTGCAGAGCTTGCCGGCGTACGATCCCGCCGAGGTACAGGGCGAGCCGTGCCCACATCCACTCCGGCAGGCGCTCGGCCAGCGCGAACTGTGGAGAGGCACACGGGGAACAGAGCACAGGGACAGGGAGGGACACGTTAGGACACATTCCATTCAACTGCTGCTCAAATCACTACCAAAGCAAGGCAAAACCTGCTTGAGCATCAGCAACTAAGCCTTAAATTCCAGCCCTTGGAAGTTAAGCTATTTAGCCGTTTTGGAAGGAGCACCCACAGCTGAACAGTAAAGTTCTGCAAATAAATCCTAAAGCAGTTTGGACAAGTTCCCAACAGCAGTACTGCCCACTTGGCTTTAATTGCCACATCTTGCCAGAATTCTTCCCATCTCTTTTATTCCCTTTGGACTAAACCCCACTTCTTCACTTCCTTCTATCAACCTCATGGTACAGGAAATCAGTAGGCAGGACACATGAGATGTGACCAATGTGCATAAAACAATCTGCCCCCCAAAAATGAAAACCCTAACAAACGGAGAACCTGCTTCCAGATAAATTAGAACAAAAGCATGGGGGTTTTCCCTGCTATTAATGCATCCTTCCTACCCACTCTTCCCCAACACAGAAATATGCTCAATACATTAAGACTGAAAAAAGCTGTTTCTGTTCACAGAAGACAGTTGGCCAGTCAGCAACACCCCAAGTGAAATGAGATACTCTGTGCCAATTAATAAAAACTTGTCACTTTTCCATTTTTGCAGCACATTTCAAGTGGGAATTGGATTCACTCTCCCATCTTAAAAATAAGCATGCCCAAGCATAATTTTCTAAAGCAGAACTAGTTAGAAAACATGGCACAATGCCTTGAAGTCCTACAATACACATGGCACTTTTTCAGAATATTAGCAGAGTTTTGATTGAGACTCCTAAGAAAGTAAAAATTTGATTTATTTCTACGTGACAAATAGTTGAATGAATATTTCCACATGAAATAGTTGAATGAATTCCATTACCAGTAATTCATGCTTCCAGAAACCAGAGGTCCTTGTGGATAACCCAAGAGTAGAAATAGCATGACTTGCATATTCCTCAGCAGAAGGAAACAAGAAAGATCTCTTGTTCAACCAGCTGTTGAATGCTACCATGTTTGTAGCAATTGTACTTGGGGTTAGACTTTGAACAAAAATTCCTTTTGAGGCATACTCATAATGTATTGCTCTACTGAAATAGTCCAAGTAGATCTAGAAAGACAAAAGCAGAGACATCTTTATTTTTCTTTTTTTTCCCCAAACAATGAAATGTCAGGGCAGAGTCTTATTAAAATTACAGAAAAGTTGTATACTTTATAAATCAGCTCAATAAATAAAAACTTGAATAAACACTATAAAAATATGCACTTTTAAGTGTGTTTCTATGTGTTATTTGTTTGCTATAAACCTGCCACAGTACACTAACTTGCAGGACAAAGTGCTGCTTAACAAAATCTGACAATTTCTGCTTAAAACCAGCACAGAAACGTTTATTTCATCTCAAACAAACACCTTTGGGGTGTTCGGAGGCATTAAAGCCAGCTATGCCCAGTTAGAAGGCCAAAATAAAGTCTCATTCTTTAATACATTTACAGGGGAATTTTGCATTCAACTGCCTTCCCCAGAAGGCAGGTTAGTTACTTCCAGGGACTCCCTTATGAAAATTAATCACTTGTTTATGTGTACCTGTGTTACCTCCTTTAGCTCATTTTACTTTTACAGAATAGCAAAAAAAAAGCACAAGACTGGTAACTGGGACTGCTGGAATCAGACAGAAGGAGCCTGGCTCAGCCTTATCAGGGCAGCACCACTGATGCCAGGCTGCTGCTCCTGCCCTGTCACACAGCCACTACCCCTGAGAACGGGCACTTGAAAGAGCAGCCTGTGAGCAAACGTGTTTCTGCTCCCAAATGGCCTCACAAAAGGCTTTCCCAACAAGGGAAAGCACCTTGTACAAATGCTCTTACAAGTGATTCAGGAAAACTAAAGCAATCACTTCAAATACTGTGCATTGTTAATGCACAAAGAGGCTGAGAACACCAGAGCAGCTTGTTCTCCCTTCTGTGTTCCCAGGCTGGGCTTAAGACTGGATTGCTGATCTAGGAACTGCATTAATGATGCCAGCTAAATAAAGAAACTTTGGTATATTTGGGTTTGTTCCTTCTTTTTCATTCAAGCTTTTTAATTGTCTTAGTTCAGAGTGCAGTTCTACACACACTTAGCATAATCAAGGAGGCAGATACTCTGCACAGAAATGGGAATCCTAAGCCAGTTTCCACACTGAAGAAAATCTTACTGTAAAGAATTTTACACCTTGGTGTAGAGACTGAAATGTTAATGGTTAGTGGCTCAAACAATTTGCAAAAGCAGTGGGTGCTTTGCTGCATGGTAACAGCCCAGGTACAGAGGGTGTAAGGACCAGAGAATGACCACAACAAACCAACTTTTGTTTAGAAACAAGCTGCTTTTTGAGCCAGATAAGGGAAAAGGCCAATAAGAAGCAGATCCAGTGATGTGGATCATGCCAATGTTCTCCCTTACACAACTGGCTCACTGTACATGTGGTACAATGGTGTAAAAAGCCTTCCACCCCTTGGTGTCAGGTGAAGCACTGGCCTGATATGGCCACAGCCCTTGTCACAATGGTGGCTTGAGCATGAGTACAGCCCCTCTAGCTACCAAATACTGGTGTGTAAGAGACTTGAGCTACGTCTGCACAGTTCAGCTGAATGAGAGATTAAATTCTGCCACTCTGCTTTGTGCATCTGAGAAAGGCAACATTTCTCCCAGAATTACTGTTAAGCCACAGTTCACACAAAATCAAAGAGTATTGACTTTGGTTCAAAGCCCAGCACTGGTGAGGATGAAGAGTTTACTGCATAATACATATATCATTCACCACCAATATTTAAACAAATCCCTAGAAAACCTTCAAGTACTTTGATATCCTTGCTGCAAGTGTTTAAAAAAACCCATACCACAACCAAACTATAATGTACTTTCCAGTGCATACCATTAATTACACCCCAACTTACTTTAGAGGCTCCATAGGTTGTTACCAGTGGTGTTGGCTGACTACAGAATACAGAAGAAATGTTCACAATTGCCCCTTTCTTCTTCTTTACCATACCTGGCAGCACAATATGTGTCATCATGTTAGCAGAGGCAATATTGGTATGGATTGTGTCCCACAGCATATCCTCAGACAGATCAGTATAATAGTTCGCGTAGCCAGCAAACATTCCCACATTATTCACCAAAATCCCAATTTCTCTGTCTTTCAGAGCCTCCTTAATGGCTGGGTAAGGCTCACGCCCCTTGCTGAAATCAGCTACAATGAACTCTGTCTCCACGTTGTAGGTCTCAGCTATGCTCCTGGACACGGCCTCCAGCTTCTCCTTGTTCCTGCTGACCAGGATGATGTTGACTCCCCGCTTTGCCAGTTCTTGGGCGTACGCCTTCCCGATGCCATCCGTGCTGCCTGCCAGGGAGAACAACAACAGGATGAACAAGGTGAGAAACAGAGCAACCCCAGCCTTCTCTTTGACAGTTCTTTCAATTATAGCTCTAGTCCCTTTTCTGAGATCATGTGGCGCTGAAGATGTTGATTTCAAAGCCACAACATTAAAGACAACGTTGTCAGTAGCCACCTTCTGCAATCCCCCTCACACAAGTTTTATAGTTTCTATGACAAGAGAGAGCTCAAAGCAGAACCTTAATGACAGGCAGAGATGTCAAGAGGTAGAGGACTCGAACTGTGTTGAAGGACTAGAGCACATATGAAAACATCATAGCAAAAAAAGGATCTCGTCTGCATCTCTGTCTACACTTGCAGGTGTTCATGGTGTACCTTGTAAATTTTGGGGGAAAATTGCTGTAATTCCTTCTCAGCAGTCAGTAAATCCCTTAGCTTGTCCATATCCTGAGGAACTGAATCTAGTAAGGCAATGAGCAACTGCCACTCGAGCAGATTAACCTGCAACCAGAGGTAATACAGGCCCCAGGTTGTGACATAAAGCTCACCCAGCAGCACAAGCTATAAGTCTCACAGTACTGGCACAGTATGTCACATAAACATAGGCAAATATGAGACTTCCTCTCTTACCAGTGACCACAGCCCACTGTCCATACTGCCTGACGAGATCAACCTCCCCGCCCAGCCTGGGGATGACGTGCAGCCGCAGCATGCTGTAAGTGCCACACGCCAGAGACACACACTTTCTGACTGTGTACCAGGCTCCAACAAGAGCCAGGGCCTCCATGTAGAAACTGCAGGAACGACTGATTTCCCTGTACAAGAGGGAGAAATGATCCACTGCTGCCATGGTGATTACAAGCCTGGAAAAAAGAGAGATACAGGCAATTACAACCGGCTCTTGGGCCATGTAAACTTTTCAGACTGAATGGATAACCTTTGAGATTCAGCATGTTACAGTCTGATCAGTGTTTTGATACAGAAAACCCACAAGTCAGCCTGCTAAAACTTGGGTATCACCTACCATCATCCTCACTGATATAGGTACTGTTTAGCCCTTGTTCTAGGGTTCAGTTATTAATCAGTTATACTGCAATGACACTGACCAACAACACCGCAAACAAAACTATTCAAGCAGGAGAAGCCCAACATGTCAAAACTAATTTTGGAAGATGAAGAACTTCCTGTAAGAGAGGCAAGGATGATCAGCAGGACAGAGCTGAGACGCAAAGAAACAACGGGCTCTTTCAAGGCCGAAAAGCTACACGGGAGAGAACGCAAGCCCTGAGGCAGAACTTCATTCCCACCGCATCTCCCGCCGCCCCCGAACCAGGGC
>NW_021938838.1:730876-855980 GCF_001715985.3 Manacus vitellinus
GCTCGGGACACTCTGGCCAACACAATGCGCTGACATCGTCTGTTAACTACTCACCTGGATGCCATGCGAGGCTGTGCTTTCTCCCAGCAAAGTCACTGGAAATCCTGCCATAACGGAGGCGTGCTCAATTGCTACCTACCTGTCCCTTTTTTTACCATTACCTCTGTTTCTTTACTTTCCTCTTGCCGGAGAGGTACTTTTTCCTGTATTGTGATCACACACCTGGCCTGACCTCTAAATCACAGACCACAGGTTGCAGAATGGGTCACGCTGGAAGGGACCCCCGTGGTTGGGACCATCTGGCCCAACACCCCGCTCGAGCAGGGCCATCCCAGGGCTCATGGCACAGCGTTGCATCCAGAGGTTCTGGAATATCTCCAGAGAGGGAGACCCCACACCCTCCCTGGGCAGTCTGTCCCGGTGCATGGTCACCCCCACAGCAGGGAAGTTCTTCCTCACGTTCAGGTGGAACTTCTGTGCATCAGTTTCTGCCTGTTGCCTCTCGTCCTATTAAATAAGTCCTATTATTATGTTTCAATTACAGTCATATTTAAATGAGCTGGTACAATCATGTTGTTTGTACTGTCTCTTTTTAAATGTGCGGACTACAAGTGCAACTAGAAGGTCCAGAGCAAGATTCTGAAGAGAAGAATATTGAAGTTGCAGTTAATCAAAGGCAGCATAAAGACAGCGTGAATGAGTGTAGCTCTGCAGACACCTTCCAAGGAGTGCAAAAGGGTAAATCTGTAGAAGAGCTAAGCTAACAGACAGTGCTTGGGATGACTCAGATACACCATTACTGTAGTCTCTCTACATGCAGAGTTAAGACTCTTGTTAAATGCAAATTAGTGTTAATTAATTGTAATACACAGTAGATGTCTAAGACCATAAGAACATTGATGCCAGTACTTTGTTGTCACTGCACGTTATAATAATCTAAAGAGTAGTGGGTATTACCTGATTTCCAGATCTAAAAAAAAAAATAAATGCATATTTCAGCAGATAAATTTGCTACTACTTATTTTACTACTTTGCCTTCTAAAAACATTAAGTTTCATTAAAATTGTCAGCAAAAATCTTGGTTAAAACCCTCTTCCTCCTGAAATTCACATTCAAGTGCTCTTCAATATTTCTCTAAAGTAATTGGCAACATGACACATTTTCCCCACGCTTGCTGTTAAATTGCAACTCCTTTTCTTACTTACAAAGATGTTAAAACTCAAGAGAAAGCTGTCAACTGTATGTCCAGAGCAGACCAGCAGAATGAACAAAAATCAGGTGTTGATCACGAGTCTGTGACCAGCTCATCCAGTCAAAGGACAGCAGAAAAGAGGGGCTCTGTAAGGTAATGCATTGCTTGTGGATGTGTTTTATTTAAATCTTGGCATCACTGAAGTCAGTGGGAGTTTTGCTGCTCTGCATGTTATCTTAACTCTGGAGAACAATTTTGCAGATGAACTTAAGAATAATCAATGAATCAGGAATTAGTGATATCTCCAGCATCTGTACAGATGTTTGGGGTTTTTATGGCCACAGTAGCAAACTACATTCTAACTACATGAGGTAGTCTATTTAGTGGATCTGGAGAAAATTGTGCAAACTCTTGTGGGAGTCATTTGCCAGTAGATTTGACCATTTCTCAGCATCAGTTCAGACAAGGCATTGTGTTAATTCCTCGTGGCATTCCCAGCCAGCCACAGCTGGAAAGTAAAACTTTCTTGAGTGCTATTTCAGAGTCAGCATTTCATTAAAATGTTGGGCTGAGAGCTACTGATTTTTTTGTCTGAGAAAAATGTTGCATAGTGGCTGTGCCACCCAAGGTCCTGTACCAAAGCAACAAGGAACAGAGGAAAGAATTGGAGAGGAAGGAAGGAGAAGCTAACAGAATCACACTGCTCTTTTCCAGGAAGATGGACTCTCTGATTCCCTACCCATTTTCCTACGTACTCTCTGTTTTTTAGCAGAAGGGTCTGGTAACTCACTTAAAACAGGTAGAAATGAGAAGCCACTCTAAAAAAACCTACTGCTTTTTTAATTTGGAATATAGTTTTGAAAGCTCTAACTATTTCTGTTGCATGAAAGAACTATTAATTGTGTTGCATTGGAATCTGTAAGGAAGCAAAAGATTTCAGAATGTGCACTGAAATACATTTTTTGTTTTGCTTCTGCTTCCTGTTATTATTTCAGAATGACAAAAAAGACTCTGCTGGACATCTGTAAACAGCAGAAGTTATACTGGACTCCCTACTTAAATGATACACTTTACTTGCATTATAAAGGTAAGATGTGGACATGACTGTTTAGATTTATCATTCCAAGTAGCATTTTAGCAGAGAAGCTATTTCATGGCTCACTAAAGTAAGATATCTAGTCATTCTTTTAAATTAAAAACATAAGTTAATTTTATATAATACTGGAATTGGGAAACAAAATGTCTCAATATGAAGGTAGAAAAATAAACTGATTATACATCTAATTCACTTTGTGTAGTCATTCAAGGGATCAGTAGGAATCAAGGGACACATTTTTGGGTTTTTTTCCTAAAACAACAGCCTCTGAGAAGTGTCTTAAAATACTGGTCTGGGTTGCATTCAGAGGAAAATATATGTTTTTTTCCTTAAATGTGCTTGTACAAAGAGGTTTTGTTGCAGGGTTTGACCGGCTGGAGAACCTGGAGGAGTACACGGGGCTGAAGTGTCTGTGGCTGCAGTGCAACGGCCTGAGGAAGATCGAGAACCTGCAGGCGCAGACAGAGCTGCGCTGCCTCTACTTGCAGCTCAATTTGATTGAGAAGATTGAAAACCTTGAGCCCTTACAGAAGCTGGATTCCCTCAACATCAGTAACAACTACATTAAGACCATTGAGAATCTCTGTAAGAACTGTTGGTACAGTGTGTTGTAACCTTGGCCAAGCCCACGTTCCTAAGCTCTGACTAAGCTGTTATCAGTGGCACTAGTTTCAAGGGATAATTTTATTCATGATAGAATTTTGCACAATATCCCATACCAAAGTCCACAGGGTTTCTGTTGAGGAGTCAAACCTATGTATTTTGCAAATTAAATCGATGAAAAAAGAGAATACGTAGGAACTACTTCACGTGGATACCTAGAATAATTAGGTATTTTTTTCCTCACTTCTTAGTACCATCTCAGTCTTATCTGTGCTGCAGACAGGCTGACAATCCAGTTTTCACTATTTACTTTACAGTTAAGATGTGCTTTGGCAGTTGCAGACACAATTAATGAATCTCTTATGTCTGCTAAAAGATTTATTCTGTCTTCAGCAGAAAATAAAAACAATTCCCCTACATTACCACTTGCATACATTGGAAAATTTTGAAACGTGTGTAACTAATTAGTTTGAAATGTGAATGAAGGACAACCACTATCCCAAAACCAAACAGCTGTTTCTCCCAGGGTGAAGAAAGCAGCTTTGGAGGCCTAGCCAAAAAGTGCATATAGCAGAATAACAAATTTCAAAAAAATCTCCAAATTCAATACAAACAATTAGTTTGACAATGCAGTTTTTTACTTGCTCCAGGAACCCCTCTGTGAAGCAACAACTCTTACCTTTCCTCTCCTTGTCCTTGTTGTCCTGCAGCTTGTCTGAAAGTCCTGCAGACTCTGCAGATTGCTCACAACAAGCTGAGGACAGTGGAGGACATCCAGCACCTGCAGGAGTGCCCCAGCATTTCTGTTCTGGATCTTTCCCACAACTGCCTCAGTGATCCAAGTATTGTAACTATTCTGGAGACCATGCCTAACCTGGTAAGGCAAACACAGCTCAGGGTTCCTGTCCTGTGTGTGGGTGAGCCCCATGGAGTGGTGTGGTTGGGGAGTTCAGTGCACAACAGGCACTGGTTTAAAAGAAACATTATTAACCATTGTTTTATTTCTTGTTGATTACTTCTAACACTCAGGGTGTTTTATTCACCTCTTGTTTTTGAAATGACAGGGAAAGTGCATATCCAGATTGGGGTTTTTTTGCTACTCAACTTTAAAAATGGTTCCCCTTGTTTCTCTAGCACGTGCTGAATTTGATGGGAAACGAGGTGATAAGGAAAATTGCTAATTATAGAAAAACACTTATTGTTCGACTAAAACAACTAACATATCTGGATGACAGACCAGTTTTCCCAAAGGATAGGTAAGAAACACAGCCTTCTTCATTACACAGCAATGAAGATCAAATGCTAATGATCACTCACACACTTTTTGTCAAAATTGTCATGGAAGGAAAGGAAGACTGACCAGTATAATTTATTGGAGGTGGATGACTTAGAGGACAAGAGTATTGTATTGCAGACTTCTACATCTAACATACCTAGAAAAAAGCAATCTATTTTTTTACAAAAGAATTCTTGAGCAGAATGCTCTTAGGCCAAGTCTGTAGAGCAGAGGCAAATCCAGATTTCAGCAGAATCTGAGCGGGTGTCTGGAAGAGCCAAGCCAAGCCCAGCCCAGTCTCTGGGGCTGTGATCCCCAGCATTTGGCTAGCTTTATTTTTTTGTTTCAGTTCCACATACAAGATGAGATACACGTTCATCCCTGTTGCATAAGGGATTGTCACTGCTAAATGCTTTTTTTTCTATTTTGTGCTCTTTCAAGCTATTTTAAATTTCTCTGTCATTGCAAAGATGGGCTTTTGTAGCTGTATTACAGTGAGCTTTTGTGTTTTCATTAGAGCCTGTGCAGAAGCCTGGGCTGTTGGAGGGCTTGAAGCTGAGAAAGTAGAAAGGGAAAAATGGGAAACCAGAGAGAGAAAAAAAATCCAAGATAGCATTGATGCGTTAGCAGCAATGAGGCAAAAAGCAGAGGAAAATAAAAGACAAAAGTGCATGGAAGAAGGAGATACAAGTGCAGCATGTGGAAATGGAGATGCAACAGATATCCTAGAAGGTTTGTGCTTACAATTTTGGAAGCTGTCTGTAATCACTTCAGTTTGAATCTTTTATCTGATATTCTTTGGGTTGACTAACAAGTAAAATTTGTTCTGCAAGCAAGTGAATTGCACAAAGGAGAGGACAACCAGCACTTGTTGCTGATTCATCAAAGTCCTCAAGCATATATTTAAATATGTAGTCACTTGTGTCTTTTCAAAGTTAACTATAAGGACCAGCCAATTGTTTACTACAGTGTTTTCTCTAGATGATTTTTTTTTGCCTGGGAACTTTATTTGCTGGGGAGTTGAGATGGGAAATCCCACAACATTGCTGCAGTCTTGGGAGGACTGCTCATCCACAAATAGCTGCTCAAGTGAAGTAGGAGCTTTTGCTGCATATTTTAGGCCAGTGTAGTAATGTTTGGACATTTAGATGAGCAGTGGTAGATTGACTGAGCAATTTTAATGAACTTGTTTCTTCTGTAGGAGCACCTGCAAATTCAAAAGATGGTGATGGAAATTCTAATACATCAAAGCCTTCAAATATATCAGCAGAGGAAGAAGCTCAAGAGAAGACTGAGAAATTTAAAGATGAAGGTTTTGATGTTAGTGATGAAGTGATAACACTTCTACCAAACAGGGAAGATAACACATCTGGAAATATTCCTGCTGGAGTTCAAGAGGATGTGCAGGAACCAGACTTTTACAAATGTGCAAATCTCAACCAGGAGACAGATGGTAACGTACCCAGTGAGGAACCAAAGCAAACTGAGGGTGCAGAGATGATGAGCCAAACTCTGCCTTAGAGCAGCCTCTGCTGATTCATAGATAAGAACATTCCATTAGATTTCCACAGTGACTAGGGAAAATCAAGCAATACTGGATAAAATATTCTTTAAATACAACAAATAAAAAAAATTCTGAGGGCTTAACCTGCAACTTCTGCAGCTTAAGGGTGGAACTGCACTTCTCAAAGATGCCAGGTTTAGTGACAGGACAGGCTTCCCTTGGTGCCACTGTGCAGTCTGTCTGCCAGCAGAGGCTGGTCATCCCTCCAGAGGTGGGTTTGTGCCCTCACACATGGAAGAATGCTTTATAGATTGTGGAATACATTATTGCCAATTAAAAATATGAATTTACACACTATAAGATATAAGAGAGACCAAGAATGTGCTGGAAAGACCAAGTGCTGGATTCAGCTGTGAGTTCTGCAGTGGTGGTCAGTCCCCAGCAGTTTGGTTCTGCAGTGCTTGCTCTTGCAATGTGGACATTGTTTTATTCAGTTAGCTCTCTCCAACTGACTGTTGTTTGTTCTTTAGATCTGCCAAGACAGGAGGCAGCCACTGACAAGGCCCTGCTTCCTGAAGGGGATGAATATGCTGGAATGGAGCAGTTCAAAGTGGAGACACTGGAGAAACTTTATCTTGATGTATGTATTGGACTGAGATTTTGAGAAGTTTACATGTGGGTATTGTCTTCTCCAGGGTAATTCCTGTAACATCCTGGCCAGTATGCCCAGGTTCTTAAGAGAGCTCTACTATTAGGATAAGTAAGAGGAACCCAAAAGGTAAAGTTGCAGAGGTATTCATTCTGTCCATGTAGCATATATAAAGAATTTACCACTGCTTCCAAAGTTTATTTTGTCCTTAAAATTTTTGTCCTACAAGTGCTTTTGTCCTATAAATCACCTGAAGTTGACCTTCTATCTCTTTGATTTCTCTGGAGAAGCTAATGAGGGCTCTCATTTAAAAACAAATCATATCAAAAAGAATCTAGTAGATACATTGGTCCTCTTAAGCAAGACTCAAATGAAATATGCAGTTGAAAATGTGAACTATTGCAAAAAAAAAGCATAAGGAAGAAATAGCAACCCCATCATTGTCAATGTTATCTACCAGTATCAGGTACTTTAAATTAATTCTCAAAATAGAACTTGGAGGTCTATTTCCAAGAAAAGCAGGATTTGCATTATTCAGGTATATAGTAAGTAATTGACATTTGGAATATGGTCCTGTATTATCTAAGACTGCTACCTTTAAACATGTTTACCACACTTAACCCTGGGCAGGACATGGATACCACTGAGAAATACACCCTCCCTTCAGAGCAGAACTGTTCAGTGTGTCCTGACAAGGACACTGCTGCTGCACTGACAGTGTCACACTGTGACACAACCAGCAAGAACAAACTTCTGGCCTTACCATTTCCCAGAGCACTTCATATACTCTTTGATACCTTACAGTGCCATGCTTAACTACTGCCAGAAAAGTCTCATATCTTTGCCATGCTCTCAATCTCCCAGGAAAAAATTCCATGTTCTCCAAGGGCTCAACCCACTGCTTCAGTAGAGGGTTTGCTGCTGCCTCCTCCTGCTTGGCTGTCTTTAATAATGGGTTTAAAAAACACAGTGGAGAGAACTGGCAGCAATTCAAAGCATACACAATACTATCTTTAAAAGCAGATCTTGCAGGGTCTGAAATAAAGGCTTTAAATGTGTGGTGATACTGTAGGTACCCACGATGTGAGGAACTCATCAGTTCAGTGTTTGGTTTTCCCCTGGTGCTCAGTGGCACCATAGGAAGCTCCTTTGCACAAACTGTGACATAAAGAACTGTTCATCATGCACCCCTGGGGTTTCTTTAGATCTTAAACAGGGACTATTTTAATTCTGCAGGAGAAAAGCCAAACCCAGATCACACACTAATGCACATTTCAGTGTCCTTTGCTACTTTGTTCTCCAGCCAGGTTTAGGAACAGCAAGAGCTTCTCCCAGCAGACCCCCTCCTGTACTCACATCGCTGCAGACATTCCAAGGAGCCGGAGTGCTGCCATGGCAGGGGATGGCTGGGAAGGGCTGGTGAGGAGCTCTGGAGCAGCACAGCTGTCCTGGTTCGGATCCCGACTGTGGATGGTCTGGGGAGTGAGATAAGGGAGGAGAGTGGAAGGATTTGCAATGTGGTGGTTGTGACATCCCTGTGTCAAGCAGAAACAAGCTCCTGTTGCTGCACAGGCCTCGGCAGTGTCTGACCCACATTCCATGTACCTAAACCAGGAGGACTTTTAGTGAGTGATTTTGGTTTGGTCTGCAGGTGCACCCTGGTGATTGCAGCAATAACAGCTACTTCACCTCCCTGCTGACTCCAAATTCCACCCACTAACATTAGTCTCAGATCTGAAGTTGTACTTGTTGAATGCTGTTTTTGTAAAGCTGTGTCACTGCAGGCCATGCTGCACTGGCCCCAGCTGTGAGAGGAGGATGGGGGGCACTGCTGGCCTGGCCTCACACCCTGAGCACTGCCCTGGAGAAGGTTCCCAGGGAGCAGAGGTGTCCTCCTTCAGGGGTTACAGTAGCTAATTCATGATCTGTCATTGTCTTCAGGAACTACCTGATTTAGAAGATGTAGATGTAACTGAATTTCCCCCAGAAGATGAAATCTTTGTTCAGAAGGTAACATTTTTATCAATTCCAGTAATGAAGCTTGCCTAAACACATTCACAAATGTTTTGCAAAGTGAGGATAATCTAAGTTGTGAAATGCTGGGTTGGGAGGTGCAATCAGTTATGCATTTATAAACTAAAATGGATGATTTCAGCAGATCATATCCACTTGTAAATCTTTTTTTTTAATTTGATTTTTATATTATTCTATAGCAAAAATAGGAGAATGAAAACCTAAGATCAAGTAATGCACCAGTTACATAAGTTTAATTTCTTAGTAGTATGTAATGTTATAATGAAGATTACTCTTAAAATACACTTTACCAGTACTACTATGCTGCAAAGGACTGAATAGAGAGAACAAAGCACCTGCTGCTGAATAAAATCTGACATTTCAGCTGAAAACACAGAGATTGACCCTCCTCTGCTCCACTGCAGGCCAGTCCTCGTGCACATTAGCACTTTGCTTTGCTCAAGCTAATCTTTTAGGCAAAAGCCTATAAGCAGAAACAGAAGGGGCAAAAAGAAGGCACCAAAGACTAAAAGCACAGTTTTGGCTCTCCTGCTAATCAGAGAATCATCCTGGCCTTGCTGGAGACAGGGGCTGGTACAGGACATGTTCTTACAAGTCTCTCCAAGGTAACTTTTCTGACAGTCAGCACGAGGCATGGAATTTATTTTCTCTTTTGGTCACAGACTCACAGCAGCGTTGCAAAATGTCTTGGCCAACAAAGCCTCCAATTAAAAGGTGGCAAGGAAAGGGAACAAAGGATTAGTGGAGTCTGTGTTAGCAGCTGTCATGCTGCAAAGGGTGCTCAGCTCTTGACTGAAGACAAATGAAGATGTTAGTCAGGTTTGGAGTAAAGTAATCCAATGCAGCCCACACACTGCTGAATTGCTGAAATAGGGCTTTTTATGAACTGTTGCTGGTTTATGGTCAGTTGGTCACTGAAGCCTGAGGAATAGTTAACCTGAGAGCCATCCATACAGCAGCAGGGCTGGGGGGGAAGCACATCTTCCCTACGTTTTGGGAGAACACCACATCGAAGCTGGCAACTGTTACATGGATCCAAGTGATAGTTACACATCCTTTAGCTTTTATATCTAAGAATAATATATTTTCAATTATGTTTTCTACCTTTACAGCAGGACTATCACCCAAAGATTGAAATAATTTCTGAAGTGACAAATGACAGCGATTCTGCATTAGAGGAAAACAATAAAAGCACGTTTGAGAAATCAGTAGAAGAAGTTCCAACAGCAATTTTTTCAAATGCATGTAAGAGCCATAAAGAGCATGAAGAGGAGGAGCACTTAAGACCCCTTCTTGAAAGCTTCTTTACAGAGCCTGCTAATTCAGAAAGACACCTGGAGATCAAAGATAAAAAAGCAGCCCCCTTGAAACCCTTGATACAAGAGGTAGTCACTGAGCCCAAGGACCATCTGCTCTTGTCACCAGTCTGCCATCAGCCAGATGACCCAAGCCCATGGGAAGAGGATGGTAAGATTACAGTGACATTACTGATCACAGAGGAAAAGGTGGGTGGCACATGCACACTAAAAGTAAGGGTCTGTTCAGCTCTCATTGAAGATTGTTAGTTACAATCACCTCTTCCTTTTATTTGTGTGGGAATCCTAATAAATTAGGAATTAAAATGGTATTTTCTCTTTCTCTACAGAGGATTTCTTGCTGAGTTTCATTGAAATGGTTTTAAAAAATTGGACTCTACGTTTCTTTTTTCAGCATTAAAGACCACCAAGTGATTTTTATCTGTGTGTTACCTCTGTGCTTTTAACAGGGGCTGGCAGTGATGGAGAAGCTCCAGTGATGGAGGGCCTGGCTGAGGGTGAAGGGTGTCCTCACAGAGCACCAGGGGACAAGGACACTGAGAGTGGATTGGATTAATCCCTTTGGAAAAAAAGGGACCAAATCTGGATCTGTGTGCATGGGACCATCCCAAAGGATGGAGCCCAGCAGTGGGACCATCACTTGGAACTGGCACCACCCGGTGACACACAAACCCCCTGGCCCAGGCTCTGCAGGGCAGGGGCTGTTCACTGCTTTGCAAACTGCTGTTCTGAGGTTAAATTCCATCCTCCTGTTCTTTGTGCCTTTGCATCCTTCTAGAAATTACTTAGTTAAATGTTTATATCTCAGGGTTTCAATACAGATGGAGTTTCAAAGCAAAATGTAACATGTATCTGTCATTTGAATCAAATAAAGATTCTGCTTGTAACCACACCCTGTGAGAGTGGCCTCATCATCAAGGGCTGACAATGTTTTTGTGACACAACCACCACCACAGCAGCAATGGCCTCAGCTCTGAGTGACCTCACTTCACTAAGCCCTGCTCAAATTCAGGTGAGTGTCTTTTTTCATGTTTCTATAAACACTTAATAATTCGTGATAAATAGAATTGAACAGGTCTTGTAGATGTGCAGATTTAAAGAAATAAAATATTACCCTGGGCTTGTTGAAAAGCTGTATTTCCAGTTAGCTGGGCTTAGGTGCCACCTGGTGGCAAGAGAACTGGATCTCACAGTGACACAAAGTAATTGTAAAAGCCCTCAGGGAAGACAACACAATTGCTTTAAATTTCAGCCATTTTCCACTTTCCATGGATTAAAACATGCTGGTAAAATCCTTGGGCTCCAGGACAGGGGGGGAGGGTGAGCCAAGGGCCTGTGGAGAACAGGCTTGTCTGAAAGCACCAGCAAAGGAATCTGCCCTTCAGAAAGCTGCAAATGCTGCCAGCAACCTGTGGGAGCTTCCTCCTAAAAAGTAGCTGCTTCCTTTTCTGGAAGCTGGATAAGGACCACTTTGAGGGCTTTGGGTTGTGCATTTTCTGTGCTGTGTTTTAGTGCCTGTCCTGGTACCCTCCTCCTATACTAGAAACAAGGAGGGACTATATTATGTTTGTAAACAAAAGATTTTTAAAAAGTAATCCAAGAGTGAAGTTTGAGCTCTATTATCACTGAAAGCAAGAAAACCAGGATACATAAAAAAAAAAAGGCAGCAAGTGGTTTCAAGAACTACAGATTCCTTTACTGTGGGTATATACAGATATACCCACCCTGACCAGCATTTTAGTTTGGAGAATTCAGCAGCTTTCTGAGCTGTGTTTGCCACATTTCACACGTGAGGTGTCTCCAGGTCCTGTGTGTTCACAGTGACCACAACCCACCAGCAGGGCCTGTTTGAGCTCACAGGTAAATCCCTGAATCTTACAGGAGGTTTGCATCTGGGAAGGAGAAAAGGAGTGAGGGGTTGGCGAAAGGAGTGAGAGAAATGCCAAAGCAGGACTAAATGAGAAAAAGGAAACACGTTTAATTAGTGTTTTCTGTAAAACTTTACAAATGTACAGCATAGTGCAAAACGCAGTCTCAGCACGTCACCTTCGAGTAAAATCAACAGTGTGAAAAGCCGAGGAACACGAGCTTGGCTCTTCACAGGAGTGGCTCCCAAGTTCTCTTCTGGAGGTTCCTCTCTCCCTGCCAAGCTCCAATCCCATGTTTATAGTAGAGCAAAAAGCCTAAAGAAAACCCCAAGGACCCTCCCGAGAGGCTGCTCCCCACGAGCTCAGGCTGCCCCTGCACGGAGCCGCGGCCCGGGACGGTGTCGGGCCCTGGGCCGAGCTGAGCCGGCCCTGCACAGGCAGGTCCCCGAGTGGGTCATTGCTCAGCCCAACCAGGAGGGCACTGAACCCACACCCAACCTCAAGCATGCCACAGGCTTCGGAAAAAGGCTTCAGGAGCTTGAGGTTAAGCATGTGCTTCAACACCTTGTTGGATCAATACATTCAGTGTTAACATTTCAGCAGCCGAGAGTGTGGGAGCTCAGAGAAGGATGTGAATCTTGAACACACACTGCTGGGTGTCAGCAGACACCAGACAGCCTTCAATTATCTATGAGAAAAGAATTAACCAGAGTGCAACTCAACGACTTTCCATCGCTGGAAATGGCAAAATAGTGGCAAATGGGCTGATCTAGGTGAACTTTCTGAGCACAAATCCCTTGAAAAGGAAAACCTTTTCCAGGATACACTCAAGCACATCATCTAAATACCAGGCCAATGGGGGCTGCCAGAATTTTCCCTTAGTCCTGAACACAAAAACAGTGGCTGGGATTAATTCAGAAGCTCTCACACCCTGCTCCTGCACAGACTGCACCACCGAGGCAGTGACAGAGCTCCCAGCACACAGGAGTCAGCTGGGGGAAAATGTGCTCAAAAGTGAACGTTTCTGAACTAACACATCTGTTCACATAATGATAAATGGATGGAGGAAAGGGCTGTGACAGGAAGGTCCATTTAAAACATGCTCATCTTATTGTCATTTTGAGCCTGCACTCATCTGATTGGTTGACTGCATTTTGGTGTGGATGCTGCTTGACCAAGATGCTCAGAAATCTGGTTTATAACCAAGAGCTGTCATGGCAATGAAAGGGGACAGAGCATTTCTTCAAATGACACTGGCACAGCTTACACCTCCCTGTCTAAGCCCTTAGGAGGCCTGAGTTAATTGAATTTCCTGGATCTGTTCTACTGCATTTGAGTAGCTTTCCTAAGGAAAAGCAACTCAGGTAGAGGATATTGAGATAAATAATATGTTCTCATTAGAACTACAGCATAAAAAACAAAGCTCTGCTTTGTTGAGAAACTCAGTCGTCAGAAACCACATGGAAGGGGAAGATTAGTTCAGCCTTTGAGGCTGGTCTCAGATGCACAAAGGACAGAAGAAAAGTTTGTGGGACATGGTGGACTAACCCTTCTGCTTCTCTCCTACACTGAGCAGCTGAGAGTCCTTCTAAAAGGGGGATCCAATCAATTGAACTCTTTAATCAGATTTTATACATCAATAAACCAACGGGCACATCTTCAGAGGAAATAGAACAGGTCAAAGCCAAGGGAAAAAAACCATTGGACTGGACATGGAATACTTAGCCAGCACCAAACCCCAGAGTGTGCTCCCTCAGCCCCCTCTGCACATGAAAAACTGCGTGTGCAGAAGAGTCTATCCCTTTTTTATGTTTTTAAGTATGGAGTGCCCTGCCTTTATCTAAGAGAAAAGAAATTTGGGGCAAAACAAATCCCAAGCAACAAATGCTCTCAACTCAGCGTGGGATGTTTTGTGGCCTGTGATGGTCTGTGGCTCCCCTGAGAGCCAGAGACACGTCCTGGGGGGTCACTCAGAAAATTATCTTCTGCACACCCTGAGAGATCTGTTTCCTACTCACCCTAGGAGGACAAGGGAGAGGCACAGGTGCATCCTATCAAACCCAGAAAATGGATAAAAAAATATTTGTAGAGCATTAGATTATTTTCCTATTTCAAGAAGAGCATGGAGAAGGGTCAGGCATCTTAGCTAATCTGTGCTGCCCCTGTAAAATCCCACAGTTTGCCGTAGCAGACACTAGTCAGGATCACTATTTTATGAAGTCCCAGATGGACTTTCAAGCTACTTTTCACTTAAATTTTGTTAGAAGTTTTGAAATTTCTAAAAGCATTTTCAAGAAAAAAAAAATCCTGCCAAGTTTTCACTCCCCCTAGGAGCAAGCACCAGAAACAGTATTTTGTTTTCAAAAACACTGAAAACCAGGTGCAGGGAGAGCAACGCAACAGCTACCAACCATTTCCATCTACTCCAAAAAAAGGGCACAAAAAGAAACTCTCTAGTGGGTTTCTGAGTCACTTTGGTTTCTTTACATTCAAACCTGTGGATGCTTGGATGGGTGGGAGGGAGATGTTGGTTCTTGGAAGCAAAATCACTGGCTGTTGTCTGTTGAAGAGCTCAGGTTTAAAGGGATGTCCCCCTGGACCCCCACAGAGGACAGGTAGGAAGCCACATTTTCAGGTGGAACATAAAGGGATGAGCTCTCAGGCAAGCTGAGGAGGTCGTTTCCAAAGATGGACTGACGGTCGAGGAGGAACTGCTGGGCACTTTCCAGGATGACATCCTTCCCTGGGAATGCAAACACACAGGAGAAAACTCAGCTTCTGCAGGGCAAGTTACCCAACTTTATTCTGTACAACTGAAAAGTGACAGATCCTCATTGCAACAGCAGTGAGGAGCCTCATGCCAGGCAAAAATCACTTGGAAACACTTGAGTCACACCTGGACTCACTTAAAGCCTGTTAAGATCCATGGGAATCTCTGCAGGTCACCAGGTGGGTTCTGCCTGGATGCTGAGATGCCTCCCAAGAAGTGAAAGAGGGATGACCAAATGGTTGGAGACACTGGGGAGTGGATGAGAGCAGCTTCTCTTCTCCTTCACTAAGAACTCTCTGGCTTTCCTCCTCTTTGTAGAAGGAGACCTCTGTCAGTTGTCCCATTATTCCAGCATCCCACCACTGCATGGGCCACAAAGGCTTTGCAAACAGGGGATGCTCAAGGACTCTCCCTGGTGTAGCTGGGCTTTTTTTTTTAATGCCTTTGAGATGCTCATGCAAAATGCTGAGGTTGGAAGTCCTTGAACAACATGCAATAAATCAAAAAGTGGCTACAGCACCAACCAGAGCTCACAAAAACTTCTCTTTCAAGTCTATCCCAGCTGAATACACATGAAAATAATAATATATCACTATTTCATGACCAGGAAAACACTTCTAGATTCATGTCTAAGGTCAGTGACACACTTCATCAGTCAGTGAGTGGGAGATCAGCTGGACAGTTCCCCTGAGGTTTGCTCAAAGGTCTGGAGAAACAGAGACACAGCCTTTGCCTCTGGCTGCCAGCAGCTTCCAGGGCACCTCCTGTGCAGCAGGAGCCAGAGCAAACCCAGGACCTGTGCAGCTCTTACCACCCCACCCACGGAGATCACCACAGTGCCCTGAGGTGGCCACGAACAGGCAGAGAAAGCAGATGCTTGACAGACCTGGAGAGGACCCATGGCAGAAATGGGGGCAGTTCAATTCCATTTACACCTCAGTTTATCCCTCACACCTTCCCCACTGTGCAGTAACTGGCTCAGCAGCTGCTGTGGCAACACTGCTGACTGGCAATGATGGAATAAAATAACAACCATGGTCTGGAAGTAAAATAACAACTCCCCTGGCAAACAGTCAGTGCTGGCCGTGGTATCCACTGCTGCCACTGTGAGCACCTCAGTGACATCCCTTTCCCAGCTGCTGCTCCTACCTGGGCAGGTGCTGTTAAACGGGGGGTTGAACACTTTTGGGGGCAGCTCAGTTGCATTCTTCTCCAGATCCACTGTGAGTCGCTGCATCTTGATGCAAAAATATAAACTACAATGTACAATCATACAAAGACGGGGAGCTCGTTAGAACTAGGCCACTGGGAGCATAGGTGCTTCATCACGCTCCCAACACCTCCCAGGAACAGCAGCCACCCTCCTGCCCTGCCTGTCCCCCAGCTCACTGCACCTCCCAAACCCCCAGACCCAGGGCTCCAGGGCAGATCTGCCTGCAGGAGAGGCTGCAGGAGGTGCAATCCCCCCTGGAGCACTGGCTGACGTGGCTCATGTCACCCGAGGTGGCCAGGCTGGTGTCCCGTGGCTGGCTCAGGTCCCTTCCAAACCCAGGCCATTCTGTGCCTCTGTGATTATTATTTTCATATCTCAGAAATACTCACCGGGGACAGGCTGGCCTCCATTTCAGTCATATTCCACTCACTCAGAGATAAATTGGGATTAAAGACCTGCTGGGAGACAAACACAGTTAGGGCTCTGAAGGGTGGAATGGTCCTCCACTGTCTGCTGGAGGGTTGTAGCCCTGCACCAAGGGAAGCTACAGGCAAAGGCTCCTGTGTACTGGGCTAAGGGGGCACTTGTGAGACCCCCAGGCCCTGCTGCTGCCTGGAGGGACAGCACAGACACGGGTGCCACGGAGGTGTCACAGACCAGGGCAGCTCTTTGTGTCACTGCACATGCAACTTAAAGCCCTTTTTCACTGCTCTAGGACACCTCCAGAGCCATGTGGGCTTTAAAAGCATTCCAAAACTCAGTAGCAGAGGGCAGGTTCCTGTTGCATCATTGCTTCCATGGCAGTCAGTCTGAGCAGTCTGGGAAAAGGAGCTGTTGATCTGGGGCACAGCTCTATGATTCATTATCACTCTCGTGACGTTAGTTGCACAGAGAGAGACGTGAGTGGGTAACAGGAAAATGAGAAACATTTCCTAATGAGAAACAAGAAACAGGAACCAACAGAGCCAGTGATAGAGCAGCCCATTAGAAATGCTCCCTGTAAAGTCAAAATCAATCACAGACACTTGGGAAATGACTTGAAGAGAATAAGATTGATTTTTAAATGATTTTTCATTCCTATTTATCCATGAAAGCTTGATCTGAAGCACCTCCTCAAAGGAGCATATCTTTGACATACAGATTCCTTCCTTACGGACAGAGTTATTTGATTATTGGCAAAAACCTTTCATACACTAACTTTATGTACAGTAGAGAATAAACAAACCTTCCTATTTCTGCATGTATAGCCAAGAAAAAGCCACCATCCATTTCTAAGGAGAGGTGACCTGAGAACTGAGACAGACAAATGCCTCAGCAGAGAGAGAATTTGACATTGGCCACACTTCCCTGAACGTGGGAAAGGGGGAAAGGGGAAGGTAGTAAAAGTTAAACACTATCTAGGAGTATTTAAGATGCAGAAAATAAACTAACCCACACAAAGTAATTACCAAACTAGCTAGAGAGTCATATTAAACCTATTTTACATACATTTGTTGATTTCTTTACCAAATGCACCGTGTTTTGTGCTCTGAGAAGTTCAAATATGTTTATTTTCAGTGCAAAAAGAAAAAGCATCCTTTAATCTGAGATCTTGCTAGTTCTTGTGAGCAGGTTGAAACAGGGCTGACTCCACAGGCAGCATGTGGCAGACAAAATGCCACACAGGAAGGAGCAGCATGGTCTGGTTTGCAGCCCAAGGGAAGCCCTGTGACCCTCCCAGCTGTGACCCAGCCCCACCTGAGCAGCAGCACTCACATCCAGCAGGCTGGCAGGCTCCAGGCCGTACTGCTGGCTCCTCAGCAGCAGCTGCAGCCCCTCCAGGCTCCAGTCAGTGCCCTCCAACGGGTCTGAAATATCTGTTCTGAGAAAACACAACGGGACATGTTGCCACAAAGGACATTTGCACAGACATGTATAGAAAGCAGGACTGAGCAGCCTTCCAGCAGGGTGTTTGAATCTCATTTTGAAAACCAAGAGCCCACTGCCAGTCTGGGTTTATGCCATGTAACTTGGTTTAATCCCAGAAGCACAACTCAGCAGAGCACACAGGAGACTGGGCTGATGGTAAAACAAGTGAGACTCCCCCTCTCCTGGGTGACACACGTGGTTTGGGGATGGATAGTCTGTAAGCACCTCCTTGAGACTGGGAAAATTAAACCTTTCCTTAGAGGAAATCCTTTTAGAGGCACTTGAAACCAGAACAGGCTGCATTGCCATCCTTACTGGTCCAATAATTACTGTTAACTGATGCTTTTTAAAGGAGTGACCTTTAGCTGCAGGCATTCAGCCTGCAGGCTGCATTTACTGGAAATACTCAGCTAAAGGAGCAACAGTGAGGCCCTGCTGGGTTTAATCCCCCCAAAAGCTATAAAAAATGTCTCTTAAACTCAGGTCTTTAAAAAAGGATTATTTTGCTTCTAATAAAATGTTTTGAAGTATCCAGTGGATTCAGAAGGAGGATCCTGATTCTCTGTAAGGACCTAAAGGAAAATGGAAGCTTTTCTGATAACCCTAATGAGTGTTTGGGTTCCCCACCATTCTTCCCCAGTCCTCCTTACAGTGCTGCAGCTGCCATCAAGAATGACCTGCAGTTCCACATCATCCACCAAGCTGCACCAGGCTCTCCTTCTGCTGGTGAGGTCTCCTGAGCCCTCAGCCTTGACTTCAGAGCTGTTGGGATTTCAGCCCCAGCTGCAGCAGAGGCTCACCCAGCCTGCCCTGTGGCTGAGCCCAGGGGCACTGTGCTGGTGCCCCTTGCAGATGTGCAGCACAGTCCAGTGGCCTGCCAGCCTGCAGCACAGATGCTGCTCTGGGCTCCAGCTTTCACCTGGGCCTTGGGCAAATCCCCCTCTTCCCGCTCCCAAGGCTGTGCTGCACATCCTCTGACAGCTCTGCTGGTCCTTCAGGCAGTCACCCACAGACCCCCCAGCTCTGGGAGCCGTCCCTTGCACTTTGAGGCTCCTCTAGCAGGTGCCACAGGTACCAGGCTGCACTTGGCAACTTGGAGTCACCCTCCCTCCTTCCCTCCCCAACTCCCCCCTTCCCCACCCTGCGAGTGGGAAGGCAGAGCCATGGGAACAGGCAGGGCCACAGCTGTCCCTCCTCGCCTCACCTGTCCAGCAGAGCCCTTCTGCCCCTCCTCTCTGGCGGCTGGGAGGTCCCTGGGGCTGCAGCACAGCCCCCCTTGCCCTCCAGGACAGACTGGACCATGGCCACAGGCAGCACCGGGGGCTCGGGGCAGGCCCGGCAGCCGGGCAGGGGCACGTCGGGCTCGGCCGTGCCCTTCACGCCAGGGCTCACGGGCTCCTCCTTGATCAGCATCAGGCACTTCTCCCTGCACCAGAGACAGGGCTCAGCACCTCACACAGCTCTGCACGAGCTCCTGCTGCTGGGCAGGGCAGGGGCACAGGGGCTGCTTCCACTGCCCCTCAGACTGCCCCAGGAGGGCTTTCACTCCCCCCACGAGCAAAAGGAACCAGCAGCCTTGTTTTCTTCTCAGCAAGCTCTAGAAACGTGCTCAGCTGAAATATCTTTAGTCACTTCATCGGCCACAGTTAAAATGAATTTGCCCCATTCAATTGTTGTGCAAAGATGGGAAATGCACTTCCATGGGTTGATCACTCCTTGGGTGAGAGTTAGGTTAAAGGGTCACTGGGCTAGAGAGGTTCTCCTGAAAAAGTCTCCACCCTAGAGATAGGAGTGGGATCAGTAAAACCTTCCCATGCAGGAGTTAGGTTTGGACAGGCAAGCACTCTAGAGATCCCAGTGACACAGGCCAGGATCTCGTGGCTCTCCAGGGCTTGGAACAGAAGCTATCACAATCTGACAGTCCAGTCAGTTCTACTCGTTTGGAGTCTTGCCTTCTTCCAGTGGGAGAGGCACTCCACGTTATTCCCACATGGACATGTACCAGTGAAGTTTTTATTAGCAGCATTTTGGATGTACAGGTCTACTCTACATTACTGACAGGAGATTGCACAGCTCCCTGTGAACCTGCAGAGCTGAAGCCAAAATGACAAAGGCACGTAGATCAACAGGCACAGGGCATGCAAGCCACTCTGAGAACTCTTATCACCCAACACTCACAGACTTGCTTTGCTGAGACAGCACCATGTCACACACACAGGATGGTGTGTGACACTGCAGAGCCTTCCTCAACAGCCCCTTCTGATCATCTGCTGGTCTCGTGGGTTCTCAGCTCCCACCAGCAGCTCATGTGGGTTTAGCAAGTACCACACCTGAACTGATGAGGGCCAGGGCTGGCTCAGATCCTCAACAGCACAGATCAGGAGCCACCAGATGGCACTCAGTAATTAGCAGAAATAAGTAACTTGAAGGTTATATTAAAGTTTTTCTGCTTTAGAAATGGCTTCCAGGGTTGTTTTTTGTTGTTTTTTTTATTTTAATCTGAGGCTCTTTGCATGCTCCTAGCTAATTTTATGGCTATGGTTTCAATTATGTGGCAGATTTACAGGCAATTTCTAGAGTATAACTGTCTCGCCTCTACGCCTCAGAAACTGTTTCCATGATTCATCTGTCTACTTACTTTCCACTGACATAGCTGTAGCTATTCTGCTACTAGCCCTAAACACACTGCATGTCTGTGGCAGGAAGAGATAAGCATTAAAATACCTCTGCATTCAGTTCTTAAGTTACTGGGGCCTTTTCACAGAAAAGTTGTCAAAAATCGGAAGTTGTTGTGATGCAACCTTTCTGTTCTCATTAGCAGAAAGATGTACAATTTGATTGTTTCTTCTCTGCCAAAGCCAAAAGGAAACATTATTTCTCTCTCTCTACAAACCCAACAAGTGTTAGTATCTAGTTAGTTGATTAAGTCTGAGACAGCCCCTGTCTTGAGGACAAAATATAACGAAACATAGAATATTTCTCAAAGAGTGGAAGCTCTCAACATGAAACTCAGGACTTTGTTTTGAAAGTTATGCTGTTATTACCCCTCTCTAATTCTGAAAATCTGACCCACTTTGCAAACTGGAAAAAGTATTTCATCCTACCATCTCTACAGAGGTCTGTGTATCAGACAGAAACTTTGGTAGAATTACAGCCATGAAAAAAACTCTTGTGAAGAGTTGCATGAGTGTGTCCAGACCTGACTCTCCCCATTTTTAATCACAAACATGTTTACCTGTCATTTTCAGGAGGGGGCTGCATATTTATTATGTTGGATGGTGATGCTTCAGTAACGTCAGATATGATGGGTCCTCCAGCAATTCCAGGGCTGTTTAAGCAAGAGGCAGGTTCTGTTGATGGCTAAAAGGAAAGCAAAAATCATACAGATTTATCCTTCTGAGCCCCAGAACAAGTCCAAGGCCCTATCTGACATTGTTGGGGTTTACTCACTGGGACCTTGAGTCCACCCTGTACAGAAACCAACCACGCTTTCACCAGCCCTGCAACATTTTAATTTCCTCTCACCTTTCCTCAACCACACAGAGTTACAGGTGTGAAATAAGCACTGGGACTGAAGTGTCAGCTACCAGGAGGTTTTACCATGTCTGACATTTTGCCTAGGCTGCTCAGCTTCCTCTGGAGGGAAAGATCCAACCCAGCCCAACAGGGCAGTATGGGTATCTCATGCCAGCCCACATATTTTAACTGCAGGACAGAAGTGTCTGTTGTCTGCTCTGGTGGGTTAGGGGGATGGTGGGGATCCCTCAGCAGCTACAAAAATCTGGCTCTGGTCAGAAAGATCATAGTACCCACTTCCAGAACACAGCTCTTCCTCTTTTCCCCTGAGGTGAACCAGGCTGGGGTAACACCAGAGAGAGTTTGGTTACAGGGTCCACCTTTCCCCCTCACTCCCACGGCCTCCCACATGAACACAGCAGCACAAGCACACAAAGACATCCCTGAAACTGGGGAGCTGAAGAAATTATAAATGTCACTCAGCTTTGCAAACCTCTTTTTCACTGCCAAACTCTTGCCAAATTACTTACTCCATAATCTCTGTTACTGCTTTAAGCCTTTCCCCCCTGGCCACAGCAACCCCCCCGAGCTCAGGGGCCAGTGCCAACCTACCGACTGTATGAAATAGGGGTCGTGCAGGGGGTCTGCAGACAAGTGTCTGAACTTGGACACTGGGGGAGTTGAGATCCCATTGTCAAGCATCAGAGGTCTGTGAAGAGAAACAGGTTTGTTTTCCAGCATGTACTGACTGGCTCCTGGTTGCTCATGCAAGAAATGTCTCTCAGCCAAGGGCCCTTTTCCCCTGGGTGCTCTGTCTTTCCTCAGCTGTGAGGGTCTTTCTTCTCCAGTGTTATGGACAAGAAAGGGAAAAGTTTTGTAGGAGGTCACCATTAAAAAAGAACACTACCATATAGAGAAGGGACGGTGCAGATTTTCTGGATCTTATTTGAAAGATGCCAGTAAAATAACAAATTCAGTTCATACCCCTAGTTGCTAGTGATTTCAAGCTCTAGGCTGGATCCTCAGCTTGTTTTACTGGAGGTAGTTATGCTGACATGATTAGTGCAATACTGGGAATCTGTATTCCTTCTTACAACTCCCTCACACTCAGAGCCTCTCTGGCAAAACTGCATCCCCATACACAGCACTTCATAAGAGGAACCTGTGCCACCCACTAGGTAAGTCATAAAGCAGAGGAAGACACAAAGCAGAGCACAGCCTGAACTCATTGCATATGGGCTTTCAAAAAGTGACTGACTAGGCCTTTAGAGATGGTCATTAACAAGAAGCAACAGATCTGTGGGCTGGTCCTGTAGTGGGAATGTCTGTTTTCTTGACTGAAATCAAGAAAAAAATATGAAGGAGCCTCAAAATGGCACTGCTTTTCCATCATGAAACATCCTGGGTGGCAGAGCTTGGTTTTGTGATACAGTCCCAGAGAAGCAGGGAACTGGGATATTTTGCTATACACCCACTATTGCCACTGCTGTAATGACCCTATAAAACTACCTAGAAAATTCCTTTTCTCCACAAGCACCAAAGGCATGGCTGCTTTCCTAGAAGGCACTAAGCTTCCTAATTCAAGCTCCTCTACTCACCTGCCTGGAAGAGCTTATCTAAAGACACCCCTTGGCTAAAATTTTTCCCCACCTTCCTCTCTGTTGGTTCCATGCCACCAAACCTGTGTTGGATACACACCACATTCAGTGACTGTGGGTCAAACCAAAGGTGTCCATGGGCTGGCTGGGCCCAGCCCTGCTCCTACTGATGTCAAGTAGCAAAACTGGAACGTGTAGGACCAGCAGCAGGGTCCTGCCCTTTAGTCTCCCACTAGCTAGCGTTCCCATCTCCCCTCACGCTCTGTGTTCCCCAGATAAAGGTCATGAGCTGACACGGTGCTTCTCTAAAGAGCAGTGAATGGGGCCTGTCAGCAGGTCTGACTCGGCAGTTCAGCCCTTTCACTGCCCATCCCATGGAGCCCTGGTCCGGTGACCGCCTGCCCGGGCGAGCTGAGCTTGTGCTTTTAGCGAGGGGCACATTATGCACCCACACAAGGGTACTTACAGCTTCCTCTTTATCCCAGTGCTGCTGGGGCTGGATTGCAGCTGGCCAAACAGAAACTGAATCAGCTGTCAGGAGAGATCAAAATCCGGTGTTAATCAGCAGAGTGATTCAGCACTCCCTGCTCCCGCAGCCATTCTTGTCTCACACGTCCCTCCCTCCCAGCAGCACCCCAAAGCTGGGAGCAGCCATGAGATACAGGAGCCAAAGTGCACGAGACACTGGAGCCTGAAGCAGAAATAACCTGTCCAAGGACTCAAACAGCCTGCCTGGCTTTCAAGGGACACAGCCCAGTGCCTGCTTTGTGCAAAGGCTGCTGGATCCATGTGCTCAGGGCTTTCTCTCACCCTTTCTGTGCATGCAGAACTCCAGATGGTCCTATCACACCTGGGAATACGCCTGTGAAGTGCACATGCAAACATTCCTAGGCCTGAATTAGACTTGGACTCTGTTAAAGTCTTCAGAGATGTTTATAGGAGGTGCTGTAAAGTCTGACAAAGCTCTTGCACGTGAAAGAAGCAGCTCGGGAGGGGAGACCCTGCATGGAGGTCTGAGCTCTTTCAGTTGAGTTTTTCACTCCTGTGAAAACAGGACACTAAAAAGGATGCAGAATGGCTTTGTAGAGGAATCACTTAGCAACATATTCCCAGGTCAGCTTGAACTTAATGCTCTGCTTTGACCTCCAAACAAAGAGAGCATTATTATTATATATCACAGCTGGCTCTTACTCACTGCTCAATATAACAAAATAGAGTTGCATAAAAGCCTCTCTACAATGAGCTGCGTGGCTGGTCCAGCCTCAGAGCTGGAGGAAGGCTTTGATAGCCTCGTGCATTTCTGTCCAGTCCTGTGACTCAGTGATGCCACGTGAGGGTCAGAACATGGCTCTCGGGCCCTGGGAAATGTGACGTGCTCAGTCATGTCAGCACCATCCAGGAATCACTGGACAGGCCTTTTCTATACTGGTCATGCCAGATTTTAAGGGAGATGGCTCCACAATCTAAAAGGTTGTATAGTAATTCCTTGACTATACCTGTCACACCAGAAAATGTAATAGTCCCAGTGGGGGAATGGCTGGCCAACGTGCCACCTGCAGCTTTGTGCTGGCAGGAGGGGGGCTTCTGCCTTGCACAAAGGAAAGAGGAAAGATTTGGGAAGCTCAAAGGCATTGGTACAACCAGGACACAGCTAACATAGGGCAATTAGTGACAGCTGTGCTCTCTTGCTCAGGACTTCAACATAAAAGGGGTTTCTAATACCACAGCAAGGACTGACAGGGAAATGAAAATCTTTTGCTCTAGGGCAGAGTCTATGCTTTGTTAATGACCACTTTTCACAGGACACATAAAAGCATAACACAGCTTGAAAGAGAGGGAAAACCAATACACTGCGATATCAGAGTGTGGAGATTATGGGGCAGGAGAAAAGCATCAGAGGAGATGTGGGGCAGGCAGGACAGGAGAAAAGCATCAGAGGAGATGTGGGGCAGGCAGGACAGGAGAAAAGCATCAGAGGAGATGTGGGGCAGGCAGGACAGGAGAAAAGCATCAGGAGAAAAGCATCAGAGGAGATGTGGGGCAGGCAGGACAGGAGAAAAGCATCAGAGGAGATGTGGGGCAGGCAGGGCAGGAGAAAAGCATCAGAGGAGATGTGGGGCAGGCAGGACAGGAGAAAAGCATCAGAGGAGATGTGGGGCAGGCAGGACAGGAGGGGCTGGGGTCTCTGTCACCACTACCTTGTTGATCACTTTCTGTTGCTGGGAGTGGTTCTGCCGGAGAGAAACAACCTCCCGCCAAAGGACTTCGTTTTGCCTGGAAGGGAAACAGAAACTTTCTGTGAGCACAGAAACGTCCCAACAGCCCATGGTGCTGCCATGACCCATCTGTGCAAAGTCTGCCTCACTCTGGGGCTCCTGTTGTGCTTGGCTCTTGTCAGGTGTCCCAAACAGGGTCACACAATTGCCTTCCTTGTTCTTCTTTGACCTCAAAAGAACTATAGACCAAAGCATGGAGGAAAAACAAACAAGGAAATGCCAACTTTTATAGGGGAAGGTAACAAAGAACACGTGCATTTAGTTTTTGTGGAACATTTGGGTCAAACTAGGAATTTCAGCAAGGCCTGATTTGGGACTGTGAATGATTTGGATCACCAAGACTATCCTTCCACAGGAGCCAAGAAAGTCCAACCTCTCTACAACTGCCCCACTGCTCCCAAAGACAGTGAGATCCTATGGATAGAGAGACCCTGTGTATTCTCCCTGCTGAAACCTCCTACACGTGGGGCTATAAAGGCACGTTTGGAGTGACTGGAGCAGCAGCTAAAGAGATGCTTCTGCCCCTCAGAGCCTTGAACCAAGAGGACTGTAATGGTTTGATTAGTGGGAGTGACTCATTTAACCCAGCACAGACCTGTGCTCACACTGCACAGAGAGAACTTGTTTTCTGTCTGCAAATGAAGCAGCACAGAGGGGAGCTTACAGGCCTCCTTTAACAGCCAGCCCCAGTAAGTGGGATGGGGAGATGCAGAATTTATTTACTGTGCTGCCTCCAAACTGGCTGCCAGCCAAGTCCACGCTGCAAAAGGTTTTGCCAGTCAATTTATCTCCAGAGTATATGGATGTAGCAAAACTGCCAGGCCAGCAAAACCCATCGTACAGGTGAAACCAATAAATCCTTTTGCTTTTGAGTCTTTCCAGTGTGGATGCTAGAACTGGGAAGATAAGGTCCGGGGCTAGAAAGAGCACAGCAGAGCAGCTTGTACAGCCAGAACCCCTGCAGTGAACTTTCAGTGCTGGCACTGACAGGATTTCCAGCAAAGCAGCATTCCTTAGTCTGACAGCTCGTACTGGAGTTATGAACTAATGCTTCTTCACCAGGGTAAATTCCTTAACATGCTTTCAGCCTGGGACTTCTCCTCTATCATAGTTTATAAAAATTGTATTCTTCTCATTATTTGAATGCAGTTTTGCCTTTTGCCAGATGGAGGGAGGGAGCAAGCAAATAAGAAGGGAGAATAAATTAAAATCAAGGCCAAATAAATGATACTGGAATTCCTTAAAAATTAAAACAAATTCAAGCCCACAAACTCATTGCCACTGTACCTGGATTTCACAGTGCCAGCTCATGCATGTGCTAAGTGTGGGAGTTATTAAAAAATTATGTAGGATAAAAATATTTATCCATTGCACATAAGGTGCTGAGCTGGAATGAATCTCATGCAGTATGAACATCAGTTCTCATTATAAGGGAAAGGGTTTGGGTCTTTTTGATTATTCAAGTGCTTCTTAAACAAAGATCTCTGCAAAGATTAATAAAATCCGGAGGCAAATAAAAACCTCTTCAAATACATGATTTATAAAACCTTATCCATTTACTAAGCTTCTAGTGACCATGTCTGACTCAGAAGATCCCAGAGTCTCAGACAGCAGGAGGTCTGGGAGCCACATGCAGGAAGCATTGCATCTGCTTGGTTTGCTCTTACACAACAATTCTGGCCGTGGCAGAAGACACAATCTTCAGAGATGAGTCCACAGACTAAACACTACAGCAGTTCTTGTATTATATATTATAAGGTACTATATTTTTTAGGTCAGTAAAGTAGATAAATGTTGGAAGTGGAGGATAGCAGAGAGTTATACTTTTATTTTTTTAGTAGCTGGAATGGAGTCCACCACATCTCTGCCAAGGACTCTTCTACATGTGAGAGAGTTACATCTTTACCATCCTTTCTATCTCGAGGAAATAGTCATCTGATTTAAGTCCCCAGGTTATACACATATTTCCTACATGACCTCCTTGGTGCCCTCCTTGTCTGTAAAGGGAAAACATAAAGACAGAGAGGCTGAGCACTAATTCATATTTTGTAGATCAGGTGTGCATAGAAATTCTCCATGTTGCTGTCTGAACAGATCCAGGCCCTGTGATCAGCCCCTGGCTCACCACTGCTCCCTGGCAGGGAGGTGTGTAAGGCTCCTCCTGCCAACCAGTCCCCACAATCCACAACTCCAGAGAAGCAAATGCCCGTAAGGAGCAGCCTGAGGAGGATTCAACTCACTGCTTCATGTCCTGCACTTGACACTCCATGTTCTCCTGCTGACTCCTCAGTATCTGTACCTCGTATAGCAACCTGCTGAGGTCCTCCTGCCGCATCTTGGTCTCCTCACTTTTCACTACTGACACCTGAGGGGGAAAAGATCACAGGGGGATTTTACTGGTGCAAGAAGGGCTATGGACAGACAGAGCCCTGTGGTGGCTCAGGGGCAGGACTGTCACCAGTTGGGCTCCACTGGGCTGAAGTACGAGGACAGGCAACGTGCACAAGAGTCTGAGCTGTCCTCACAGTACTAGTGCAGGGGCCAAAAGGATAAAATAGAGCAAAGTGCAGGACAAATCTATTCATACAGAACATCTGCTGGCAGAAGAACATTCCCTGCCAGAGTGGGGATCTATTTCAAATCAGCCTGGGGGGAAAACAAAAGTATTTTGAGGACCAGGGAGGAACTGAACTAGACTTTTGATTTAATCTTTTTATTCTACAGAGATACCCAATCCAGCCTCGTGTTTTGCAGGGATGAGTCTGAGGTAATGCTTCAAACTGACATATTAAACTAAAGGCTTTTGCTGAAGTCTCTTTCCTGAAGTTCCTATGCTAATTCAGTAAGAGAACAGCCCTTTTGGAGCATTTATAACAGGTTAAAAGACAGAAAACAGAGGGCAGGAGTAGGCTCTCTCTTCTGTAAGAAAAGGAGATGGCTGTTGGGGTCCATGAAGGAGTTATGCTGTATTTCTCTAGGAAAGTGGGTAACAATTCAAAGGCAGAGGGGTGGGAAGTAAGCCTGGCCATGCAGCACTATGTGAAAGTCTTGTGATACTGAGCAACAGAGCAAAAAAACACAGACAAAACTCTGCTGAAAGCCAAGCCCTGCACACCAAGAACCCCTGCCCCAGCTGCACATGTATGTGGAGAGGGCAGGAACAAGAGCACAGGGTGATCCTGAGTCCCACTGAGCAGGAGCACATTCCCCCTGCCCACCCAGCACCCCTCACCTTCCTCTTGATGTGCTCCAGGAGGTGCTCGTGGCCCTGCAGGAAGCAGAGGTGCTGGAACTCGGTGTCGTCCCGCTCGGGCTTGACGAGCCCCCCCTGCTCGATGTTCACCACCTTCCTGAAGCCATCTGCACACAGAGGACAGGCTGAAGGGTCACCAGGCCTGGGGCTCCCTCTGCCTCCCACACCCATGGCTTCTGAGGGCATTTCTGGTCACTCTCCACACTTCTTGAGCTGCTGGTGCTCAGGGCACAGTCGTGCCCCTCGCCACAGCTGGGCACGTTTTGGGGCCATGTCCACAAGAACCCCAAATGAGGGAGAGCCCTGTGCATCCCACTGCTGACAGCCACCCCTGCTGACAGCCCATGCCACAAAAACCTTGCCACCATGGGCACCTTGGTCAACCAGGAGCCAAAATGCCAGCTTTTAGGGAATTTCCAGTTCAATTTGCAAGCCAAAGGGATTCAGAAGGTTTTTCAAAGGCACAGCCCATCACTGGGTGCCACTTCAGGGAAAAAAAAGAGTCACATGCACATTTGGAAATCTGCTTTGAGTATTTCTCTGAAATCCTGGAAAGGTTTCTAAACTGTATCTAAGGACTGGCCTAAAATTTACAATAATGCTACTGCACAGTGAAATAGCAAAGCTAAAACTTGACTGAGGAGCTTTGTAAATGACTCATTGAAAAAATTCCAAGAACTACCAGAAAATAGCTGTGTGTAATACAATCATGGTGTAGAAGTGGCTGAAAACTACCTAAAACTCCTTTAAGGGGTGAAAATGTCTGATCAGCAAGGCCAGGTTTGCAGGGAGAAGTGTTGTCCATTATTAGTTCAGGGATACAGCTGAAGAAATGGAAAAGCTCTGGGCACACAACCCTCAAAAGCAGCAGTTCCTTGGGGAGGTGTCACAGTATCAGGCTGCTGGAAAAGCTCCACATAGAATAAAGTGAAAAATAAATAATAATAGGTCATCAAATTGATGCAAGAGAAGCAGAACACCTGATGGCTGAAAGTTCTTAGCTCAGATCTTAAAATGTAATCTAACAGAAATTTCATGCTGGAATTCAAGGTCAGTGAGACCTCATCTCTCCCCCCACAGCTCTCTCCCATGTCTCCTGCCCCACCCACAGCTCCTGTGCTCCCCCCTGCCTGCAGGGCCCCTTGGCACTCACACATGTTCAGCTGCCGCACAAAGCTGGCCATGTTGTTGTGCTTGAAGTACTTGGGCAGCACCTCCTTGGCAAAGCGTCCTTGGTCGAACACGTGGAAGCTGGTGCCATTCTGCAAAGGAGACAAGGAAAAGGCAAAGTCAGAGCAGCAGCCCTGACCACGAGAGGGGCCCAGGAGGAGTCCTACAGCAGGGGAGTCATTCTCTCTGAGTTGTGAGTTGTCACCTGGAAGCTAAGAAGAGTGACAACAGCCCTCGGTGACAGGGGTGCTCCTTTCAGTTCTGGTACAGTTCTGCTCAGTCCTTTACAGCTGCAGGTTTGACCTGTTCCCACCAAGCTCTGCCAGTGCTAAGTTGTGAGATGTGGATGTGAGAAAGAAACCACTGACTTGTGTCCAAATAGGTGGGAGTCTGTGATCATCCCCCCTTGTGTGGACCTCACAGAAAGACTCTGGAATCTTAAAAAGGCCTGGAAAGTAGGAATTGCCATTATAACTCCTCAATCTGCTTGTTCAGCTCTAACTCCAACCCATCTGCTGCAGAGCACAGCAGTCCCAGTGGGAGCACTGCTTGGAGACACGGCACAGGAAACACAGCAAGGCAAGAAACAAATCGTCTCTGAAGACACCACACGAATCCAGAAGCTCTGTGCACCTTTTCTTGATTATTTTTAAAAGTACACAGCCACAAGGGCAACCAACAAAAAGCTGACAGTCATGCTTTGCCATCCAAACTAGCAACACACATGTTAACCAGACAAAGGATCCGTGTCTGGGGCTGCACTGCAAAGATCTGTGACTGCAAACCAAGGCAAACTGCCTGGGAGTGCTGTCAGAGACACACTGCAGGCCATGTGCTTTCCCTGCCTGGCCTTCTACCTGCTGCCAGCTCTGTCAGTGCAAAGACATCAGCAGATATGAGGGACCTCCCAGCTCAGCTGAGTTTTGAGGGACAGCTACCTAAAGACACCAAGGTCTGCACAGTGTTGGCAGGGAGGAGTCTGAGCCCAGCACCCCAGAGTCATCCTCCTGCTGAGTTCTGTGTCAGTACCAACAGTCAGTGGTGTGTCAGCTCGGGGGGATCTCTCACAAAGGGCTGGGCTGTGACAGAGGACAGTGTTGAATCAGAGCCCTCAGGCTCTGTGTGCAGGAAGAGGATACCTGTGGTGTGTGGGTCCCACCACACCCCCACTACAGGGTCTGTAGCTGCACAGGTGAACTCAGGGCAGCCTGGAAACTTCTAAACAGGGAGTCAAGGCCAAGAGAAAGCTCAGTGACTGAAGAAGGGCTGGTGAGTGCCTGCAGCCTGCCCATGGCCACCAGGAAACAGCCAGCTGGCAAACCCTGCTGCCCGACTGGCTGCCGCTCCATTTCCATCCCCAGATGGTGCCAGTTCCCCCTGTGCTCGGGCTCATTTGGCAGCTCTGACAATTAACACCCCCCCACACACCACTTTGGGTCAGCTGCACTTCTTGGTCCTTGTTCCCTGCTGCAAACACCGACCATGACTGTGCCTCAGCAGTGCCACTGGGCCATTCTGAGCGTCTCTCCTGTCATTCCTTACCCCCCGCAGCAGGACCAAAGGTTGGTTAAGGATACAGCTGTGCATCCCAGCTGGATCCACTGATGGAAAATGAAGAGCACAAGGGTTTTCAGTACCTCAGCATCCCATTATGGCCTCTCTTGAGAGGTCATTCCTGTGAATTCAGGGCCACAGTGTTCTCAGAAGCTGGCACATCCAAAAAGGTTCCTACAGCAAAGAGACTTCAGAGTTACTGTGTGTTCACAACGAACTTGTGAACTGTGTGCCAGCTTGTTCTCACACAGCAGCTGGGCCTTGTCTGTCTTACACAAGGTGGGAGAACCTTTGAAAGTCTTCTCTGCCCAAAGCAAAACTGACTCTGCAGCGTGACAATCGTGGCAGACACTTATCAACTGCTTTTGGCAGTCTCACCATGACAGACACCCGGTGCTCTAACCAGACAAGTGCTACTCCAGGAATTTGCCAGGAGTTCTTCCTAACTGCATCTTCCATTTAAAGAGTTAATTGAATTACTTCTTGTCCTATCTGCCACAGACACAGAGAGCAGACCTTTCCTTTCCACCTAACAGCCTTTAGTGTGCATATAAACCATTGCTACATTTCCTCTCCATCTCTTCTTCACGCTAAGAAACAGTTCATAGGTCCTTATAAGTCCTATTTTCTACAAGTTCTGATTACATCCAGAAATCTTAGGCATGCACACAATCTCTCAGCTCCAACATCACTGATGTATAGAAGATATGGGAAACATGGGAACCTGAAACAATGGGAAGTTTAAACATCTAAGAGCCTTACCAAAACCTCCAAGAATGAAGTTGTAGCCTATGTTAGATTGCAGGAAAGCAGGGCATGGTGGTGGTCAGTCAAAAATAACAATGTTCTAAGTGTAACAGAGAGGGGATTATTTGTACAGGTTAGAAAATCATTCCTAGTTTGAAAATCCTTACTTAAAACACACCATACCAAAACTTGGTGGTTCTCAGAGGTATGACCACGTAATACCAGCATCAAAGCACAGACAACAATGCAGCTCAAATCCTAGCTCAAGTTTTGAGTGAAGTCTACTGGACACAAACACAGGACAGAAAGGCTGCTTTAGACCTTTTTTTGCCCCTCCCTTTTACATCTGATTTTGTTATAGATTCTTCACATTGGAGAACAAGTTTATGCACACAGCTCATCTGATAACTCCATACTGAAAACAAATCATGTTATTTGCAGCAAGTCTCAGCCAGGTCAAAAGCACAATGTGGTGATATCAAAGTGCTGTCTGAAGGAAACAAATAAATCATTTTAATTCTCTGATTACACTTAGCATAGTAATGCCTCAGTGACATATAAGAAGCCAAAGCAAAGCAATCTATCCCTATGAAGCTGTACAGACAATATATACACACATCACCACGACCATCACACAGACTCATTGAAAAATCAAGTAATGCACTTACAAAATGAGTGATTTAGGGTGCCAGTCTGAGATCTGTTTAAGCTCTAGGTTTGAGTCTGAGATCTGAATACTATTTACTGCTGCCTTCTCCCAAGACATTTGTGAAAGGCTGCTAAAAAACACACGTGAAATAATACAAACAGCATTAAAGTTTTTTAAGGTCTTTGCACCTTCTCTAGAAAATTTTAGGGAGCAGCAGATTCAAACAAGGTGAAAAACCTCTCTCTCGAAGAGTCTGGAATTTTTAGAATGAAAATATTGGACACCTTTTAAAATGTTTCAAGTGAAGTGTGTAAATATTATTATTAAAACACTCCCAAAACTGTTGTCCCTTTGAAATAAAAAAAAGTCACAATATTGCAGGCAAATAATAGCAAGTATAGCTAAAAGGGCCCTAAATGAACTGCCTTGCACTCTCCCAGTGAGCTGGGCAGCATCTGCACAGCAAGGGGCAGCTGCTGGGCCAGGCACTGCTGGGCCAGGCACTGCTTGGGCTCTCCCTGGTGCTGCAGGCGCCAGTGACACCCCATATTCCCTGTACTCACAGAACTCCAGCAGATGAGATGGTTTGTTTCAGGATCTTCCACCAGCGTCCAGAGTTTCGTTAGGAAGGCTGGGACATTGCTGGAGTACCCATCCATCACCAGAGAGCTGGGGGAATCCTGCATAGCTCCTCAGTGCCCCAGCCCCACTAACCCCATGGCTGTGGCGCGCCTGCCTCCCCGCACGCGCCTGCTCCCGCACGGACCGAGCCACCCAATTTTATCCCAGGCCAGTGGAAAGTAGGCGTCCAGGGAGTCACATCAGCAGTGCTGCTCGCACTCTTAAAAACTCAGCACAAAGCGATGGCATCACCAGCCCAGAGAACAAAGCAGAGAATGAAAGTGCACTGCAGCCGATCTCGGCGCGGTGAATAAACACGCAGCGTCATGCAAAGGGGGCACGTGCTGGGCACCTTCTGCTGGCAGGGGAGCAAAGTCACCGCAGGGAACCCACCTGCCCAGGGCCCGAGGGATGCCCAGGCATGGCAGGGCCAGGTTTGTGAAGGCATCTGGATTGTTATTTTGGAATTTTCCTGTCCTAAGCTTTGGCTGGCATGGATGAACAAGGGCTGGCCAGGCCTCAGGGCTGTCAAAATTTTAAGCTGGTTTGGCCACAGATCCCATATTATTTGTCAAGAGAAATTATCTGTCTCTTGGGTGAGAAGAGAGGGTGCTAAAAACAGCTACATATAGAATCTAATATGCTTTTATTATCAATATAAATGCTTTAGGTAGCTCTAAATACATGCTCGCAGTGTAGCTTAATGCCAGGATCATTTCTACTCAGAAACTGCTCTTCAAATAACATAATAACATGTAAAATCAAAATTAAATTTTCCTGAGGTCCTTAGCAAAAACCTGCAAAGGCTAAGCTTGACATTCCTGCAAAAAAATGAAAGAGAGTTCTCACCTGAAGCCTGCAGAGTTCCTTAAGACCAAACACCAAAGGAGTCAGGAGGTGAGAAGAATCAGTCACCAGAAGGACCCATTAGATAAGTAAGACACAGGATAAGGATAACAATTCAGTAACTTTTCTTTGCCATTTTCAAAAGGCAACTTGGAACAAGGTATCTAAGAATGGAACATTTCCCCTAGAGCCTGAGTCCTCAGCAGCAACTGAAAGAACTCAGCATAAACACAAATTTCTCTATTATATAAGCAGGTGTCAGTCATGCAAGATAACATCATCACACAGAGAAGTCACAGTGTCAGTAATGTCATAGCAGAGTGGTGTGTGGTTTGATGTGCACTGGAAACAATGACCTGGTTCTTCCTGCAAAGATGCTGGGATATGGAAACCCACTGCTCTCACCTGAGCTCCGTGCAGGGGCCACCAGAGTGGGGAGGATCAGCTGCAGCCCATGGTCTGCACCCCGGGGCACTGGGCATCCACCTCCAGAAGAGAACAGAAGGTTTGCACAAGGAGTTCTTCTGGGATGCAGCTCCACAGCTTTGGAACTGCAGCAGACAAACAGAAGAGACACAGACACACATTAGGATCTATTTAACAAATCAAACCAATGCAGCCGGACCACAGAGGAGGTAAAAAAAATCAAACTTGAAATTTCACCCAATTTCGAATTTGAACACAAAAACCAAGGAAAATCTGTTGGCCAGTTGTTTTACACAGTTTTCTTTGATCAATCCTAAGAACCTAAGTGACACTTTTCAAGAGTTAAAGATGCCAGATCAAAGCTTTGGGGGCAAAAAAGGCCTTTTTTCCTACAGTGAGGTTTTGCTACCCTGAGTAATAAAAATGCAAGGGAATTTTCTAGTACTGCTGCACTGGTATTCAAAAAGCTGAGACAGATTTCTCAAACTGTGGGGGAAAAAACCTCTTTGCAAGCAGAAGCTCTGAACAGAAAACAGCCCCACATATCCATTTTTTACTGATAGTGCAACACAAGGCCTAGAGTAGAAATCAGCAGCATAATGACAGTGGTCCTTGCCTGTGATGAGATGTTACAGTTTGGAAATAAAAACGTTTTATAACTGTGACTCCAGTTTGTAGAAACTGCATTTACACATCTGATATAAAAAGGGAAAAGTATATTTTGATCAACCTTCCCTGTGAACTACAATGCAGAAGAATAACCAACTGGAAAGAAGGCTGAGGTTCAGAGCATCAGACCTTTTTTATCCATCTTCCTCTTCAAAAATGCGTTGTATCCATCTTTGAGATTTCTGCACAAACAAAACCACCACCATGACATATTTTTTCAGCTTTCTCATGACCAAACAAGGGATTTTTAGAAGCAAACCTTCCCCTTCCTAGACCAGCACTGGAGCATGGGCCAAGTCTCTTACTCTTTCTCTGAAAGTCATGGCATTCCCTCTTGCTTTGGAAGCCCCAGGTCTCAGAGTCACAGCATTATCTCAGCATCACAGGTCTCACTGAAATGAAAACCTGTGCACCCAGAGATCCTCAAAGCAGGGAAAGAGTAGAAAACCATGAAGCAAGTATGGAGCAGTGAGGCAGAAAGCATAACACAGAGAGGAACACAACTGCACAGTTTTGTAGAATATGAGGCTCTGAAACATAACTGGTTATTCTGAGTGTGAGCAGCACAACAGCTCTACTATCTTATCTGCCATCGTATCAGCCCCCTTCCACCCAGCAGGGCTCGAGCAGCCAAGTGACACCGTCCTGCTTCCTTCCTGGGAACTCATCATTTTCTCTGACAATCACCTTGACTGCTTGGACCTTGCTTTTTTACTTTTAGCTGCTTTTAATACTCTCTCTAATACACGTTTGCCAAAATGTCAAATCAGGCAAAGGCCTTACGTGAGATCTCACGTGTTCAGCTCCTTTCATTTTATGATTTCTTTAAAGCCTTTGGAGCCATTAAGAAGGATCCTGAATCTCTTAGACAGCAAGAGTGCATTTTTAGCTGTGGTGGTTGCTTGGAAAAGCTGAAGAGTATGGTCTGAGCACAGGAAGGGAGGCAGAAGGGCAAAGTTAATAGTGTTAAAGCAGTTGAATGGGATTGGGTCAGCCTGAAACAGGGTTCATGGTCTCTGAGCACTGCAGGCTGGCCTGGGCCCCCCTTCAGAGCCCACCCCAGTGAGGACAGCAGGCTTGGGCCAACTTTACTTCCCAAGTGGGAAACAACAGGATAAAACTCTAAGTGCTCATTATCCCACCCCACGGGATGCCTGGCTTCCAGGAGCACTGGCACTGCCAGGCCTGCTGACCCTGACAGGGTCTGTGGGTGCTGTTCTGCCGCTTGTAAACCAGAGCACCCAGCAGAGCCAGCCTAGATTAACCCCTTCCCAGAGCTATTTCAATCACATTTTCCCTTTGGCAAAAAAATTAAGTTTGTATTGTTAAAATACTACTATTGTAAAATAGCATCAGATGCATAGGTATTTTTAATCCTTTATAATGCTTCCTGCTTTTGTTTGAAGTTAGGTCCCCAGGGAGTTTGCACAAATCACTGCCAAGCCAGAGGGACGATGGCAGCTTGCACAAAATCCGGCCCCAGGTCCATGCCAGCTTCTTGCCAGCTGGGGACAGACCGGGGGCTGCAGTTACCCCTCTGCTCACAGGACACCTGTGCAAGGTGAACGCAGCCTGGGCAGGAGGCTGTGACCTGAGGTTCAGTGATGCAGACCCAAATCTTGCTTTGCTTGGCACCGGCCCTCTCATGGACTCGGGAGAAGCTGGTCTATCCTCTCTGCCTGCCGGAGCTCTCCTCAGCAGCACCGCGGGGGCAGCGGAGCGGTGCCAGCCGGGCCCAGCCCCGCGTGTGTCCGCAGGGCTCCCATGGACCCCCCGCCTCCGACCCGACGGCCCGGGACAGCCCTCGCGGGCGCAGCCGTTGGGCGGCTCTGCGGCCACGAGCGGCAGGCATTTCCGAACCAGTGTCAACCTCACTCCAACACGAGAGCCGAGCAACCGCGGGCCGGGTGTGCGGCCCTGCGGGAAGGACACCGGCAGGGCGGCCGGGCCAGCAGGAGCTGAAGGGGCCGGCGCGGCTGCCGCGGGCTGTACCGGGCCGGGCCATTGCCCCTCCCTCAGCCGGGCCCGTGCGGGCGGTGCCGCTGGGCGAAAGTCCGGGCCCGAAGGCGAGCGCGGACGAGTAACGCCAGCCCGGGGCTCGCGGCGGGGCCGGCCGGGCCGGGGGCCGGGCGGGTTCCGCAGGCCGGGCAGGAGCCAGGCGCGGCCCGGAGGGGCTGGGGCACACGCGGGGCACACCAGGGCAACACTCGCGGGGCCCACCGGGGGCACACGCCGGGGCACCGGGGCCGCGGGCGCACCGCCGAGGGCAGCGCTGCTTCCAGCACGCTTCCCCGGGGCAGCCCGCGGCGCCGAGGCCGGGGGCGGTGCAGGGAGCGGGCGCGCCCGAGCCTGCCGGGAGTCGGCGAGAAGGGCAACAGCCATGGGCACAAACGAGACTGTCAGCCGGGGCTGGTGTTCCGACAGCACGAGGGTGCGGAGGGGGGACTGGGGGGGCAGCGCTCACGGGGCTGCACAGTTCACCTGCTGGGATAACACTGCAGGGGCACGACAGCAAAGGGCACAAGCAAAGCAGAGGAGTAGTCCCGAGTCACAGAACCACAGAATGGTTGGGGTTGGGAGGGACCGTCCAAGGCATAGTCCAGCCCCTCCGTGGTGGGCAGGGACATCTTCAACTTGACCAGGTTGCTCAGAGCCCTGTCACACCTGACCTTGAATATTTTCAGGAATGGGGCACCAACTACCCCTCTGGGCAACCTTTGCCAGTGTTTCACCACCCTCATTGTAAAAAATTTCTTCCTGATATCTAGTCTAAATCTGCCATCTTTTAGTTTAAAACCATTACCCGTTGTCCTATTTGTGTGGAGTGTTCTGCTACAAGAGCTCTGGGCTCTGTAACATATCCTTTACTGAAGACAACCAGGGGACTGGGACCTCAGGCAGAATGCCTCTGCCAGCAGCAGGGCTTCAGTCCATGGGAAAGTGCCAGAACCAGGACTCCTGGAGCACCTCAACTGTGCATCTTCAGGGTTTGTCAGCTTGGCTGGTCAGCCAGAGGCATGAGGACTGAAACTCTTTGCTTTGTAGCATATTTGGACTATGAAATGAATGGACTCCAGTGGAAAATGAAAGCAAAGCTTTGTGAGCTGCTGGTTTTGGGACACCATGTCCCTACTGTGCTGTGCTTTGCAGAGTAACAGTAAACTCCTCAAAGGTTACACTTGCTTTAACAACATCAGCACTGCTCTAAGAAATAAGGGTAAATCCCCATAATTCCGTCATGCTTGTGGCTCAGTGTTTGCTGTAAGCACTCCCCTGGCATCAGGCCATTTTCCCTATGGTCTCTCAGCTGGCTGTGTGATTTTGTAGGGTGCTGAAGATGGCAGGCAGCTCCAGTCCCTGGATTGGCAGTGCTTACCTGTTCCTCCAGTCGACGAGCAAGACCGTCGTCCTGCCGTCCCTCTACGAGAGCTCCCAGGAGAAGCCCGGTGTGTTCAGGGCACTGAAGCTGGCATTAGCAGGTATCTGTTCTCTCTCATCTCTCGGTGTGCTGCCTCCTCTCTTCACACAGTGCCACGCCTTTCTCTGATCTCACACTCATGGGCAGGGAAAGCTTGTCCTCACTGTTTAGGAAAGACAACAAAGTGGAGTAAGTTCAGCAGAGGTTCACCCTGTGAGGAGAGGCTGAGGGAGTTGGACCTGTTCAGCCTGGGGAAGAAAGGCTGAAGACTGAGTGAGCACTGAGCTGAACTGAGCTTTCATCTGTAAAACTTTCCTGTGCTACCAATTTAATGTAACCATCTCAGCCCTGGAAATGGAACCTCAAATTTAAAACTTCCCCTAATAAACAGTGTTGATACAATTACCTGGGATGTAGTTCCATACCTCTTCAGTTGGACACCATACTTCATGGAGATCCATGGTGGCAGCGAGAACTTAATCCTTCCCTCTTGGTTTTACGTGCAGGGTTTTCATCCCAGAGAACTTTGTCACAAAGAGAATTCAAAAGCTGCTCCATTGCAGGCTTGGTGGTGGATGGGAATGGTGGGTGGGCTGTCTCATGCCTGGATAGTGACTCTGCTCACTTCTCCCTGCCAGACTCCACGGGCAGCATGAATGGTGTGGACATGCTGAAGGTGCACTGCAGCCACCCCCAGCTGATAGTGCAGCTCAAGTTCTGCCGGCAGGAGAACTGCCGCCGCTTCCTGCGCAGTTACCGCGACGGAGCGCTCCAGAAGGCCCTCCAGAATCACCTCCAGCTCTCCTTGGCCATGACCACAGTGCCTCTGGAAATGGAGCTGAAGACTGGCAGTGAGCACCTTGACAACATGCTGAAGGATGAGGATCGTTGCCTGGAGTGCATCTACAGAGAAAAGGTGAATGGGAGGGGAGGGAGGGCAGGCAGCAATGAGGAGTGGTGGCACAGGGCTCGTGAAGATGGCTGCAGATATTGTTCTGATGCAGCATGTTGGGTTGACAAACTTCTTCCTTTAGCTCTCAGCTGTAGTGTGGAGAAACAGCTCTGCCCTTCCCCAGAAAAGAGCCGTGCACTTTTGCAGAAGGGCAGTAGCATTCCCTAAAACATCCTACAGAGATCCTGCTGAATCCCCGTGGCTCCTGTGTGTAACAGCATGGTGTTATCCCCACTAAGATGAGGAATGCTAGAGGGTGCAGCTGAGAGCACAGCTGTGCCTGGTACAGCTGTGAGGGGGCACAGAGGACAGCGGTCCTGTGTGGAACCAGCACTGCTCAGCACCTTCCTGCCCTGCCTCTCACACCCCCTGCTCCCAGAGCAGCAACTGCACCTAGAAATGAGTGTGAGTGCAAACACTGGGCATGTCACACCAACCCCCTGTGACAGAGTGGGGACACACAGCACCTGCTGCCAGCACAGCTGCCTGCCCTGCTGAGGGCAACATCTCTCAGAGCCCACATCACACACTTGGGCACTGGCACTCTAGTCCTGCCTGCAAGAACTGTGAGATCGTGTCATCTCACCACAAAAGCAAGGCACCTGACATGATTAAACTCATCACCTTCCTTTTTTTCCATCTGGAACTATAGCTCTGGCTCCTCTAGAAGGTCCTGAGAAATAGGTAGTCACCATGTATTCAGGAAGATAAGCACACGAGCAAGTTTTGCCAGGTTGCTTCTCTGCAAGCAGAGAATGAGACTCAAACCTTTGATCCCTGGACCAAACAACATGTGTTATCCCATACCCTGTCAGCTTTGGCTTGCTGGTCCCTCTCTCTGCTGAACTAGCTGACTGGACAAAAGAGATGGGCTTATTCTCAGTTCCCCAAAAGTGTCTGTCTCAGTCTGACCCCACCTAACAGGCCACAGTCAGAAAGATGGCAGTGGGGCCCAGCTGTCAGCAGCTGAGGGCAGTGCTGGGACCTGCTGCACATGATGAACTAGTGGTTAGCTCTGACTGAGTCAGAGTACTCACCAGGTTTGACTCTTCCCATGTGCTTTGTCTTCGTTACTCCTTTCCCCATTACCTGCTTTTTGGAGGTCAGACTAGTTTTCCCTTGGTTAGTGAGAAAAACTGGCTTGGCAAGGACCCAGGAACAACAAACCTTAGGGAACAGAGGGACAGAGACAGAAGCAGGAGCTGCCTGCTTTGGTGGCCATGAGCCACCCTGTTCTGTGGGTCTGACCCTCGTGGAGTTTGGAGGAGCCTTGCTGCCTATAGTGCACCCTAATTCTTGCAGAAGGCTATTGAAAATAAGCAGTTTTGTGCAACTTGTAAGCACTGCACAGGAGAAACCCAGGAGGGGAGATGGTCTGTGTCATATCACATTACAGACTCAAATTCACACATTAACAGCCAGAGCCCCATCAGACTGTCTCATTTAGCTGGCTTACAACTCATGCTGTGGCTCTCTCATCACTCCCCTCTTGACACCATCATCTTAAGCTGCACCTTCTAGCTAAGTACCCAGAGCTTTGCAAGAGGGTGCCCCTGGCAGGAGTCCCTGACGGTGTCTGCATTGCAGCCTGACCGCCTGCGCGATGAGGAGCTCACGGAGCTGGAGGAACACCTCAAGGGCCTGACTGTCCACCAGAGCACCACCAACAACGTGGCTATAAAAGACTGTGCACCTCTCAAGTCCCCATCTCTGCCTTATTCTTCTCCAGGCAGCTCCCTTCCCCCACCAGGCACCTTCATCTTTCAGGGACAGCAGTTTGGTGAGTAGTTAGAACTAACCAAGAGAACCCTTGGTCTTCCTTGCCTCACAGCCTGAGGGAGGATTAGCATGACTGCACATTGGGGGTCTACCTCAGATAAATCAAGGATTTCCCAGCATCCCATAAGGAAGGAATTATAATGGTCCTAAAATATTGTCATAGTGCTTCAGATCAGGCCTCAACCTGTTTTCTTTTCTGGGGTGGCACAAAACCAGATGCTTCAGAGTCTGTGTCCCTTCCAGGTTCCCCACATTTTAAAATTGATACTGAAAGGAAGAATATGTCCATGTCACTGGCTGAGGTGAGTTAATAGCATAGGTTGGATTAGACTGTGGAGATTACTATGGACACCCTCAGCCCTGCTTTTAGACAGGACTGATTTGTCCAGGCTCCTTGCAGTACACCAGCTGCTTAACTCCTGCTGGATTTCCCTTTCCAGTGGTGGGGGAACTGCTCCCAGCAGGACAGTCCTTTTTACTTCACTGCCCCAACCTCAGAGTGCTGAGACACCAGAGGACAGGCAGAGCAGCTTCACAGCAGTGTAATAACGTGCTGTGGACACTGAACAGCTTCCCTGCTCCACAGAACACTGACCAAACCTTGGACCGGCCCAAGCTGCATCACATCAGCCAGGAAAGCTCTGTGTTTACCTGCCCTCTGTCCCTTTCAGACAACAGAACAATCACCCTGGATGACCACCAGAAATTTGCCAAGCTCGTGTCCAAGAAGTGGAAGCAGGTGGGTCGCTCTTTGCAGAAGAGCTGCCGGGCCCTGCGTGATCCTGTCATTGACAACCTGGCCCTGGAGTACGAGCGGGAGGGACTCTATGAACAGGCCTATCAGCTGCTCCTCAAGTTCATCCAGTCAGAGGGCAAGAAGGCCACAATAGCACGGCTGATCACAGCCCTGGAAGAAAACGGTCTCATCAGCTTGGCTGAGGAGCTCCTGGGCCTCCACTCCAACGAGGACTGCTCCTAGAGCCCGAAGGGCAGTGCCACTGCTAAGGGCTTTCCTGCTTTAGCTACTGTGTGAAACTGCTGCCAGTTTCTGGGAATGTGAAGCCCTGAAAATCACCACAGGTTTCCATCTAGGTTGGAATGTCCAGGGGAGAGGCTCTGTGCTCACAGAAGCCAGCATGGACCTCTTACCTTCCCTATTTCGTTGTGTTTCCAGAAGTCAGCACTATCTTCCTGTGAACTGGTGAGAGAGGCTTCCAGCCTGACTTCCTTCAGGACTGAGGGAAGGGAAGGTAGCTTCCTTCAGGACTGTCACAGGGAAGCAGCCAGACAGAGAGCCCTAGGGGAGAGTGGGGGAGAGGAGAAAAGCGAGCAAGGAATCTCAGAGAATTTTTCTGGGAAGCAGACAATGCCACTGCTTCTCAGGCTGTGTCTCAGGGCCATCACCTGGGGAGCTGCAATATATTTTTTATATTGAAGACATTTATGCCCTCAGGCATGACATCAAGGAAAGACAGAGGGGAAATTAAGGAAAAGTCTATTTTATATTATTTTCCTTTTCTGTTTGAAAAATATCTGTGGCAAGTGCATCTGTCCTGCCCTGCTCTGTTATAGCTCCTTCCCACACTCACCACCTGAAGGTTTCCCTTCCAGCTGGAACAGCCATAATCTTCCACAGGGCACAAGACTGCTGCTGTGGAACAAATTCCAGGCACTGAACAAGCAGTGTGGACAAACTCAAATTCATACAACGATTCTCAGCTTCCCCTGGTCTGTGGTGGACAGTGATACATTGAGCACATCGTGCTCAGCTCCTGCCTGGCAGCTGAGGGAGCCTCAGCTGTGGAGAGCAGTCCCCTGGTCAGTGAGTGACCATCGTGGGTTGGAGCTGCTGCTCCAAGGTGTGTCCCAGCAGGGAGGGCCATCCTGACCCCACAGAGCTGAGCAACCCCCTGGCCAGGGGCTGCTCCTGCCTTCACTCCCTTCTCACCCTCCCACCCTGGGCCTGCTGAGCTCTCTGGAGGGGCAGCTCACACCCCACATCCCACGGGATCTGCACAGAGCCTTTCCCTGAGCAGCAGCTGCTGCACCTGGATTTACCTGCACTGATTTTTAGGGTAAAAGTGGCTGAAGAGACAAATCTCCCAAACCCCAGGGCTGACTCCTGCTCTCAGTTCCCGTGGGAGAAGCTGAGTGTCCCCTGGTGTGGCTGAGCAGACTGAACAGAGCAGGCTACACCTCTGCCCATAACAAAGCACAGAGCAACAAGTGTCCAGCATGACACGGGTCCTGTGAGGCACAACAGCAGCTGGATTACCTTTGACATATTCCCAAGGCTTTCCTGATAGAATTAATTGAAAAGGATTAGTAAAAACCTATCTCTTTTTGCCCTTCCCACTTGTGGGAATAGCCAGTGGGCTGTGGAAGCTGTTCCAGCTGCAGAGGGTGGCTCTGGCTGCACACATAAAGCCTGTGTGCATGGGTGACTATCAGGCTGCTGGTAGTCATGGTAGGACCAGCTTCCAGTCAGGCCCTGATGGCCTTTTAAACCACATCTCACATCTTAATCCTTCCCTGGAGTCAAAGCTGTAACTCAGTAAGAAGGAATGCAACCTCAGGTTCAGGTGTGGGCCCAGACCTGAGCTCCTGGGGCTGGAGCTGCTCCCTCAGCTTCTGCTAAAGTGGAGACCTGGCTGAGCAGGATTTAGATGTCCAGCTTCTACCCAGGTGGGATCCACATGCCTCAGGTGAGATGAGCATCACATCCCTCAGTATAAGCCTGAGAAACTTCACTTGTTCTCTGCAGATTTTGAACCCCCAAGGTTCCATACACAATCAAGAAGGGGATGGTGGGGGTTAAGGATGGGGAAGATGTTTTCAGGGTGTATCTGCTTCCCTCTTGCCCTTAGCTTCAAAGGAAGCAGGACTTTATGCAGGCACCATCTCTGCAAAGACTGTGGCTTTTGTCAGTGCCACTGCAGTCTCATCTCCTCCACTCCTGCTCCACATCCTACCTTCTCCCTTCCACTAATACCAGTGCTCTTCCCAAAATGCAGCAATTACCTCTGTGACAGTTTTGCTTTTGGGACCAGCACAGTGATGCTGACCTTAGTTAATTTAGGCTGCTGTGGAACCATGCCTCAAAGCATTTAGCTTTCCTGCCAGATCCCAACTGGGGAACTCTGTTTGGCAACAACCTATCTGACAAATGGTATTTCAAAAAATTTTAAAAATCAGAAACTGGGAAATTACTTCAACAGCAAGAGGGTTTGCTCTTGATTTTGCAGAAATGATTTTTTAAAGAAGACAAGGTCATATGCATAGCCTGCTGTCTTATTTGTAATAAGTTTTTCTAAGCTCTCAGACTAGGTATTCATGTACACAACTTTCACATAAGGCAGCCTCTGAGTAGTGAGAATTACTAGTTTTTGTAGTACCTGTTAATGCTTAAAATGAGAAAGTTGTATTATTCAGCATCTCCTTCAAGTCCAGAAAACTTCTTTGCAGCCATTACTGTTTTACAGAGCACTAAGCCTGAATGCTTTCTCCTGACTGCAGGCACTGTGCACTGTCCCTCTCTGCCAGCACTGGCATGGGTAGTGCCTCTTACTCACACATTCCCTCTCAAAAGTGCCATTAAGTGCTGGAGCCTCTGGCAACCTTTGTGGAATATCATCATCTTTAAGAGCATTCACAGGTGCCTTCATTGCAGAGACTTGCAGGAAAAGGGTTTTCCAGGGATATTCCATGGTGGAATTAAGTGCATTGCATGTTTTAGAACCATAGCAGTGGCTGTTTCATACCTGCTTTTCCATGATCAGTCATCAGCATCAGGTGCAATGAAAACTTCAGTTCTGGTCTCAAGTGGACTCCTTCCTGCTGAAAGAGTAGCTTTTGTTAGTATTATCTGGCACAGGAATAGATAGAAACAACTTTCCCAGAGGCCTTAGAATGAAAGTTGGATGGTGAGTTGGATGGTGAGGGCAGGATGTCATTTGCCTTGGTGTGGCATTTGGCTGGAGCTCCACTCTGAGTTTACTTCTGCTTTACCCAGAAGATCTTCCAGCGGTTTTACACCACTGTGCAAACACAAGGGAACTCTTATCACACAGGGAAGGGAGAAGCACTCACAAAGGAAAAACCCTTAGCAGAGACTGTTGAAGAAATGGGGGGCATGTCCTTACCTTGGGCAGCAATGCAGTGAGTGAAGTGCAGAGAGCGAGATGTTGGGGACACTTGGTGACACAGCTGGCACTGGGGAAAAAAAAGATATTTTTGGGGTGGTGGTGGTGTTTTAGAATCAAACACAATATTAAAAGCAAATAAAGGTGCTGATCAGTTGCATATAAGACCTGAAATAGATAAAATATAAACCAGAAAAAAACCAGCCCAAAATGTGCTTAGAGGAAGGGATCCAAGAGGGCTTTTTTTTTTGTGGTGCAGATTGTTTTTGTAGTTTTAACCATGTTTCAGATTTGAAGCAGGCTCCTTTCAGTCTGCCAGAAGGAATAAAAGATCCATCCAAAGGAGAATTTGAATGATTTGTTTTGGCATAGCTGAGCTACAGTGCTCAAACAGATGATAATAAAGAAGAGAGTGAAAGTTAAATGCTCACCAGATATACTTCGACATGAAGCATCTGATAGAGGCAAACCTGTCAGGATACCCTGATATGAAATTGTCTCAGAGGAAAATACCTCTTTATTTCCCATTCATTTCAAACCTGGGTTTGGCACTGAGAAGTTGTCCTGGGTCACTGTGTCACCTCCCACCTGCAGTTCCAAAGGGAGCCACCTCCAAGTCACACCCTGGCACTTTGAAACCAAAAGCAAGTATGCACAGCAATGAGGAGCCTCACTTAAATTCACTTACATCGATGATTTAGTCTAACTGAAAATGCTGGTGTAGCCATGAACCCCTGGTATTGTACACCTTGAACTGAGGAGGAACTAGAACAGGAGTCAAGAGGGTTTTGTGAGAGTAACCCACACACTGGAGTGTGTGCAGGACACTGGTGAGATCCTTGGCTTTACACCAGGCAAGGTCTGCCCTTGTTGTTTGTATGGAGATGGACTCAGACAGTGAAGCAATTTAAAGCCTAGAGTCAAAAATTATATATTATTGTCTTCCGTGGATTGAATTTTAGTCACTGAAGGGATCTGGCCATACATCTCTAACTGAAACCTGCAGGAGATGTGTGGTTGAAGTCTCTTAGTGGAAAATCACTTGCAAATCTTCTAATTCCAAATTCCCATGATATTCAGCATCAGATCTGGATCAGCCATCTACAGCTATGGACTGCAATGCCATGTATCCTTGGGTCTAGGACATTTAACCTCCAAGGAATTGTCTTTTATAGAAAAAAAACACTGGTATATTTTTTCTCTATTCTTTTTTATAAATAAATACATACTTTTGATGACAAATGCCTCAGAGACTTTCACTGAACACTCAGAGCAGGAGGAAGAAGGGGGTTCACTGCAGTTCTGGCCATGCTGGCAATCCCCAGCTCTCGGAGGAACATCCAGCCTGAGGCTCTGGATGCACAGCAGGGTCCTGCCCAAAGTCAGATGTTCCTCCTGACACCCCAAGGGTGCCCCACCTGCAAGGGGATGGCTCTGGCTGCAGGCCAAAACCAAGCCAAGCCACCCTGTTTGTTCAGCTTCCAGTTACTGCTCTGATGAGCCTGTTCTTAGCAACCATGGCCAGAAGGGGAGGTTTCTCCCAGCCCTGGTACCTGGCAGAGCTCCCTGTGCTTCTTTCAGTGCTGCTGAGGTACCTGGGGCTCCTCTGAGGCCACGGCCCCACTGCAAAGCCAAGTGCCTCGCTGGTACTGAGCTTTGCCACAGGGCTGCCTGCTCCCTAGGTGGGGAGCCTGGACCTGGAATCTCCAGCAGCTTTACACAGGAAGCCACTGGCTGACCTGACAGCTGAATCCAGGGAAATTCCTTTTGCCATGAACTCAAGCAGAGCTGTATTTCACCCTGAATCACTTAAATCTCAAGGAGGGATGAAAGATACCCTGGGGCTGCTGCTGCAAAGAAAAAGGATAGAGGTACCTTGGGCTGGCACAGGGAAAGTGTGACTCTGAACAACATCTCTGGCCGAGGTTTCTGATGAGCTGAGCAGCTCAGGGAGCCGCTGAGGTCCAGCTGCTGATCACCACCAAAGGGCTTTCCCAGCCTGCAGGGCCCGAGGGGGTCTCACCAGGAACCCGCCCTTCCCTGTGACACTGTGTTCAGTAAAGCAAAACGTTGGAGCTGAAATCAAAAATACCTCAAAAAAGCACAGATGCTGACAAAAAGAGATTTTTACATTATGTTTAAAAAACAGTCGGTTGTTTGTGAAAACAACAGAGTAAATCAAAACCTGCCCTTATGAAAAGTTCACTGTACACAAAAAACTTTGCTTTCTAAAGAGGCCGTGGTCTGGGCACTCTCCAGATGCTTGGCCTCTGTTAGAGGAATGAGGGTCATTGTTTATACTGCAGAGACAAAGAAACAGCCACAGAGATTGGAAGTGCTATGGCTGCACTCAGCTGGCAGATGAGTAGTGATGGCAATTTAGATTTGGCTCTAAATAAAAATGGTTTGGTTTGAACTATTTCAAATTAAATGGAAAAAAAAAAAAACAAAAAAAAAAAAAACAAAAACAGGTGGGGTTTGGGTTTTTTTCAGTGTTTTGGGAGGGACCCTCGAATCTGTCTTCAGCCTCTGTACTGCTCAGCTCTCACTCCCTCCCATTATTTCCCTACTAGGAAAAACAGCAACCAACCCCCAACTGGGTTTTACTTCTGAGCTGGACCCAACCTCAGTTTTTCAGTTTGACTCTTTGCAGAGGTAAATACTCACAAGGGGATTAGAAAATAAACAAACAAGAAACCCCAAACTGCAGAACGAAAAGAAGAAAGTCAGAAAAAAAAAATAAAAATAGCGCGTTTCCTATTGGAAAAAAAAAGTTACGGGGAAAAAAAAAAAAAGCGCCGGTACCTTCTGTCGGGGCTGAGGACGGGAACGGAGCCGCAGCCCGACAGCCCCCGCCGGCCGCCCCTGCTCGCCATCAACGTGTTCTCGCTCTGGACGGGCCCTACTTCCGCCCGGGCCGCTGATTCCTGCCGCGGGGCCGCTGATTCCCGCCCGGGGCCTCCGCTGCTCCTCTCCGGGCCGCTATCTGCCCGGGGCCGCTTGATGCCGCTCCGGGCGCTGATCCTGCCTGCGGGGCCGCTGATCCTGCCCGGGGTCCGCTGCTCCTCCTGGGGCCGCTGATCCTGCGCGGGGCTCGCTGCTCCTTCCTGGGCCGGCGATTCCTGCCGGGCCGCTGCTCCTCCCTCGCTGCCGGCACCGAGCGCGGGAGGCTCTGGAAGGCGGCTGCCGGGAGCGGCCCCGGCACAGCGCGCCCGGCTCCGGCGGGCGGGGGCGATTCGGGACGCGCCCCAGAACGCCCGAGCGGAACAGAGTAGGCGCTCCCGGCCTCCTCCCCGGCTCCGCTCGACGGCTCCCGGAGGCTCCCTGGGCTGCGCTGAGTGGCGCGGGATGCCCGCACTTGACGCTCGCCAGATTGCCGCCCTGGCAGGCGCTGCGTACGGTACAAGCTACTTCGGCGGGTGACGGATCGGCGCTGTGAACTGGGCTAATTGAGTATCTTGTGTTTCCATCGGGTGGGCTGGGGAGCTGTGCAGCGAGCGGGGACTGCTGACTGCCCTCCAATTAGCAGAAACTCCCTCATGCAGACTGCCTCATGCAGCTACTGCCCTCATGCAGACTGCCCTCATGCAGACTGCCCTCATGCAGACTGCCCTCATGCAGACTGCCCTCGCTGCCTCCCTTTGCCTCCAGCCTGCGGCTCTCTTTTTGGTTGCCTTGCAGCTCTTGCCATGTTGTACGTGCAGCAGCCGCAGCCGTGCCGGGTAACACGCGGCAGGGTCGGCTGAGGCTCTGAACACGCAGCCTCCAGCCCCATACATCTGCTTTACACTGTACTTTCCAAAGAACTTTTCAGTTGTTTTTACAGAAGCTTGGGGTTTCTCTGCACAGTGCCTCCAGTGCTCTCAGACTGGGTTTCCTCTCAAGCAATAACACGTTCCAGTGGTGGCACATTACATTTACAAGCCATTCCTCATCAGTAAAAGGACACCAATCTTTCCCATGTTTGAGCAAAACACAGGAATTTCCAACCTCTCGAGTGTCACAAAGACAGAAAGAAAACAATTCAATCCCTGTGAAATGGGCAGTCACTGATCACATTTTTAAATAGCTTTTGGGCAGATTCTGATAAAATTATTGAGATTAGAGGGGTTCACCAGCCCATGCTCCCTCTCCCATTTGTTCTGGGTGTAATAATACATCCATGCTAGTGCACTGTGATTGCTGGGGCTTGGGGCACGTCAGGCAAATTATTTATCAGATCAGAAGAGGGTCTGTGAGCTGAAGAGGCAGCGAATGCGACAGCCTGGGGAGGGCTGGGAAAGGAAGGTGGTTGTTTCAGTGGGACTGTTTCTTACCCCTTCACAAGCCTGCAAGGCTTTATTCTCCTCCTGGGGCCAAGAAAAATGAATGTTTGGCAGAGAGAGGGCAGGTTCCTCACCCTGTGCTTGGCTGCTCAGGAGGGGCCCATCTCCCCAGAGCACTCAGCTGTGAGCTGAGCGCTCTGTAATTCTGAAAATCAGGCTACCAGCACACCAGACTGCATCTGAACTTAGGGAGACACCTCTCGAGGCTGCTGAGCCTGCAGAAGGGGATTGTGTTACCTTCTCCTACCTTGCAGGCAGCTGAGCAGTGTTAGAGCTGTGGTGCTCAGGAGGAGCCAGAGTTTTCCCTGTTTGCTGGGCAGCAGCTCATCCTGCCCAGGCACTGCCACAATGGCTCATCCTGCCCTGAAAGGGCCACAAAACATCAGGCACTGCTTAAGTCCAGCAGAGCTGCAGCCCCCAAAGTGTGCCACGTGTACGCCAGGACTTACCCCGGGTCAGCAGGGTGGCAGGAGCAGCACTGCCCAGAGGTCCTGGGGACTGTCATGCAGGAGCCAGTTCTGCCCAGGGCCAGCAGGATCCCAACCTCCTTCTGCCAGGGTACCACACTGGAGACCCTGCAAGTTCCTTCCTGGGACCCCTGTATGTGAAAACAGACATCTCAGCACCCAACTGCTGCCTTCCCACAGCAGCTCTGCAGTTCCTCTGCATTTAAATTTGTACACTCCATAAAAGTGGGGTGGAGAGTAAGAGGAGGTGATGGCAGTGGCCGTTTGCAGGGGGTTACCTGACTGTGACTGGCACTGTGAGGGCAGGGCTGGCAGTGCCAGCAGGAGAGACTGCAATAAAATGGGTCCAGCAGGCTGGGAAGCTGAGCAAACCACGTATTTAAGGACTGGGGCAAGCAGATAAATAGGGCACCCTGTCCTGTAACAGCATGGATTTCATCCATTCGTTTGCTCTGGCCTGGAAAAACAAAAAAAGTCTGAAAAGCAGCTCTGACAGGGAAGTTAGAAATTGTCTTTGGAGCAGGGCCTGCATTTTTGTTACCTGCTTCTGCAGCATTTGACCCAACAGAGCTTTTGCCTCCAGGTGCTGCAACAGCAAGTAAGAGCAGCAGTGATGGCACAGTGCTGCCACTGTGGCACTGTCCCAGTGTGTGACAGAACCTGGTGTGACAGAATGAGGATGGAAAAACTACTGGAAACAAGGCAGGAGGGAGACATGTACTCAGACCTCTCCCCTTGCAGGCCAGAGCCCAGGCAGGTCTCAGTATCCAGCCCTGGGTGTTACCACAGGGCTTTGTTCTCATGAAAAGCATTCAACCCACATGAAATGAAAACAAACACCCCAAACCTGAAGCATTGCCCCAGAGCATCCCCACCAACCAGAATTTTACAAGCTTCCCTGATGATTACAAAAAAAATCTCCTCAAACCCATCACTGCTGGATCCTACATGTGTTCTTTAGATCACTTTAGGGAGAAGCAGGTGAGACACCTCCACCAGCAGGCCCAGCCCCACATCCTGCATGGCCACACAGTGCATGGCCCCTCTGCTGCCCAGCCCAAACCCACCAGGGGCAGCTCCAGGTCAGGAGGGAGCCAGAACACTCCAGGTGGAGCTGGGCAGAGCTGACCAGGGGCAGCCAGGGTGTGCCTGTGGGGTGGATGTGCCCATGAGCCAGGCTGGGAGTGGCCAGCAGAGCGTGGGGCCAGTTTGGGACCCCCTGGCTTGGTGTAACCCCATTTTCAGCTCACCTCACTGTCACAGCTGCTTGTCCCCAGGCTGGGTGGGTCAAATAACTGCTCTTCAAGGCACAAAGCAACGTGCCAGAATCACCATTCTCGACTGAATTCGAGGACAGCATCCAGAGACTTTTTCCCACCTTGGCCCTGAACAGAAGTGCCAAGTGCTGGAGGGGTGATGAGTGATGCAAGGGAAGGAGATTTCCAGGATGAGCTCAAGGCTTCACGTCATTCAACTGGGAAAGAAGGATTAGGAATTTTTGTTTTAAATCATCATTTAACTGCTTTTATTGCAGCTGTTCTTGGCCATATTTCAGAATCCTCCTCTCAAATAAATGAAAACCAGGCAGAGGACTGGGCCCTCTGCCCGAGCGTGCAACAGTGCAGGTCGGATTCCTGCCTGGATGCTCACCAGGGTGCCATGCCCAGCTCTGCCCACTTCCAGCTTTCCAGCCTTTTGTAGCCTCTTGGGCCACGCAGGCTGTGCCCCACTTGGCTCTTGCAGCACATTCCTTATTTATGGGCTCCTCCTGGACATGGGACCTGTCAGCCTGTTCCCACTGCCCAGCTCAGCCCTCTCACATCACTGGTGCTCACAGCCCCCTCCCTCCCCCAGGACCCTGCTGTCCTGGGGGGACAAACTGCACTGCCCCAGTCAGACCCAGGACCCCTCTGCATCCATCCCCAGGCAGCCACAAAGAGGGACAACTGCCTGCTTTGCCAAGCCCAGAGGGCACGGGAGGCAGTGCTGGCAGCTGAGCCCACCTCCCCTGAGGCCCCAAGGGATGCAGCAGCCTGTGAGCCCAGCCCAGCTTCACAAGCTGGATGGAGATGCCCCACAAGGAAGCAGAGGTGCCTCTGCCTCAGATGCAGATCCTCAGGGATATGCTGTGCTCAGAAATGCTCTGCTGTGCTCACACCCCTTTAGTTTGGCATCAAGTATTTCCTGCTCACTTCAATAGCCCTGTAATTTTTTTCCCCTGGTGTCAAGATGGATGAATAATCTTTCTGGCTTTAGGACATACCAGAGCACCGGCCAGAATCCTCAGTCCCTCTGTATTCCAGAACAGGACAGCTTTTCCCACACTGCCATCCATGGATAGATCTTACACCTGTGTAATAACCGAGGGTATTTCCTTCCAAAGAAAGAAATATCTAACAAAGACTGGAAAATCCATATAATTAGACCAAGGAATCACTTCAAGGGCTGGCAACTTCATTTGAAAATGAGATGTCTGTATTGAGCACTGAACTGTTTTATTTCAGCATGGAAATCACCATTTCAGATCCTTTACTTTCAATAAACGAATACACAGAAGAAAATCCGGGCTATCAGCCCAGGCTTGTAACAATTCAGGGTTTTTCTTGGCTTTTCCAAGGGCATTTATTGCCAGAGTCTGAGATGCTGGCAGGATAAATCTGTAAGCCATGGAAATTACGAGTTTCATGACACACACAACTTATTCCAAACCCTTGACAATAAAATTAAACACAGGAAAGAGCCAGGACTTTCATCCAGCTCCTTAATTACCATCTGGAGTCTGGCAGCTGAAACAAGATCAGACTTTTCTATAGAAAAGAAAAAATAAATTTGCTATTACTGTGAGAGAAGAGATGGGACTGCACAAGGAGCTCAAGTGGAGACACGAACAGCCCAGTGCAGTCAGGATTTATCCCACTGGGGACATGCATCTCCCACTGGCTTCGGAAACCACCCACACAGAACTGCACAGCACCTCAGTGCAGCTCCTTCCAGCACAACACAAGGACCAAAGATACCTCACTTTTAGCTCTTATGAACTTTTTGAGACAGGATCCCTATTACAGGTATCTCAGTAGCACCCAGCAAAAACTCTTGCTTGTGATTAGGCCAAAGGAGGACAGACTCCTCCTCAGCAGATCCAGCTCAGTGGCACATCCTGGGTGCAGTGGGACCATCCCTTCATGTCCCCAGGACTTCTGGAAAATTATTGAAGGCGACATGAGGGAAAGCCTGCTGGGAACCACATCTTAACCAGGAAGATTTAGTCCAGGACTGGGACATGTTGGAGCAACCAGGACCTGCCAGGGGGGGTTTGCATGTGACAGATGTGAAATGCAAACACATCCTCTACGTGTCACAGGGACTGCTTCATGAGGCTGAAAATAGTTATCAGCCAAGTCATGTGCCAGAAAGAACATAAACAGAAAACAGATCCTGAATAGTCTAAATATTTTAACAACAATTTACAAGAGGTCTGAGGAAATTCTACAATCCTGCTCTTAGAATCAAAGCTGTGCCAGTTAAAACATCTGCCCAGGCTGGGAGAGGAGTGAAAGGTACAGTGAAAAGAGCCAACAAATGAAGAAAACCCCAGTGGTCTCTAAGAGAGGCCAGAAAAAGGCAAGAAACAAGGCCTGAAGAAAAAACCATTGTCATCAGGACGAGGAAGAAGTGACTTTAAATGCACCAGAGCCTTACACCAAGGCACAGACCTGCTGTTTGCCAAAATAAAGGTTTCAGAAACAACGGAGACAAAGCAGATGAGGTCAATAAACATTTTGGAGCTGCACTTGAGAAAAAGACAGGTGATAGCATATGAGGATGAAACACTCTCTATTTCAACAGTAACTCAGAGAAGCAGTTAACCAGTAATGAAAAAGCACAATATTAAAATGATGAGGTCTGAGTAATGTCCATCTAACAGTGTTAAAGGGGCTGGCCAAGAAACCAACCAGTGTCATCATTTTGGTTCCTCGTAAGTCTTGAAGTGTTGCCCAGATCCCACAGGTGCCACCTGTGAGTGTCACACACTGTCAGGGGGGTATAAAACACTTACATGCACTTGGGGGAAAACCTTTGGGTGGAGCTAAACTCAGGAACTGCTCCTTGCTGAGGACTGAAGGGACTGTGACTGTCTCTGCACAGCTCAGCTTTGGCTGCTCCTGCAGTGGGGACAGAACCTGCCTGTGCTGCTGCCCACGCCTGGCCAGCTGCCTCCCTGAGCTGGTTACCTGCTCCTTGCTGCCTTCTTACTGCTCTTCCCTTGTTATTTTCTGTTTGCAGTTGAAGAACTGATGGAGTAAGACAGAAGATCCCCAGGAAAAGGGTAAGTGAGGAATATCTTGTGTTTCACAGGGCAGCCTCATCTATCGTACGTGAACAAAACATTCCTAACCCCAGGCTCTGTCTTGCTTCTGCATATTGGGATTTATTTCCCCACCTCTTGCTTAGGGTGATGTGGCAGAGGAAGAACACCTGTGGCCCCTTCTAACCTTATTAATGGAAGTTATTTATAATGGTTTAATATTTTATAAAGATTACTGGCAGGAAAAGCGCCCTGTGTGCATTCCAGAGCATGGCTGATGTATTCATTTTGAATATAAACACTGCAGGTTCAACAAGAGCTGGCTCTGTATGCAGGGAAACACCAGCAACACACTGCCACTGGAGAGTCTGCCCCTCAGCTCTGGGCCTCCCTGTCTTGAGTCAAAAAGGGTAAAAGCAGCAAGTAACAGTTATGAAGCTCGGGGAAAAAGAAAAAAGTAATGACTTATGGAAGAATGGCACCGTTCATCCTTTTCCATCCTGCTTTTCCCAAAGCAGTGAAATCTCTGGAACAGCAAAATGTGTTCAGCAGCAAGGGATGCAGGAGGAAGGGCTGATTTTGGGTGGTGCTTAGAGAGTGGGTTTCAGGATGAATGATGACTGAACTAACCAGGTCACAGATTGGAGTGCCAGGGTCAGGGTCAGGTTTGCAACCCCGTGTGCCTTTGGGCAAGTTCCTCAAGATGTCTCAGTGCTTGTCTGAGTAAAACACACTTGGCTGCCGGTTTTTTTTAAATGATCTGTCAGTGAGTCTTTCCTGCATGCCCCAGACCTGCCAAATCCCTGCTGCTGACACCCTCTGTTTATTTACAGATGGACATTGGTGCCAGGCAGCTCAAACAAGGCTTTTAGCAGTCCAGGAACACCACAGAGACAATGAGAGTTCGCCTCAAAGGGGATGTGATCTGCACCCTCCTCCTGCTGGTAGCACTTTGCTCTTTACTCTACTCCCAGCTGGAACATTTAGTCCCAGCAGGAAACAAGGAGCCAACACAGAAGAAGCCTCCAGCAACCCCAAAAGTATCCTCAGATCCCCGAGCACCTCAGAGACTGATGCCAGCAGAGGCAACAGCACCCAGACCCCAAGTTACCCCTGTCATTAGACGAGCAGAAGTGGCCAAGAACAGGGTCCAAGCTACAACTCCCCCCCCGCTGACTGATTCTGCCTTCAACTTCCAGCACTATCTCCTCAACAAGGACAAGAGGAACTTCAACCTCCTCATCAACCAGCCCAGGAAATGCCGGAAAACACCTGGGGGGCCCTTTCTGCTCATTGCCATCAAATCGGTGGTTGAAGACTTTGACAGGCGCGAGATCGTCCGGAAAACTTGGGGCAGGGAGGGTTTGGTGACCGGGGAGCAGATCCAGCGAGTGTTCCTCCTGGGAACACCAAAGAACAGGACAGTGCTGGCCACGTGGGAGACCCTGATCCACCAGGAGAGTCAGACATACCGGGACATTCTGCTCTGGGACTTCATGGACACTTTCTTCAACCTGACCCTGAAGGAGATCCACTTCCTGAGCTGGGCTGCCGAGTTCTGCCACGACGTCAAGTTCATTTTTAAAGGGGACGCCGACGTCTTTGTCAACATTGAGAACATTGTTGATTTCCTCAAGAGACACGACCCCACTGAGGACCTCTTTGTTGGGGACATCATCTACAATGCCCGTCCCATCCGCGCCCGGAAGAGCAAATATTACATCCCCGAGACCATGTACGGGCTCAGCATCTACCCGGCCTACGCGGGGGGAGGAGGGTTCCTGCTCTCCAGCCGCACCATGGGGAGGCTCTCGAGGGCGTGCAGGGAGGTGGAACTCTTCCCCATCGACGACGTCTTCTTGGGCATGTGCTTACAGAGGATCAACCTCAAGCCCATTTTGCATGAAGGGTTCAAGACCTTTGGCATTGTCAAGCCTTCTGCTGCCCCACACCTACAGACATTTGATCCCTGCTTTTACAAGGATCTCATGGTAGTTCACAGCCTGAAAGTTGCCGAGATCTGGCTGATGTGGAACCTGCTCCACAGCCCACGTCTCTCCTGCACTCAGAAGAAACAAGTGAAAAAGCCTTTCCAGTGGAAAAAGAAAGCTCAAACCACAGCACAAACATCACCCCTGAGATGATGCAGGCAGACTGCAGCACAAACACACAGCAAACCAGCTGAGAAAGGGAACCTGGAGCTGGAACAGCCCAACAAACCAACTGCACAAGTATTTTAGCACATCTTATTGTTAAGAGAACACAGCAAACAACTGCAGGAATTTGCCCAAATTCCACATTTGCACACACATGTCATGTAGGTTCTCCTCTATTAATGAGTCCAAATAATCATAGCAATATATGTAATTTATTATTATTTATTAGGATTATACTAGTGCTTAGTGGGACACTGTGTAAAAGGACACTGAAAAATGCAGTCCTTGGAGGTTTTTCAGCATTGTCAGAAATGTGAGAAATGAAAGAAGATACAAAGTAAGAGCACAGACACCAGGGAGCACAGGGATCATTGTCAGCTTGCTACTTGACTTGGACTCATTGACAAATGACCAAACAGTAACGAGAGTAAAGGAAATCAGGCCACCTCAGCTGGGCTCAGCTGGAATCACTGCTGCCTGGCTGGTTTTCTGGAGGCCTTGGGAGAACAACTGAGAGCTGCTGAAATGGGGGCCTGTATGGTGCAGACTGTGGATTAGAAGGAATCAAACTGGGTGCTGATGCTGGCTGAGCACAGGACAGGTACACAGAAAACTGGGAAGGAACAGACTTCCAAAGGGCCTCTAAAGAAGGACAAGGACTCTGAGCCTCTAAGCCTTGATCTTCTGTTACTCCCAGCACTCCTCTGTTCAAACACCTGCTCCACTGACACACTCAGGACTCTGAGGGCCAGTTTTTGACACTTCCCTGAGCTCAGGCTCTCTGCACTGTGCTGACTGACATTCAGTGAAAACTCAAAAGTCATCCAGCAGTTTTTGATTGCTCTCACCAGCTGATCCACATCTTCAGAAGGTTTGACTCTAGAGATCCTCTGGCCTTTGCTTTTAAGGGTAAAACCACACAGAGCTGCTGCTTGCGTCACATCTGGGAGCTGCTTCAGACCAGAGAACAACTTGTCAATGGACTGGGCTGCTTTCTCTAGACCTCTTGCTTGGCACACAGGCAGCTGCAAAGAGCAGCCAAGACTTTTCATGCTGCTGTGGGTGTCGTGAAGGGAAAAAGTACTTTTCAGACCAAAGGGCTTCAGAATAAAAGCCCGTCTAAATTTATTGCAAGAAATCAAACCACACAGCAATCTTTCTGCTGAGATTTCCAAGGTCCAGTCAGTAACTTCTTAACTATTTTAAGCATCAGACAAGAACACTGGATTACATGCTTTTTCAAAGAATAGTGAATACTTTGCATTTTGTTTTTTCCAACAGTAGACTACCTTAAAAGAATATCCTTTCTTTAGACATCAGAGCAGAAGTAAATTCCTCTAAATCAGGGTTAAAAAGCTACTAAATTCATGGGGCAAAGAGCCTGAATTAACCTTTGATACTGTGTTTGTTAGTTCTTTTGCAGTTTTTTCCCTTTAAAAAAAAACAACTCCTATCCATCAGAGAAGCCCCAGTGCCACATGAACACAGCTTCAGAGGAAATTACTATCAGTCATAAACATCCAGGAAGCTGCTGTCCCTTGAACAGAGCCTGCAGCAGCTGCATTCCATCCCTGTGTAGAACCTTCCTCCCCCCAGGCAGCAGTTCAGGCTCAGTGCTTGTCCCAGCTGTGCACACCACGGAGCACTGGGACACTGCTGGTACCCACTGGGACATTATAAGCAACAGTCTCACATTTTCTTCATCTTCACCATGAATTTAAGCCTTACAGTAATGTATTTCCAAGGAGAGGTCAGCTGTATAGGAATCAAAAGATTCCTACATTTGGGATCTTTCCAAGATGTGATCCTGAAACACAAAATGCTCATGTGAGCTGCACAAGGAGCTCTGCAGGGAGTGGAACTAAGCCAGAGCCTTGCTGGTGGGAGAAAGTCACCCTTGCCCCTGTCTGCTACCATGTGTGATACTTGTGTATTTGTGAGCTTGTACAAGAATGTATTACCTGTGATTAGTTTACAGTTTTGGAGGTTATTTATACCATAATTAAAAGACAGCATGCAGACATGCCTCTGGATGTTGGAGTGAGTCTGTCAAGAACACCTGCACACATGTTGTAAGACTGATACCACAGGGATTCTTCAGGAAGACATTAACATGAAAAATACATTATTCATTATTTTGGATAACTTGGTCTTTCCTTGTGCTGGACTTGATTTAATGGCAATGACAGAAAAATAAACATGGCTTACCTTCCCATTTCCCACAGGGCAGATGTTCAGGTTCAGCAGTCCTTAGTAAGGTCTTCCTTTTAAGCCTGGAGATGCACAGATTGGCTCCTCCCTCTATACTGTCTTCAGATCTGCAATCTACCACAACACAGCAATAATGAGTGCATTTTGTCCCAGATCAAAGTTGCTGCCCAACATCTGTGTTGACACAGCCTGTGCCAGCACATACCCTGAGAGCTGGCAGAGCCCAGACCAGAGCAAACTGTTTACTCCAGTCTCAGGCTGGGGAACAGCTCATTTCTTTTATCCAGTGATTACTAAATCGAGTCTCTGTTAAGGAAAGATACATCTGCTTTTGTTCTCCAGCCTCTGCTGCATGGCCTGTTTGACCTGGCTTTAAGTTCCCACTTGCTTCTGCAGTTGAGCAGGAAGTTCCCAGCCCTGTGTGTGAGCTCTGGGGATGCTGGAGAACAGGGCTCAGCCCCTGCAGTTCATGACATTCCACTTACTGCTGCAGCAGGCAAAAAATCTTGGACTTCACACAAGCTGGAGATTGTTTCCTAGAAGATAAGGGTCTTTTCAGAAAATCCTAAACCCTTAGGTGTGCATGAGAGCTGGCAGGAAGGACCCTCTACTGACTTCTCTGATGCACCTCAGAAAAACAAAACCATCCATTTCAGAGTGACATTCTGAGTATCTTTAATTAACTGGCTAATTCAACACACCAGTCATGTCTGCTAAAAAGCCTTGCTTGGCAATTTTTTTTCATGACTAACCCATGATGAGAAAACATAAAAACATCCCAAGTGGGTTCCACCAGTAGCAAGAAAAAGCAAAGCAGACTTTCTCAGGACAGGCATAGACTTCTGAAATTAATAAAGTACAGTAGGTTTTATTGAATCCCAGGGATCCACACAGAGTCATGTTTTATTCCTACTGTACGTAAGTAGCCAGATTTGGTCACTCTGACGAGCAGAGCTGGCTTGAACCTCACATTCAACACCTCCGAGTGCGTCTCTGGACACGGGAACTGGCAGTGAGTGCCAAGATCCGTCAGTCAGTCAAGCCACTGCAGGCTCAGCATCATCAAACAGAAAGCCAAAGATGGCTTGAGCAATGGAGTGGTAAAATCTTGTTCTTCCTGTCTGCAGTTTAATTATTCATCTCTCTGCAGCAGGTTCTCGGAAGCAAAGCCCAACTGCAAATTCAAACAGTACAAAATAATCAAACAGCTCCGAGAACCCTCACTGAATGTTAGCACGGGGAACACTCCCTGGGGAGTGCTGGAAGACCATCAGATCAGAGAGAAAGAGTCCAGCCCAGAGCCCAGCCTGAAGAACTGCCAGTCTCCTGGGCTGTACCTCTTCCAGCTGGAGCTGCAGGTCTCGGCAGCCCAGAAAATGTCCTCATTTCTTAACGATGCCACTGACTCCATGGACAGTGTTAAAAACCAGTAGAACTTTTAAATACAACTTGTCATTACTTTCTAGGCTTATGGTCAGTAAGAAAACCATAGTGAGACATGAGAGGGGAAAGTAAACCCCAAAGAAGCACATCTGAGTCTCTCCAAGAGTGGGAAACAGGTCCTCCACCATTCCTGACCAGCCCAATGCTCCCTCCAATCCATCCAAACCCAGCTCACGGATCTTCTCTCTCTCTCTCCCTCACTTTCCCAGCCCATCTGTTGAGAAGCCCTGTGCTAAAAACAGGGGAAAAGTACAAAATCACACAGGTCTGCAGTGACAGCCTTGTCCCAGGGGCTGACTGAGCTGAGTGGGAATCAAGGCATGATATTAAAACAAATGGTGCCTGTAGCCATGGGAGCAGAAGAAAGGGGTGAAATGACCTCCACAGCCTCTATACTTGTGGGTGCAACAGAGCTACCAGTGAGGGGTGGGGTGAACTCGGGATTTCAGGGCTGCAGTTCTAGGAGAGATGAGCAGAGGTGAAAAGGGAATACAGTGAATCAGTGTTTTGATTATTTAGTTGATTAGACTGCACATTGCATAATCATGCAGGGGTTTTTGTGATTGGTATTTACACTAAATGTCTCTCTGAAGGATAATAATACTGGCATGAAACTTATGCACTCAGTGGAATATCTAGTGTAGGTGTGAAACATCAAGGCATTTAACACCAGCTTCCAGAATTGCAATATGCAGTACTTTAAAATAACTGAAGGAGTAACATTTAAAGGGGAATTCATTAGTGTATCAAAGAGAAAAGATTACATGAAATCATTACAACCAGTCCAGAACAAAAGTTACTGTTACAATGCTGTCTTACACCACAGTGAGTGACCTGCTCTGCAAACTCCAGCTTACCTTTCCTGCTGTTTCAAGCACTTGGTATTCCCAGATTAGGAGAAGGAATGATTTTGCCTGCTGGAAAAACAAACATCCCTGCAAACACCACAAAAGCGTTGGATGTAAGGTTTGGCAGACAGGACATTTAAACAGTGACTTTACTATTTACAGCAAAAGTTCACATAGGTAAAGAATATATTTAAGTTGCCCCCAAGCCCCCCAGGTAACACAGCCCAGCAAAACCAAATCCCTTCGTGGTGCAGTTTTCACTCTGAACTGGTTCCACCATGGCCCGTGACAAAGCCCCCTGATTCACTAACTCCTACTCACTTCTCCCTGTTTTGCTTCAACCTTCTCTCTGAAACATCCTGGGCCACTAAAAGAACCTTTACATGAAAAGAACCAACCAGAACTAACCCGTACTTTAACTCCCCAGGTACACAAAGTGAGGCATTTACTTGGCTCCATGTGCTGTGTCAGGTTATGTGTGACAGAGTCACAGAGGAGGCTTTGCATTGGTGTACTCACACTAAAAAAAAAAAAAGAAAAAAAAAAGAAAAAACAAGGTGTTCATTGGGCAAAAGTTGAAAAGGACCACCTGTAACTAGCATGGAATAATGTTTCTTACAGCATGACACCAAGAATTATTCCAAACTCAAAGACTTATGAAACACAACCAGCCCATGTGAAATTGTGTCAAATCAGACAACTTGGTCCTTGCCCAAACACTCTGAAGCAAGAAAGCACTGAGGGCTTGGACACAGCACTTCTTTCCTGGAAGAGCCACACTGACTCACACCTGCAGGTTCACTCTCAATATACACTTTGAGCCATCAAACACAAAACCTCACACAAGTCCAACTTGGCAGTTAAGTGACTAACAGGCTCTAACAACAGGTAGAAACCCATGTGAAGTGGGCAGCAACACCCAGGGTGTCCCTTTGGAAAACACCAGCTGGCCCCTCACCTCCAGCCAGCCCCCAGAACGATGAGTCACCATCTTCTCGGAATGCTGAGCCCCAGGAAAGATTTTGTTTTAAACAGGTTTGATGGGAGCTCTGGAATATGAACCATCATGAGCACATGAATCAGTTCTCACACACCACCTGATTACTATTTCAGCAAAAAAATCTGTTTAGAATTACAAGTGTGACAGCTCCCAGCAACAGCAGATTGGGTTTTCTCTACAGGAACTGCATTTTGGGGAACAGAGGGTTCTAGTATTACACAGCAGCACTGATCTATGTAGCACTGCCTGTAGTCTTCACGGGAGCCCAGGGACTGCTTGCAGGCCTGAAGAACACAGGAAGAAATGTCAGCTTCACCTCCAAAAAGAAGGGCAGTTTTATTAGGTGTAAACAAATGAAATTCTGTGGAAAATACTGCAATATTCAAGTTAAGCAGACATACACACATAAACTCTTCATTTCTTCACAAAGGAAAAAGGCACACATCAAAATATGCACTGTGTGTTTTATTAAAAATGCAATTGTACTTAACTTTATATCAAACAGTTTTATCATATGAAACCAAAACGATGGACCAATGCACATGTTGCCAACATGCAGGATCTGTATCAAACCACACATAATTCTGAGAAGGAACAAGGGCACCTGCTGAGATGGGATCTGATGCAGCCCAAACCTCATTTCCTTGGGAGGGGAAGGTGATGATCCCCTGGCAGAGCTGGAGGTGGCACACACTGCACCCTGAGCAGCCCTGTGCACAGAACACCTTCTGGTTCACACAAACTGCCTTGTGCCAGCCCCTCCTCCTTGTCACACTCCCTTCCTCACCTTCTCCCCAGAGCTCCTCTGTTCCCTACTCCTTGCTCTCTTCTTTCTGGTGCTTCAAAACCACCATCAGTCCCCTCCACCCATTCCTAAACTCTTCATGCCAGCAAGTCCTTAGCTGCTCCTCAGCAGCTTCCCTAATGCTTTAGCACAGGAAGAGCTTTGGCTTTGTTCAGGCCAAATAGGAGCAAACATCTCAGAGGAGTGACCTGGGAACAGCTGCATTCACAAGGGAAGGGTGAGGAGACCCAGAGGAGCTGCTCCAATCTCCCTGGGTGCTCCTTCAGATCTGCCTCTCCCCAGAGTCAAAGGCTTTGTGCTCAGCCCAGCAGCAGCCAGCAGGTAAAGCTGCCTTTTATTTTTTGTCTGTGCAGAGAAATTTCCAGTATGAAGGGACTGACCTAGAGAAGAATCTGGGTTGTCAGGAGAGCACTGTTTTAGTCACTTGGACACACGAGAGCATTACAAGTGAAGGTGGGAGTCCCAGGAATTGTTACACACCTTTGGTGCTGCTCCTGCCCTAAGGCTCAGGGTGCATGTTACAGCAGCAGGCCTGACCTCACTCTTCTGAAGAATTTCAACTGAATATGCTTGAGAGAAGCATCTTGGCAGCATCTGCATAGCCATTAGTCAAATATTCCCATCAAGGATTTATCTCCTCTTGCAGCTTTTGTGGAGCCTTCATTAGAAAAGGATTAATTAAAATTAATTGAAGTCAGCATCAGGATTGCTGTCATATTTTAGCAACAAGAATAAGCACGCACACCATCTCAATTCAGAGATCACAAAATCCTGCAGGAGCACACTGAGCCAAGCACTAAGCAAGGTCATTTTACATTCCAGCACCCAGGGATGTGCGAGGAGGGCCAGGTGCTGTACCCTGCATTACACAGCCAGTGTGGAGGAATGGAAACAGGAGTCCCACTCCTTACCCCCTGTCCTTATGCCTGCAGGCTCTGCAGACTCCACGTGCTCTCCTGAAGCACCTCGGGCAGGAGAACACAGGATGAGAATTCCCATTTGCTGCTGTCACTGCAGGCATTCCCTCCCTCCCTCCCTCCCACTGGGCAACATTCACACTCCTGGAAACTCCATCCATCCCCATGATCCCAACAGCAGACAGGAGCAGAACAACTGCCCTTGTGAGCACAGTGAGAACCCACCGGGCCATCCCCCAGAGTCACACCGACCTTCCACACCTCGGGGCCAACACTTATAAAACACTTTAATGGATCTGCCAGGAAACAGACTGCAAGTTGTTAGCTACTGTTTCTTTGGAGAACACACTGAATTGGCTATAGAGGAACAACACTAGTCAGGTACTTCAAATATGATCTCTGAAAGACAGTAAAATAAAAAGAACTATTTGATAAGAAAAAAAAAGCAAGAACATCCGTGATTTTATTACAAAAACACCCAGCAACTGTATTTAACACAAAAACAGTAACTGAGAGTCTCTTTTTATTTTTTCTTTCAGTGTACATGCTCATTATTATTCCATTTAATTTACAGAAGGGCTATGTAAAATGAAATTAAAATTAGAGAGGAAACAAAAAGGAAGGTTGAGGCATAGAATTTTCTTAGCAAGCAACGATCACGGGAGACAGCACAGATTGAACAGGGATTCAACAGGAGTGACACCTAGGGATAAAGGTAAACAGTAACTTTTTCCTTATCCATTAGATTTTCCATGGGGCTTTTTTGTTTGTTTTAGCAAAACAGTTTAGAGTATCACAGTATACAGGAAGACTAAATGGCAAAGAACATCTCACACACACACACATTTATCCCTGCTACTGGTCCAGGATCCAAAACTTCAGTTAACATTCGATTTCCTATCTCTCATTCATTGATAAACTATACAGGATTACACTGTACATGGAGTTAAAATTACAAAAATGTCATATTTACAAAAATCTGTACACACATAGTAAAACTCACAAAATTGTCATCTATGTATCACAAGTTGCGACACCAAAATATTAAAAATGGGATAAAATTATACATTTCTCTTGTCCATTTTTAAAAAGGGTTCATTGTTTCAAAGACAGACCATCTATTTCTCCCAAATAAGACTGGTAAGAGAACTAGAAACCTAAAGTATCCTCCTGGGATAAAATGTCGCGAGCAGCATCTCCCAACTAGAAAGAAGCCTCTATCCTGTCTGCTGGGGTGGGGTGTGCAGTTAGCATATATGTACAGAAATGGTGGAACTACAGCAAGGATGTCTTTGGCTAAACCTTTGGCATAAATTAAAATCACACATCAGAAGTTACAGAAAAGGTTTTCCTGGTGATGGCAGAACTCGGGGATTTCTGTCTGAGATACCATTATATACAGCTCCTCTTTCTCTAAGGAAACAGAGTAGGAATAAAGGATTTTGCAACAGAGGCAAATGAGGCAACATTATTTCTTTGTGAAATTTTTCACTAGTATGAAAAATTGTATCAAATCTTTTCACTAAAACATAATTCAATCATAGAAACAACTTCTTCCAGAATTATTTTTTTTTTTGAAACTGCGTATGAAAAAAATTAGTAAACCAGCCATGAAAGAAAAAAATTGTATCAGCATATCAAGTACATATTAGTGCAGGAAGGTGGATAAATCTGATCCACTGTATAAATAAGCTTTATGCGCAGTGTACATTAAATAACCATCACACCCCACTCACACCCAGTACACAGATGCTCCTCAGTGAAGATAAACATTTATCAAGTAATTAAAGTGTATGTAGTGCAAATGTTACAACCAAGTATTATGCACATGCTACTTGCTTGGTTTAAAGTTACACAAAGATGTGGTGCCTGAAATCATGGACATATATACATCCTTGTCACACTTGGTACAATGTCCTAAGCCACAGAAATACCGATGTGTTTATATCTATATATATATACACACACGTTTTTCTTAAAATGTGACCACCACATCAATACAGTAACACAAACAGACTAAAATCAATACCTGCTTCCAGATGCTCCAAGGCTCAGAAAGTTTGTGCTTCTAACTCTTGCAGTCATTATGTGCCCCTCTTCCATTTCCCCCTTCTGCCAGCTGAGAAGGGGGGACAGTCTCTTCAGGTCTGTGCTGCATAGGATGAGGGCAACGGAGAGGAATAAACGACGGCACAGGCACCTAAGCTGCTTTCCTCCAGCAACAGTTCCATGCCCCATGATGAAGGGTTGAGAGAATCCCCTCTCCACACCGCTCCTGGGTGGAAAGGCTTATTGAAAAAAAAAAATAAATCATAACGTGCTTTCCATATTATAAGTGGCAGCAAATCAAGGCACGCTGTACTAATTGTGTAGCATTGAGATTAGCTGACTCTGCAGGGGAGGCTCACTGGGGAAGGTCCGACGTCCTCAGCTGGCTGCTGGGCCGCGTGGGGCCGTACAGGGTGACAGAGGCTATGTGATTATTCTGCATCACCTGCAAAGGCACAGCAGGACAAGGGCGAGTTAAAAGCACTGGTACAGGGGACAGAAACCCAGAAGGGTGAAAGTGGTGAATATGGAACTGATCCGCCCGGAAAAAGAAATCCCAACGCCAGAAAGCAAGTGCTTGGCTGGTTCCCAAAAACAGTGCCTGGATTTCTGTGACACAGCTAAACACCAGCATGCTCCACCACTGCTCAGAGCCACGGCCATGTACCTCCTGCTGGCTGGAGTTCCAGGTGACAAAGTTCCAGCTTTAACATGCAAATGTGCAACCTCAGAGAAGAGCTTGGAAAGTCACCTCTTTCTGCCAGTGGGCACTAAAAATATGGCCACTCCCAAGCACTGGCTTTTATCACAACGGGGAGTAAGAGGCCACCCATAACAACAGCAGACTCTTCACCCTCCCCTGCTCAGACAAAAATCAAGGTTTTTTCCTAACCTCAAAGATCATTCGTTGCAGTCCAAAGCAAAACGTTGACCCAAATGGGTTAGTGTTGTTCGGAGATGATGACCTGGGCAGGAAAGAGGGGAAAAGAAGAATTTAAAAATGCATGTGGGAGGATCAGAAACCCCTCAGGGAAGAAGAACTACTCAGTCATGTAAGGTAAATTACAGCATCTTTATCATGGTTTTCATCAAAAGAAAGTAAATCTACATTATCCCACTGCTAGACTCCAAGTGAGCCAGAGGACAGCTCTGCTTGATGGTAGAGCCATTATTAATACTCAGGGAGAAAGTAATCAAAAAGCTACTAGTGACCTCTACAGGAAAACTCTCTTGCACTTCACTTGAACAGGAAGAACCCTAAAAATAAATAGATACACAGGAAGACAGAAGCACCATGTAACTTATTACACGTACTTTTTGTGCAAGATCCTTCCCTTTATGTCTCAGTCCCTACCATAGGTATTTACCATATATAGTCTATTATTTATGTTTACTATATACTGTCTGTTAATCCATGGGTTTGAGCATGTAAAAAAAGATTACCCTGTAAGATGCTGAAACAGAATAAACCAAGTTTTACTAAACAGTATTTTTCAAGATCTATGGATCACTTGCCTTTCAGCTATTTCTGACATTTTTGTATCATATATTGACAATGGTAGACTTCTGTTGACTGCAATGACTTTTAGATTACAGCCAAAAAAACCCCTAGAAAATATTTACCTTTTGTCCTTTCTTGTAAACTGGTCACTTTTTCAAACTGCATTCTGAGCCATTTGAGATGTGCTCAGTAAAGTGCTCTCTGGTTGAACTACTCTCTACAACTCAGATGGAAAAACTAGAAGGGCTCTGTGTCATCACTATTTCACCTCACCTTCACTGACATGGCTTCTGCTCTAATCTCACTGGCATAACACAGGAGTAAAGGGGAACAAAGAGCACAGTGATTAAGGAGAAAAAAAATAAATCAAAATCCTGTGAAAGTCAGATGAAAATACATTGTTTGGTTTATTTGAAACTGCTGCAGGATTTTCACAGTACCCATTGCTTACACTTGTCCTGAGACAAAAATCATGGTTTCACATCATAAAATGATAACTCTGCAAACAGAAATGTCCATTTAACCCAATATCCAGCTCAATTCAGAGCGAATTTAAGGACTATTGTATTTTCAGGCTAAAATAACTGTGGAACAACCATGGTATCATATATACTAGCATATACAATGTGCTGTACAATATAGTGTTGAAATGCCTAGAAAAAGTAAAAAAACCTCTGCACTATTTATTACTTATAAAGAGAGAGACTGTTTTATATGCTGCTTAGCTCTTCTCTGGATTTAGCAGTTCAAAGGAATTTTGGAAATGCTGTCATGCAGCATGGCAGTTTATTTCCTCTGAGAGCAGCTATCTGGTCTGGTTAGTGGCCAAAACCACCTGAATCTTTAACCAGCAAAGCAGTGCAAAAGTAACTAATGCAATAAACACTCTTCCTCATCCTCTGTTATCAGCTCAATCCCTGCTAAGCAAAATAAAGAGAGATATTTTTACCTGTGAAGTACCACTGGCTTCTCTACAGGGTGCCCCAGTAGATCCTGAATACTGTCCCACTGTAAATACATCAAGAACTTTGTGTTAAAATGAGGCACAGCAAAACTCTTCTTTTTGTCTAGGAAGAGTGTTAAGTACATTTGTTTGTGACATGCTCATTTCCCAAATATCCTCAAGGGTTGTATTTACACAAGTATTTTGTGACTGGAGCCATATTCAGTAATGGAACTATCCATTACTAAGGCTAGGAATTTCTCTCAGAGTATTTCTCATTATTGTCTAAAAATAGCCTGGAATTAGAATTATTATTATAAAAAATTCTATAGGTCTTATAGGCAAAATGTAGCTGGAAAGTCTTGTAGCATTTCAGGAGCACCTCAGAGAACAGAGCAGCTGTGGGGAACTTTAACAAAATATCCTCATACACACCTTTATAGAAGGGAAAAATACCACTGCTACTACCTCTCCCAAAAGTCTTTCCTTGATTTAAGCAACAAGACTGAGGAAGAAAGCTGCACTACTTAGTAATTGGGAATGCCCAACAGTTTTCCTCACTAACCAGAGTCTAAGAAGCTGCAGTTTCACACACAGGACTGAAATAAGTCAAAGCACTTTGAAGGGTCTAAGTGATCAAACCAAAAAGCACAGAATGGCAGTTTCCTGGTTGCTGGTTCCAATTTTTCTTCCCAGTATGGGACCCAAAATTCACCAAGGAAAGCCTTCATTTGGCACCCCAGGAGTCAAGAGAGCAACACTGACCTTGGCTGAACGTTAACTGCAGAGACATTGCTGGGGACAGTTTTTGAGAAGCTTTTCAACTTAATGTAGCTCTCAAATATGCAGCAGCAAGGGCCCAGCTGGGAGTTTCCTTTAGGTGGAAAGGCTAAACAGTGTCCAAGGAGTCTGCTGTCACCAGGAGGTGTCACACTGACAGTGACATCTTTGTCACAGCTGCCTGAGGAACATCCCATTGCTGGCACCCTTCAGAAGGAAGTGGAAGGGCACTGGACTGTCTTGTTAAACCCTACATGTCCTCAAGAGCTCTCTTTAGTAGAACAGTTCTGAAAATTTTGTTTAGAGACATGTCTTCCAGCTAACATTCAGCCACCACTGCTGTCATTTCCTGGATCACTTACTCTACTGTTCTCTTTCCACCTGCAGCTGTTAAAATGCAAGCCATGCCATAATGCAGTAATTTGCTTTACCTGAAGAGTGCAATGTCTTCAATCCCTAACACACCAAAGTATTTAAATCACAAAACATTCTCTAACTTCTGGCCTCCAACTATTCCATTTTAAAACAACATGATACCACTGCTATAATTTCTTAAGAGTGTATTGTAAATTTGGCATAGATCATTTACATGGTTTAAGAAAATAAGGAAAACACTCAGTTCTGCACAGGCTTACCTTGCTGTATGTTGTGCATGTTTCTGTCTGTGAGTCAGCACTGTCTGTTGAAGAGAAACAAAAAAGCCTTTATAGTTTGTGCTTGAAAAGTCCCCTATATATTCCTTTATTTTGAGATGTTAGCTCAGGTAGGAGGAGACATAAATCTGTTCATATACAAATTTACTAGCCTTTACCAGCAAACAGAATTGTCAGTAACACTGATTAAATGCCAGTTAAGGTGGTTAAACAAACCTGCCTATTTCCAGCAAGTTCCCAGTTCTAAGATTACAGATGTGTAAGCTGTAACTCCCAGGGAAGAACAGCACTGTAAAATAAACTCCATCTCTCTGCACCACGTTAACAGGCCTAGAACAGCCACTTGTGGAGATAACATGACATGTCACTCATTAGGTCCAAAACACTCCACTGCACTTGGAAAGGATGCCAGCTAAGACTGGCATTTTGAGACCCAGGAGTTGGCAGGTCTGAAATCAGCTAAAACACCCTCTTTCCAAACAAGGATGGCAGACAGCTTGGGAATTGCAGTCTGCCTAGTAAAGGAAGCTGCAGGTAAGGACAGCACTGCATTTACACTTAGAGTCTTAAAAAGAAACTGTTTGTAGTGGTTTCAAGCACTTTCATACATGTATTTGAGTACTCTAAATACTGAAAGCACATTCCCACGCACTAAACAAGTTGAACACAGCTCTTGATCAAGTTAAAGACCATTTGCTCCTCTTATTTTCCACCTGCTAAATAAACATGTTCTCTGTGTGAGAGTTCAGTGTCTGTGCAACTTGAACTCTGGCTCTCAATTTATCGTCTGATGATGAACTACAAAAGGGAGTTAATAAAACTGCATCAGGCACTGCCACCAGAGGGAAGAAGTTGGGTTTCTCAAAAAGGTTATAACATCTGTTTACAACTTGTTACATGTCCTGAACATGAGCTAGAGACCAGAAAGGCAAGTTAAAAATGCCAAACAAACAAACAACCAGACACATTCAGAAGAAATTCATGATGCTACTTGAGGTGAATGAAATTATTCAGAAATGAATGCTTTGAAGTACTGTACAATAACCTAAGGCAAAATAATTTAAAAAGTGAGAATTTTCATGCTTATTCTCTTGGTTGAAGTACAAATCAACTTTCATATAAAGCTTGTATACACAGCCATTGTTTTTTCAGGTTTTTAATCCTCCATATGCTCAAACTGCTGTGACAGCCACAGGAGAGCTAAACTTCACACAGGAAAGTGTTTTCAGTGAAAAGCAATCAGAACAAAGAAAGCACCCCTGGCCAAAAACCTAGCCAGCATGTGGTATTCCCAGGATAATCAACATACACACCTTCCCAGGACACATTTATTCCTACATTGAAGGAGTCAACTTCAATCATTATAATCTTCAAACAGGGTTCCCCTGCTTTGCTGAGATGAGTTACATGCACAGAGCTGGGGACATCTCAGTACCTTGCCTTATATATGTATTTTTTCAAGCAGAGATTTTCAGGTGAACAACAACAGCTATATTTTGTTTACAGCACACAGAGCCAACGTACTCTGGATGTTTACTCTCATTCCCAGCTAAACCAGTTTATATTAAATATCACAAATAAGCCTTTCAAGAGCAAGCCAGCACTAGATCGGTGCACTGGACAGATGAGCTCAGACTAACACTGCCTTACAGATTTTGAGCCTCCAGGTACAAGGCAGTGGATTTTAGCTGAGGGGCAGCATTACAGAAAATCAGTGGTGTTGCAGCAAATATTTGTGTGCTCCAAATAAGTAAACAAGGCAGTGTAAGTAAAATCAGAGAACTGCTAACTTGCCCTGAAGTATCTTTTCCACTTAAATAGAAACCTAGTCCCAGAATTTCTCCCCTGCCTCAATGACCACAGCATCCTTTGGCAAGGAAGGACACATTGGAAATGAGAAGTGATCCTCCCTCCCCTGGGAGCATTTTGAGGCAGGACAGCAGGGGAAACACTCACCTCGCTTAATGACGAGGGGAATCTTGAATTCACAGCGATGGTAACTAGAAAGTGCAAATGGTAAAGCTGTCAGAAAACAGAGGAGCCAATAGAAACTGCACAGCCACAGACTCCTGGCTCTAATAACCCACTTTGTGAAGAGTCACATGAATAACAAAATGGAAGTGAGAATCTATGATAGCAGATTAAGCTCTCACTTAGATCTTCCACATCAAAAAACGCAGCAGGCTAGAAATGTCCTAACACAATTTTCTAGAGGACACAAAAAGTCCTTCAGCACAAATCACTCTGCTGTTACACAGAGTGGATGGAGAAATATTTAGCTTAGAAGCAGCACTATAGATTTCTCTGTCACTAACTGCTTTAATCAGACATCAAATTGCTTATTCTTTGACTCATATTCCTCCTCTAAAGAGTTTACATTTAAAAAGTATTGAAAACATCTTCAGAAGCATGAGAGAATTTTTTTTAATCACCAACTGAGCAGTAAATGGATACTCCTGCTAATATGAAGTTTGCCTCTAGCAAGAGTTAGCACATTATAGCTGGACCATGAGCTACCTGACCTCGTTCACTGCTTTAAGACATACTTGACAAAGGCATTGAAAAGTAAGAAGAAAATATTAATAAAAAATGTTACTAATGATGTCTGAAACCTCCATGGGTTACCAGATACACCGAAGACACTTAGGAAAAAACACTGGAATTCTAAAAAGGGAACATAAGATTTCCCTTTCAGATGTTTTAACGTACTCTTTAAGAGACCAGCTCTGCACACTCACATGTTAAAGTTGTAATGACCAGGATAATTTGTATGCAGGACAAATTTCTTCACCTTGTGAGTGTTTGCATCAAAGAGAATATCCTGTTGAAGACAAAAGAAGGCAAGTGAAGCAATTTGGATAAAGGAAGATGGCTTTCCCCAAACTAACCTGAGATTAGTTATAATAGTACCAGTATAGAGTAATATATATCTATATACTGGAACTGAACTATGAAAAGTAGTATTTGAAAATAAAACTATTTGTAAATTCAAATAAACACACATCTCCTCCAGCACTCAATCACAACTGCAGCTTCACTTGCTAATGCTGGCAAGTTTTCTAAGGAGGTCTTGTTTTTCTGCATATTATCTACAGGAAGACAGACTAAAGCAAAACAGCTGTAAGGAGGGACATGAAGATTGAACCACATCCCACAGCTCAGTAAACTTTCACACATGATGTTATGGCAAACCTGCCTCAGCACTGTGGGATAAGGCCATGGATCTCAAAGAAGAACTAGTATACTTATGCATCAGGCACTGCAGAAAAAGGAGAAAACCTAAGAGGATGCAAAAGTGCCCAGAGCCCTCCATCCACTGGTGGAGACAAAACGGGACTGATGAAATTCGTGTTAGAGAAAAGTCAGTGTAGCTTTTCATAAAGACATTCCTAAGGCAGCAATCAGGAGTTTTGCACATTTCCCACAGCCTTTAGCCTCTTGAGAGGATTGCTGTGTAATAAATCAAAACTTCATATGAACTGTTTAGGGAAACTCCCCACTCACCACTCCAAGTGTGAAATAATTGAAGAAGTAGTCATTGCACTTCGATGGGACCTGCTTATGGGGCGAGGGCGAATGGATCTTCATCTGCAAAAACACAGTTTTCAGATATATTCAATAACACTCAGAGATGAATGTCATTAACAACAGCACTACATTTAAACAAACTGCCATAGTGCCATTTGAAGCCCTTGTTCAAAGATGTAAGATACTGTGCCTGCAGGTGACCATCACCTGCTTGCAGCAGCACAATGACACATCAGCTTACTCAGTTATCTGAATTAAAAGGTTTGCTTACATGCTGCTGTGTAAAAACATTAGCAAAGGATCAAAGTATATGCTGAGGTTACTGTACATAAACTATAAGTGAAGAAATAGGCAGCACACACTTGCTAAGGCACGTTTGGATTCAAAAGTGCTCCCATTTGTATCAATACTTAAACCAGTTAAAATGATGCAATTAGATGTTTTTTAAAAAAAATTTAAACAGATTGGCACCAATTCAGCTTAAGAAAAAGCTTTTTAAAACCTATTATATATTGGTTCATCCTGGTCTATTGTGTCAAGTGAAGCACTTGTAATTTGTGCTACATGGCAGTTTATCTTCACTGACCTTGCAAAACACAAGCCCTGTGATGAGACTGAGACACCACTGAACAAAGTGCTGTGCCTGAACCAATCCCCTCACCTTGTCCTCGGACTTGTAGAAGACTTTGTGTGGAGAGCCCAAGGTGCTGAGCACGTCCTGGCACGAGTCGCCGAAGTACACGCAGCGCTCGAATACCCGCATCTTGGCGTCGGCTAGAACACCTGGGCCACAGCCTGGGGATGGAAACAGCTCACAGTGCATCCCTCCTCACCACAGAACACATCAGGGAAGCAACACCACAAGGGTGGCATGCCTCTGGTTATCACAGACCAAACAGCTGCACTCCTCAGACAGCAGAGCCAAACTAATGTAACCGTGCACTCCACAACAGCTTCGACATTCCTATCACACCGACACTGACTGCTGCATGGCTCCCCATTTTAACCTCCAATTGCAGTCATACTGTCTTCACTTACTTGCCTTTCACATGAGCAGGACTTGGTTTTCTAGCCGGTTTCAGTTTGATCAGATTAGCACTAAATTATTTCTATCTCTAAAATATTCTACTTTAGCAGTCTAGAGATGTATCTCCAGCTAAAAAAGTCAATCCCATAAAGTGAAATTCTGTATCCATATTAACTGTATCACAAAACATTCTTTATTCAAGATTCCCATAACTTAGTAAATCAATAGCAAGTACGTTCCTGCACAACATTAAAACCGGGGATCTGTTTTATTCTACACACACACTTGGAGACAAATTCAATTTCTGCAAACAGACCCTAAGGAGTTGGAACATCAGAGCACAGGACTACAGTTCTATGATTTCTCCAGGGCCAGGAAAATGTGGCAGCAGGCAGATTCAACTTCACAAGGTTTTTACTGGTTTTGTTTCCAGTAGTTCAAAATAAGGTAGATAGAACGCTTTGAAATCACCTACAGAATCATGACAGATAAGCTATGCTTAATTTATCCAGGTTTACCCCTCCTGTCCTGAGGAAAGCAGCCAGTTCCATGTGCTGGGTGCCTCCCATACCTGCAGTGAGGAGGCGAAGCCGTAAACCTGAGGGTCCAGTTCCATCCCGCAGAACATCCACGTTCTCGGCGTACACATTGCCAAGGAAACAGCTGAGAGGCATCAGGGGAGCCCTGGAACCAACCACACAAAATGGGCACAACAGTCACCTCAGCTGCAAATTATCCATTAACAAGCTGGTGCCACTTCACTGGAACAGAGCACATTAATTCTGATAAAGCTGCATTTAACTGAGACTAAGGATGAAAAGTTATATTAAACAGAAGGATCAGAAAGTCTGGGGAAAAAAGAAGAGGAACGAGACAGCACTCCAGTGCAGGATCTTTACTGTTAATGAAACAAACAGCAAGTTTCAAAGCCTTCTCCATGATGCTCTCACTGCTCTTGGGAAGGTACTTCATAAGCCAGAACATGAAATCAGCTTGTACAGCTACACCAAATGCAATTGTGCTGCTTACTGGGAAAGTTCTCAATTTAATTCAACAACAATATTATTTTAGAAAACAGTAACAGCCCCAAGAAGATATTTTCAACGGAAAGGCTGTTTTTCTGTGTATTAGTTTGCACATGCTCCTTAAAATTCACTGTTCTTATGTGAATTCCTCCTCCAGGTGAATGACTTGAGCTACAAGTCTGGCTTTGAGCTCCCTCACACACACACAGCAGAGCCCCATGTGACAATCAGTGCTTTCACTAAAGCCCAACACGTCACAGATGGGTACAGACAACAGAATTTTTCTGAAGTGCACTTATTTCTAATTAGGAGACAATATGCATAAACAAGGTTCCCCTCCTGAGCAGTAATCCCAGGATGTGTTTCTCTCCTGGCATTAAAACAACTGTCTCTGCAAAAATTACCACCTTATCAGTTTGGATATTTATAAGCTGAAAGGAAGAATTTACAGAAGTGCCTTCAATTTTTCCTTGAGTAAGGAAACAATGTTTTTAGAAAGAGCAAAACATCAGACGTTGTACAATAAGTCACTGCTTAAAAAAAAAGACAGAATACAATACCACAGAAAACATTAACCACAGCAAAATAAACTACTCTCAGTATTAAGGCATGAAGATTAATTTTCTCAGAATCCTAGAATGGTTTGGGTTGGAAGGGACCCCAAAGTTCCAACCCTCTGCCACGGGCAGGGACATTTTCCACTAGGCCATGTTGCTCAAATCCCCACCCAGCCTGGCCTTGAAGACAGTAAGCTCAGACAGGTATCTGCAAATGCACTGAATATATGCACATGGCATATTTTATTATTTTTGTATAGCAAGAGAGTTTAAGACCCTTGTAGGACCCTGACATGACACACATAGTACCAATACACTACAGCTGACTGACTGCCTGCACCAAGTTTGCTTTGCTTAGGGAGAGGTCATTAACAAAACAAAAATCTAGACTAAAAATAGCCTAACCACACGTCTTACTTGATTCATTATGTTTTCTACTTTATTTAACTAATTCATTTTCAGGCCAACTGAACTTGCCTACTACAGCTGAACCGAGCTGATTTTATAGCAACATAAATCAAATCAACATTTGAGTATAAGGTCTGAGGACAACACCTACGGAAATGTGAGAGAGGTTGGTATCTAAAGGCATTCTGCACATTACCAAATTCATAAAAGACCCAAACTGAGCTAAAAAAATCCATGATTATATTTAGCAATTGCCAAACACTAAATAAGTGATCAAAGGAGCAGGAGCAGCTGCACATACTTGGTGTCCTGCAGACTGTTCCCGCTGTAGATGTACATGCGCTTCACAGTCGCCCCATGTGGAATTTGCAGAGAGGCCAGACCATGGGCAAAGTTAGGCTGTGGAAACACAAAATCACTCTTGTTACACAACACCTCAGCTCAAAGTCAGAAATTACGTGACAAATACGGGATATGCTTACCAGCTCAAGTAAGTCTCTGGCCAAAGACAAGGGAGGGAAAACAACAAAAAACCCCAACCATCTAGATGGTGTTTCTTTACATTACACCAGCCCTGGATTCCCAAGCTGGGGTGAAATGCTCACTAGGTTTATCCATCAGGCATTAGTCTGACAATCAGCTGTGGTGTGTACTGAGAATTTCAGTTTTTCTTGTTTGATCACTGGCAACCAGCACAATCAAGGTGTTTGTACTGATGTGCTGCATCTGAGGTCTAAGAAGTCATCTGTCTGAATGGAAAACTTTTTTTTTTTTCTCTCCCTCTGCATTAATTTCAGTCTTTCAACATTTTCACTGGTTTGCAAAATGCCTCTATCTGATGAACAGAAACTCGTTCATTAAATAGATTTTCCGCTCTCCTTATCACTGCATTCTCACACATATTGTTTTGACAGGGATTTTGAGTGCTCTCAGCAAATAAAAAGCATGCTAAGGAAGTCAGGTTGACTCTTGCCACACTAGAAGAATGAATTTCTTTCAGCTCTGAAGATGACAGGACCTTCTTCAAGATTGACAATATACTTACTTTGCTGTCACCAGACAGAAAAAACCCTAACTCTGCCACAAAACCAAGATGCATAATATGCAAACTATTACCTGGTCTGCTTTAGCAGGACATCACATAAGGGTAAACACAAAAAATTCTTCTTAGGAAAAAAGACTAACCTAGAGCAATACCTTTCACTGCTGTAGGTATTTGGAAGGGAACCCTCCACTACTCAGCTGATCTAGAGATGCCCTGATTTCAGTTCTCTTCCTGAATTTGCCTAGAATGTGAACCATGTTAGCTTTCTAAAGTAGTCAGACTTTAGATTACTTTTCAACATACTTGTGGTCTTAGCAACAGAGCCACAGAAGTGCCTGACCCTCATTTCTTAATAGAAACAGTGTGAGTAGGTTTTCATGTTCTCACAACTTGTTACCACCTATACAAAAAACTCCAAAGTCTTCTTCAGAGTTTGTTCACTTCCATAAGCAGAGCTTACACTGCTTTGTAAGTAGTTCAGCATTCATATACCATCGTCCCTGAACTTGACAGATTTTGATATACTCAAATTTGAATTCATTCTGTAGTCTTTCCTAATGTTCCTACCTAAAAAGCTCCACAAACAATCATCTTCCCTGTGGACTGTTTCATACTACTATTTTCTAAACAATCCTACTTCTACCTATTTATATTCCTGGAAAGACTTTGGCCTTTCACTCTGTGTGAACATTTTATAACCTCACTAGACCAACTGAATGAAAGACTTGGAGAATGCGAAATTATTTTCTCACTGTTCTAGCAGTTTTATTTTAACATCTTTTACTTTCAGGTAGTCCTGCAAGGAGCAGAGAGTTGGACTCAATGATCCCTACAGGTCCCCTCCAACTCGAGATATTTTATTGTCTTTTCAAATCTCTGGTGTAACAATTGACTTTTTCAGTAGCTTGGCCATTTCATTCATCAGCACCCTGGGAACTCTTGCAAGAAAAGCAACTATTCTTTGTTGGGATATGCTTTTTTGTTTGGCTTAGTTGGTTTCTATTTACTGACCAATATTTATGAAACCCAACTGACCTTCACTACTGCTAAATAATAACATCCCCTGGTTACCCCCTGTTTTCTCACATGCCAACCACAACCACTGAAGTACTAGGCTGTGACATAAAACATGTGTCCTCATGCTGGTTATTTCTCCCCCTTTGTTTTGGCTCTTCAGATGCTCCTCTATTTTTAACTGATAGGCCTAGATTACACAACTCATTCTCACACAAAACAATTTATACGTACATATACCACAGAGGACCTGATCTTGTTTCTACTTTAGACAGTGATTGCTAAAAATTTCAGAGAACACAGTAGTATGTTCAATTATTCAGTAACTCATCCAAACATTTGGTGAATATGCAAACAGGCATTACAAATAAAGCTCATTCATTTGGCTTGCTAAAAGCACTCGCACTGAAGGGCACTTAAGATGAAAATGCATTTTATGAACCCTATCCTACTTTAGTTGCATAATCACTTTGATGAGATTCAAAAATATCTGATAAAAGAACAGCCTCCCAGTAGATTGCTTAATATTTATGTATTTGCATAGACAGCACTCATATTTTTAGAAGACTCCTTTCAACAACAGAATTGCTGGTCCCAGCTCATGATGCAAGCAAAACCTCTGAGCAAATGCCTTCTGCTAACAGGAAGGAGGTTTTTAACTTTGAAATGGTTACATAGCATGAATAAGAGCACAACTGAGGAGTCAAATTCCTTTCAAATTACTGGTTTCTTTTGCTTGCAAAAGGCAGTGAGACACAATGTAGGTGATACTTTGCAAGTACCACAGAGGCAAAAAGACCATCCACTGACTAAGAATGATTGCTGACCTCGTACTTCGGAGTTTCAGTCCAGGAGTCTAACTGAAAAGAAAACGACAGTCCTCTGAAATTGAGGTGAAAGAGCTGCTCAGCTGAGTTATACACTAAAAGGGAAAAGAAAGGAAAAGCAGAGTTACCAAAATAATCTAAGAATTCTCCAGTTCACATGCAACAGCTCCTTCATCACCTCAATGAATTTGCAACATCTCAAAATGCAGGAGGGACACAATTACACAGGACAATCATAGTTTTGCATTTAATTTGTTGCAGTAAAAACACAGCAATAAGAGAAACCATGGATTCATTACAGTTGCCTCCACAAGCCTGCAGGCACTAACCTATCCCTAACGATACAATTACACAGTAGGACACAATCAATTATACCTTAATATCTCTAAAGTAAACAGCCATCATTAGCACAAAACAAATCTGTCCATTGTTATGTAAAGCACTGTGCAACATTAACCAGGAAGTCTTTCAGACAGATGTGCACAGAACACTGACAAATTCCGTTTCACCCCACCGGGCAGCTCCCCCTGTGACCTGCACTTGCACCCCTCCTCCGGAGAGGAGCTCCCGTGCCCGGCTCAGCTCAGCGCCCTCCCGGCACAAGGAGGAAGTGCTTCAGACACACGGCCCAGGGCCGTTTACCAGGATAATTACAAATAACTACCCAGAACCAGCAGCTGCCCGGTCAGCTCCCCCAGAGAGCACCAATAAAGCAGAGCATGCCCAGGCTCCCAGCAGTCAGCACATCACGAGATGTCCTCATTCACTGCAATCGCTTGCACAACATCAGCTATAAACAACAATAAATGTCATCGCAGGACTTGGACTCCAACAAGACACACTGTTTTCTGAGACTGTGGAAAGATTAAAAAATAATCCCAGAAGACTGGGAGCTTGGGAACTGTTTTGGGATTGGTGCTACGAACTTCAACCTGTGCCCGGTAGCTGCCAGAGGAACAGAGTGTGTTTGTAACACACAGGAGCTGACAGCTTGAAAACAGCAGAGGCTAAAAACAATAAAGGAACCCTCTAACAAGAGAAGTTGCTTTCTTCCACCTTACCAAAGGAAATTGGTTCAACAGTCCCTTTTTTCCCTTACAATTTTATATTTAAGATGACATAGCATAGAGACAAAATGCATATAAATAAATATTTTATTCCTTCCCAAAGCATCTTTCAAATGTTTAACTTGAGAGACATATTACAAGATATCTGGACAATGCCAGGCCACCCAGGATAGAAAAATAATAGTTGAGCAATAACCATTAAGCTTTCAAAAGTCATCATTTGCCTTTCTAGCAGAATGTGCTGGTTAAGAGTCTTTTCCATGCTTGTCAGTCGAAGGAAAACGTGTGGGGAGAGGGAAATGTTTTGATCGGCAGGAAAATTACACAAATCTCTCTCATGTGATAAATTATGATACATCTTTTCCAAAGCCCACAGCCAGCTGGAGAACTGTTTTTCCCCTAGTCATGCCAAGTGTGATATCTGATTATACAAATCGCATCAGTTCCCATCCCCATGTTTGTTGGGCTTAAAGGGCAAGGAATGCTTTTATTCTTGGGAAGTTCTCTCATGTCTCCCTCAAAACCACAGGTCACAGCCACATGACTGAACAAGGTAAAGATTTTTTTTAACTATTTCTCTTTTTTCTTATTTATTTATTAATCACACAGGTACCTGCAGAATAACTCCATCCAAAATTGTTGACAGAATCAGACAACTGCTTCTCTGCTGCTGCACTCTGGGTGGGGAAGGGGGGAGTTTGCCTTCCAGGAAGGCAGCAGAGTGGGAGCAGCTGGGAAATGTTTCTGCAGAGCAGGAGGGGACAAGGCCACCAACACCAGTAAGGCTGCAGAACAGACACAGTTCTAGTGAAAGCAGAGGCAGACCCAGAAGTCAAGTCTTACTGGTATCAAGCACAAGACTCTGCTGGCACCTCAGGGGAGTCTGGGCAGTCCAAGAGTGACAGGGCCAGAAGACAGGAACCCCCTCCCCATCCTTGCCAGGCCTCTGGGGTAGGAGGGCAGGATGGGCTTTTTATTCTCCCTGATCCACCCTGAATGGCACCCTGGCAAACAGCCACACCCATCAGGATTCAGGACAGGATGTGATTTCAACAGAACCACTGGCAAAGGCAAGCACTTCCCAGCAGGAGGGCAGGTCAGAGAATCATGGAAACGTGGGATAAAAATCTTGGCTTTCATGAAGGTGCTGACCAACAAAGTGGTCATATTTCAATAAGCCCCATGACAAAGGTAGTGCAATGTTTCAAACTAACATCAGCCAAAAAGTAATGAAGCTGGTTACAGTTTTTTCTGACTCTTCTCTTTTAAAACCACTGATCTGGCAAAACCAAACCTGCTCATTCAAGGCTGGTTTCAACACAAAACTGTTGCTAACATTTTGAAATACATTTTGAAACTAGCACTGTATCCTGTTGCAGGAAACTTCTGCTGCAACCACCTTGGTTTTAAGTGAAAGACAACATTTTGTGTGAAATTCTAGTGGAGGTGAACATAGAGATAAACAACAAAATACTTTCAAAGTGCTTCCATTGGAGTTTTGGAGGAGTATTAGTACAGAGAAGAAAAGGGATGGTTATGACCCTTTCATTCATCAAAACCAGCACATTAAGAGGAAGGTTTCTCCTCCCACCCCAGCCCCAATTTTTGTGGGACATGAACACACCATCACCATCCACCCCACAGTCTGAAAACTATTCCTTTTTTATTTTGCCTTTTCTGTTTTGGAAAACGCAAATAAAGTTATCAAAGACTTGTGTTGTATAATATAGTTCAAGCTGCTTATGACAGGCAGCCTGACACAGAGCATTTACTTCTGCTAAGTAGGCTGTTAATGGAAGAAGTATCTCTCCAAGGAGGAAGCTGAATAAGCAAATGCACCAGTGAAATGGTAACAGAGGCCAACATTTTAATAAACAAATTTTCATATCTAATGTCCTTAGATGAAAAGATGTTATGAAAAACTATCATCAGATGAAGCAAGCATGCGAGTTTTCATAATTAAACATGACAGGTGCACAAGTTCTGCAAATTCAGCACAAAGACATGTGGTGCCAGACTATGTTTTTAAGTGCTTGCATATGATTTTAGGCAGTAATAAGACAACAAACTACTACTACCATAAGCAATGCTTATAGCTGGGTCTGTATTTTTATAGATCACAGTATCACAATTTTGGAAGTGCTTCACCTCTAAATATTTGCAAATAAACCATGATCAAATAACAAGTAAAAATTATAAGCTGTGCAGGATATGGAACCACTTTTACCCTTCCTAAATTCTACAGTCTCTTGTACATACTATTCCCATAACAGATCTAACCATTGATCTCAATTTCTGCCCAAGAGGAAATGTTAAGGTCACAACCAAAGTTCAAAAGGCTAATTCTTATCCTTGGAGTATTATGGCTAGAAATCCTCCATTTATCTCAATCTGATATTCCTCCACTACTGCAGGCTTTTCTGCAATGGTGCTGCTTTAGCCACATGACCCTCCACAGTTAATAAATCCTGTTCTGTAACGTGCAAGAGCCTCTGCAGAGAACAGAGACAAAGCCTGGGTGTGTAAGTGCCATCCATCACAAAGAACACTCGCCTGCTTGGGATCAGCCTGACTACTGCAAATGGACTGGCTTAAGCTAAAAATAGGAATGAGGCTCTAAAAACAGTATCTTGCCTATATGGAGTTAACGTTCTCTCTTGTTGTGCCATGGGGCTCCATTTCTTGAAGGTTCCTGGGTAATTATAAATATCCTCTTCAAAGTTTCACCACTGCCTTATTCTTATCACCCAACAAACCCCTCAAATACACTCTCCATTTTCATATATAAACAAGGAGCTTAAAAAGACAGTCTTTTTCCTGCTCCAGAGATGGTGAACAGCCAAGCAGCAGTGCAGGAGTGAGGGCGGGTTCAGCCAGGTTAGACAAACCTGTCCTGGTGCTGCTCCTGCTGCACGTAGGCTGCCTGCACACCCCCAGTGCTCCCAGTAACAGCAGGGAGGCACAGTGAGATGGAAAGCAGTTCCCAGAGGCTCAGCTCTGAGCCTGCCCCAGCACAGAGCCTGAGCACACAGCCCTGGCTGAGTGTGCACAGAGATCAGCTCCGTGTCTGTATGTTCAGGGCATACACAGTCCCTAAGGACACTCCAGAGCTGACCATGCATAACAATGTGTAAAAACAACAGCCTCACCAACAGAGCTCACAGTTTGCTGGTACTGGCAGTTCCAAACAGATCTCTAATGATATCTGAATACAACATTCTGTGTCAGTGACTCTCTGCCTCACCATTTCACTGTAAAACAAGTCACAACTGAACTTACAGTACATCTGCCATGATCGTCCAGCTGTGAGAATAGAGCCATTCTGGAACACAGCTCCAGATCATCTGACAGCAGAACTGCCTACACATTGCTCTAGGCAGACAGACAGGAAAGGTTTCCTAGAAAGAAGTCTGTCAGTCTAGGTGTGCTTCTCAGGAATATTTTGGCTTACCTCCTGGATGTGTTGCTCCAAATGACTGATCAATTTGTTCTATGGTTGGAGCAATTGCCTGAGAGTTAAAATGGACACCACTGAAAAAGGAAACAGAATTAATCTGAACAGATGCTACAAACATTTATTCATGGCAATACTACATTTAAATTGTAAGAAGTCTCCAAGACTGAAGAAAAGAGTAAACTACTAATTTGACTAAGTGCTATGTTCAAGGAAGGATAATTATGTAAACTCCTTTATGACAGGTATTTTGTTTTTTTAAAAAGAATAACTGAAAAAATGAATTCAGAATTTTAAAAATTGAGCCTAACCAAGAAATCATGAAACATCTTAAATCACTTACCAATATTTTAACTTCACCTTAGTCAAGTCATAAACTTCAATCACCTGAAACACAGGAAACAGAAACATTATCATACTTCACACATTTGCAAATCATTACAGAGGCAAATTCTTGTCAAAAGGCAAGAGTAGCCAATGCTGCTCACTGCCCTCACAGAACTGTGCCAGGATAAATCACACTGTCAGCGATGGAACCACGAAAACCGACTCAGCAGCTGCACATGTGACCCAAGGACTGCACAGCCTGGGCTCAGCAGAGAACCCCATGGCCCAGGGACCCCAGCACTGCCTGCAGGAAGCAGGGTTTGCACTGACACAGCAGCAGCCTGACTGCTACTACATCTACTCTTAACCGAATTCAAAGGAAGGCAGCAGCAAAAATCAGCTAATTAGGGAATCCTCTAACGAGTGTCAAAGAGCAGGCCATTGCTGGGGCTGCCCTGAAGGATGCCTGTGCAGGACACCAAGTCCCAGCACTGACTGCACTGCCATAACCTTCCAACTCCTGCTGAGGTAAAACATGTACCCAGCAAGACCAAGCAGCAGGATCCCATTTCAGTACTACAGAAAAAGACATCTTGCAATCTCACCAAGCACTGCAGAACACAATCAGAAGAGCAGCCCATAAAGTATCAGAGTGGGCCAACATACCTAGTTCTGATATTTATTAAATGTTTTAGACCTTACTGAATATTCCAAGGTACAGATCCTTTGTTCTGAATACAACATTGCAAACGCCCCTGACACTGATTTCATATGATTTTTATGTGACTGTTACTGGATTTTGAGGCTACCCTGGGCTTTAAGCAGATCATTTTTGGCAAGTAACCATGGACAAATGCAAGCTTCTTCCACCCTACGTACGTGTTCCTGTGTCAGCAGGAAAAGAAAACACGTACAGCACATCACAACTGCTGTAAAGAAAAAGTAAAGCACTTTTTATTGTTTTGAATAATCCTCCAACAAATCATTAGCAGATTTAGAGAGGACTCACTTTCCAACTAAAAAATAAAGCAGTATTTCCCAGGGAGCTTGCTACCAAATGTGGCTTTAAAGTCTAAAAATATCACCAGCTAAGGAGGAAGTCTTGGTTTTGGGAGATGCCCAGCAAATAACCCTAAATAAAACAACTTGCCATGTTTAAACCACTATATCTATATATATTTAGAAAAAAAAAAAATCAACATTTAAAGGCATTTCAGAATACAATCAACAAGTAGAGCACAAAGCAAGTAACAAATTAACATTCTTGCAAAACCAACCTCAAAGAGAAAATAAATTTTTCTTCTTCATAAAATACACTTGGAATTATGCTTCTTGGGAAGACCTGGTTATCTAGTATTTTAATTCAAATGCAGTTTGACATGTCCAGGTTTCCTTTACTGCACATAAAAACAAAGGCTACTTTTACGAAAAGCTAGGAATGATTTTACATTTTTTAGTGACCTTGCACAACTTGTCCCCCCACAAAATGTTTCTGAAAATAGAGAGAACCAGCCCCACCCCAGATCTAGCCTGGAGCCACCACTGCAGGGCACGGGGCACTCCCCTCAAGTTCTGCTCAAACAGATGCAGTGAGGGGAGACAAAAGGAGGAGCTGAACCACAGGAGCAGTGCAGGAGGAACAGCACGTTGCACAAACGAGGTTCCCCACAAAAGAAACACCCTGAGAGCAGCCAACAACAGGCTCCAGTTTGCCTTCCATCCCCTTCCCATGACTCAGACTGATCTATTCATGTCAACATTTTTTTTTACTAACAGCAGAGGAAGAAACAAGCACAACTTAGCAAAAATTAATGGCAGTCAAAGGATCTCATAAAGTCACAAAAGACATATATTGAAGAACCGGACATAGCACTAAAAAAGGTTTTCTAAGTTATAGAAGCTACACTGACAAAAGGATTAATGTGATTCTATGTGCAGAGAACAACAACTGAGAAGACCAAGGACTAGTTGGTGATGGGTTTCCTACACAGCCAGAAGGCAGTTGGTTGAAATGAATAAACCCTGACGTTTCCTCACTCACTGTACTGACAATCACTGCTAAGACTCGAGAATGTTCAGGTGTCACTGACAGCAGGAACAGATCAGCACTGTGGAATCGAACTCTTTTCCATCCCAGAGGGAGCACATGTGAGAGACCCTGATGCTAAAATTCATAGCAATGTTTTCAGAACCTGGTCCTGGATCTACCAATTCACATCAGCCCACAATAGTGACAGCTCCTGCAGAGCTTTGGCTGCTGAAGGTGAGCTCAGAGACTATGCACAAGCTATTCCCCACTCCCTGGAAAAGGAAGGAAGCTTCTTAGGAATACTGTTATGACTTTATTCCTGCACCATCTTCCTTGGAACTATCAATACTTTCCATTTTAGCAACCTGTATTTCAATCTCTTTTTCACAGTCAAATCTAATAGCAACTGTGTATTAAAAGCCAAAACACAAAGGAGAAAAAAAGGCCTCCTGATTTTTCCAGTTTTGCTGCTGCTGAGCAACACTGAAAGCAGTCACACCATCTTAAAACCAGGCATTACTTACTCTACACCTACACTATCCTTTAACAAGTCCTGTGGCTCACTGCTGAACTGATCCCACTGGATTTCTTCTATAAAGTTTTCTGAGCACTCTTACAAGTATAGGTTTTCATAGCACTCTATGCATTTACACAACTTGACTTTTCATAGTTCAAACAAACAAGAGGTATCACTAGGCCACTGAACCATAACATACCAGAAGAGACTGGTTTTCCTGTATTTTTTATTTTTGAAACAAACCTAAAAATACATACCAGAAGGAGTTTTATATTTTTAGCTTAAAACAAATTTTAAGACATTATGGAGAAAGACATGAAAAGCTCTTGCTTAGTTTCAGCACTGAGAGCTGAAATGACAAAATCAGACCCTCAAAAACTGGAGATGAAGAGACAAGGCATACACTAGTTACAGCATTTCAAAAACACTACAGGATTGTAACATTCCCAAAAAAGTCAATAAGCAAGTCATGTACTTGAAATGATTATGCCAGTTCTGAGTTCAGTCTCCTTCAGAATAAAATATAATTGGAAAGATTATCAGTGTAAGCTACACCTGCTGTATGAAAAGGTCCTTCTGACAAAGAATTTTCAAGATATTCTCTTAAAAATTTTAAATTCACATACACAATCTGAATAAAGTTCAAAAACTTGATAAAAACAAAAATACCGAGTGACTTCATTACTATCAAATGACTCCATGAACAGAAACTACCATAAGGCAATTACAAACAGAAACTGGAAAAAGAGGTGCTCAGTTGTCTCCCAGCTGAGCTCAATTTGAACCAAAAATTGTTCTTCATAATCTGTATTTTTCTAGTTAATGTAAAAGAACTTCTGAAAAATATAAGCACACCCTGGTGTTACAGGTTATTCTTAGAGAAGTAAGTACTTCCAACAACTAATCTGTGTTGCTATTCAATCGTTTAATATACACAAAGCAGACAAAGAGCTCAAGTTTCAGCTGATAGCACACTCTTACAGTAAGGTTGGGGATAAAGCACTAGGCTGAACTTTGGAGAGAAGTGTTTTTCTGCTGGTTTTATTTCAGACATGAGTGAGCAAAGAGCACAAGGCCACTCTTCCAAACCCTGGAAGTAAGATGTGAGCAACATACTCCAGACTTACCTACAGGACAAGCATTCCATTCTTTACGATCACGTTTAACCCCACACTTCTGCTTTCAAACGTTAGAGCAGTTGGAGCAGCTCACTCACACCCAATTAGCAAATCAACACCTAAGCACTTAAATCACAAAAACATTTACAAGCACGGCGTGAGAACCACAGTGACAACTGCTCAGCACGGCTGCTCCTGCTGGAAGGACCACCCTGAACAACTGAGAAGTTACATCCAGATATTTTAAATGCTTCAGTTAAGAGCTTTTCCAAATTTTGAACCAATCTCTTCCTACCTCTACAGTCTCACAATTGCCCATTTTGTAGAGATGAAACACAGATATTTTGCAAAGGTAATACCATGGCAGGGTAGTGACCAGCCTTTTATTTTGCATCTTAACTACACAAAGCATCCTAGAGAGAGGCAGATCGACACCTGGTCCCCTAAAAGCACACAAGCACAACTGAACACATCAATGACAAGAATAAAAACTCATGCAGAACTGAATCAGTGCAGGAGGCAGCTGCTCACAACAGGCCTGAATGTGGCCTTCTGGGGGAAGGCACACACTCACAGCCACACAAGTGCTCTGTGAAGTTAACTCAGCTGAAAACTACAAATAGAAGCAAGTTTAATTTCATAAATAAAATGGCAGCACAGGTAAAGGAACAACCTGGGCAGAAAACAACACAGCCTGGTCTGCATTAACCAATGATTCCATTTCATATCCAAGGCTCAGCTGGAGTGAGGGCCTTCTGCAGCTTCTGTACAACTTGAGACAGGATGGGCAAGTGAGACCACACTGGACCATCACACTCCTATGGCACTCAGACAGGCCCCAGTAAAATGTGCCTTAATCCTATAAACAAGGATTTAACTCCTGAACTGAAGAAATGCAGTTCATAATCACAAAAGAGCACTAGATACATATAACAAATGTCTAAAGGAGCTACACAGTTATGCTGTGTTAAGTGTCAATATATCCTAGAAGTTTTGGGTTGCACTGTCTCTGCACGAAGGGTGTTTTATTACCTTAAGTCTCTGATTGAAAGCATCAAACAGCAGTTTGATTCCATCCTGAGTCAGGTTAAGGATGAGGTCATGGCTAAGAGGGGACTGTAAAACAAAAAAAAAAAGCTGTTAGGCTTTTAATTTCAAGGCTTCTTTGTTAAGATTTATATCACTGTAAAAGTATAAATACGTTACTTTGGAAAAACAAAACTGCCTGAGAAAACCACCCCTTACTCAACAAATAAGCATAACTAAAATACATCTGGCCAAACCTCTCAACTCCTCAGTTTGCTTCTGAAATAGAAACAGCAGTGCACATGTAAGATCTGCACCCTGCCAGAGCTCCCCAAGGGTACTTTGTCCATTACTTTAAGTGGGGGAAAACCAAAAAGCTCAAAACAAAACAATCCCCACCCCTCATCAAAAAAACCCCCAACACCTTGAAAATTAACATTCCAAGTTTAGCATCAGAGGCATCATGCAGGGAATCTGTTGCTTTCTTGGCACACAAAAATAACAGCCCACCTCAGCAAGTCTCACATCAGAACCCAGGGTGTGCTTGACAAAGAGATGGTGAGAGGGCTTTGCACTTCAAAAACCAAACTGTCACAGTCTTTTTTCAGGCCTCAAAAGGAAGCCTTCAGACTCTTACGTTGTGAATTTAGGTTTCCTTAGTTACTGCGAATCATAACAACTAAAGGCTTAATTTGCAGTCTGCTGGAGTCAATAGGAGACATTCCACTGGCTGTCCTGGTGTCTGGGAAGGCTCTCAGCCCTCCCAGCCTGTGCCTGGGGAAGCTGCTCACTGCTGCACCAGTACAGTCCACACACACAGGGGCAGCTGCCCCAGCTCAGCTATTTGATCACATACCATCTACAGCACATTTGCTTCAAAAAGCTCTACCCTCCCCAGCTGCCTCCTCAGAGGAGAAAAAGGGCTGAATGAGAGGCAGGCAGCAACATCCATGCCCTAGAATTGCACCAGCAGTTATCTAGCAAAAGACAGAATGGGGATGGGACATCTGGGGCATAGAAAGGCTTCTACAGTGGTAGACACACCCTTTTATGAATTAAGCATAAGCTATCTTATTTTGCTCTACCAGGAGAGGCTCTGGGTTTTGACTGTCAGAAGTCCAGTTTTCATCCTAAATTCTCTCACCTCTTTGTTCTCACATCAGCACTACCTTCTAGCCTGGACAATTTTGAGCATTTCCACGTGCATCTCCCACCCCTTCCCAAACTATATACTCAAGTAAACAGATCCCAGACTTCACATCACTAGGTCAAAACAAGCCACAGGGCTTTCCATGCCCTGTGAGGCAGATTTCCCATTCCCCTTGATCTCTGCAGCAGCTCTTCCTGCAGCTGGTTCAGCTGGAGCTCCTCTTTCTCAAACACAGGTGATCTGGCCTGTGAACTGCCTCCTAAATGGCACTTCCACAGCACTTTGCAAAATGGCATCAATGCCATCAATGCCTCACTCCTGCTGGCAAACCTGGGTGGGGCTGGGCAGGACTGAAGCAGCACTGCAAATGAACTATGAGCTTGACATAAAACGATCTAATGTTGATCCTGACAGTCTTTTTTTTAAATCCCTTATAAATCTCATTTAGAAAGGCTACAGAGAGAGCAAAAAAACCTTGGAATGTTGCATTCCAACACACCAACAGAGTTGTTCTGACATAGGATATGCTCTGCATTTCACTGGTTTCTGAGCAAAATTTTCATAAGGTTATTCCAAAATTAACGAGAGCATTACAAATACTTTTGAGTGGGTGGAGAAAAAAAAAACCCAAACATCTAAGGAAAAGCTTGATAATTAGTACAGCAAAGATCTTCTGTTCTATGCTGGCATATTTTCTAATAGCAGAAAAAGTTTCAAGGGCACAAATTTAGTTCATGTGACTTCTAATACACGAAATAGAGGCTCGAGTATGAATGATGATGCCAAGAAGCAACAGGAGGGTCCTTCCTGAAGGAACCACCACAGATGTGCAGTTACACTGCTAATCTACATAAAGATGCAGGAAAAACTGTTATCACTGAACAATCCCATCAACAAAAATCCAGAGGAAGCAGCTTAGGAAAACAAACAAAGGCAATTGAGTACCCTGCTTAAACTGACCGAAAAGGAGTTAAAATTCTTTCATTCACAGAAAAGGATTCATCAAGCTTTTCTGGCACAGTTTGGGCATCCCATTTATGTCAAGTTAAAGAGAGCACCGTGGGCTGATCTAATTGCATTTAATTGCCATATAAATTTTTGAAAGGAAATACTCACTGCTGGAGTTCCAGGATCAGAAATTCAGTGCTTCAGATGCAACAGCTTTAAATAACACTTGATCACTATGCTCAAAGGCATTCTTTTACAAAGCAAAGAGGAAAGACATGAAGGCTGTTCAGGTACAGTTTAGCTAGACAGAAGTTAAGGATGGTGAAGTTTATTTAAAGCTTTGAATCTTCTGAGAACTGAGCTCTTTGTGCTCAGCTGCTAATGAAGGGCACGATGCTCTGCTTGAGGGCAAGGATAGAGCCAGACAATCAACTGCAGGCCCTGAGGGGCCTGTGGAAAAACTGCACCAATATCAGGCACTGAATTGCAATAAAAGACAGAAAAAAATATAATGGGCTCAACTATGCAAGGAAGTTGAGAGCTACTATTTTGTTGGACTATGCAGATGTTAAAAACATCTTTACCTTCATTACGGTTTGGAGAAAAAAAGCCCTAAACCTGCCCTCTGCAGACAGAATAGAAGTTCAGTGTACACAGTCCAGCACAAAGTATCCTTCCAAGAGGTGTAAAGAGCCAAGGAGTGGTACACCCTGCTTTCCAGCACTGCACCACTGATCCTTCTGTGATTCTACAAATCTGAGTGCAACAGGAATCTCATCATTTACCTAAACAAACCTAGAAATAATTCGAAATGCACCGTGGTAGGAAAAACTAAAAGCCTCCAAAGAGTACAGGAACCACGGAATGCATTCCCTGCCAGGCAGATGCTCCCATGTATTGAGTACAAGGAGCCAGATTTTCCATTTGCCATTCAGCCATCACAAACCCCATAAATCTACATAATGTGAAACAAAAAAAGGATAATTCCATTAATAATATGAAATATATCTCCAGCAGTGAACAGAGCCCACGTTGTTCTCAGCCATTCTGTATTCACAGCAAACAGAGGCCTCAATCTGTGCTTTGATACAAACTGACATTCCACCCAGTCTGCCCTTTTCTCATGCCAATATGTTATTTGCAACATATGAATATCATCTTCTGATTAGTTGCATTTCACATAAAATACATCTGGAGAGTCACAATCCTCCTTTGTCCCATCTCCTCTTCCTAAAGGTGGGTGTATAACACATTTTACTCAATCTAGCAGAGAGGTTTTACTTCTAGTCCCCTTTTTGATGGAAGTCAAACATATTAGGAACACTTGACAACGATAAAGTAAATAGACCAGAACTAATTTATCCAGCTAATTACATAACTTTTGCTTCTTACAGGAAGAGCAATGCTATCCCACCACTGCACATACAGAACTGCCAGCTGTTCAATCTGTGCTGAAACTGTTACAAAAGCTGCATCTCTGATGCCATGGCCATAATTTGGTGTAATTCAACTTCAAATAACCCCACAACTCCCACAACACGTACATGTCTTAATTCTGGGACACACTGAGGTGCCTTTCTTGGCCAGCCCATGCACTACTCACCTGCTCACTGTAGAGAACCTGGACGTTTTTGATGATGCGACAGTGCTTCTGAAGAATTGCTACAGCCTGAGCCAAAGGCATTCCTGGAAATAAAAGCAGTTGTATTTCTTCAGCACAGACACCAGGAACAGGAGTTTTTACCAGCAAGGTTACAGATGAGGTAACCAAAGCCCCAGGAGCACCCAGTGCATTACAACAGAAAGGTTTGCAGTCAATAAATGAGCCCATTCCAGTCATGGTATCAGCACAGACCTGGTGTTTGGAAACACAAAAGTCACTGTTGACCTACCAGTTCATTTGGCATATATGGAAAAAGGATCTCTAGACAAAATTAAACAGCAAAGTTCAGGCAGAAAAAGCAAAGGTCTTTCTACCAGCAGTGCACAGACTGTGCTGCTCTGTGGGGTAATCCATGCAAAGGGGTAACAGCCCACACCAGACTGCACTGGGGCAGCAGGGAGCACTCCTGGACACAGGCAAGAGGCTCCCAGGCAGCATTTTATGGCACCCATTTTTTATTAACCTTGATAAAGTACTGAGCATCTGCACAAGATAGACACAAATAGTAGAACAGAGCAATGATTCTCCTTAGCCTAACAGGCCACATTAGCTGCCAATATGGCTATATTTGTGTCAAGGAAGAAACTTTAGCTTCTCAGTTTACAGACAAGATAAACATACTAAACAATTTGATTCAATTAAAATAATACACTTCAATTCACCCTCCCATACATTTTCAAGGGCTTTTTTTTTCCCCTTCAGTCTACATCTTATCTTAACAGCTATAAATTTTTGAAAGTGGAATGAAACAGCTGATTCTGCAGAAAGAATAGCACCACACCATCTCATCCTTTATCACACTTAAAACCTTTGTTGCCTTTCCAAATGAAGTGTGATCACACTCCTGGATTCAAAGCAGGCATTTATAAAGAGATTATGAGCTCCTAATTGTAAAGTTTTATTTTCCTACTAATTGCTGCAAGTCAATTTAGATTAGTTATCTGACATTTTATTTCCATTCCCTTCCCCGTTCTTTTGTATTTCTAGTTTTTAAACAGTAAGAAAGTTGCCTGGACTAGGGAAAATTTACCTTGGAACTGACACTTTTATTACATTCAAACTTTCAGTTACTGGCTACACCTCTCAAACTCAGACTGTACATCATGTTCCAAAGGACCTTTTAGGCTCTACCTACAGTATCAAAGGGAGAAAACTCTTTCCCTCTTTCCATAGATATCTATACATCACACACACACACACCTGGCTCACCACAGGCACTGCTTTAAAGTAATACTAGCACAGCACTAAAAAAAACCCCAGAATATCATTGTCACTGTCATGCCCATGCATTGCAGCTTTCCTCCAATTATGAAATCTGGTTTGGGCAAAACAGACACACAGGTTAGAACTGCAGTGATCCAATTTGTAAATACCATATCCAGACGTGTCTGTGAAGCTGGTTTTCACCTTAGCCCACAATCCTGGAAACAATTTGTTTTGCAGCTAGAAATTACACATCAGTAGATGATATAAAATAAAATTCAAGAAGAGTTATTATTTTAATGACAGTAATACAATTAAACACAGAGACACACAATAAAGCAGCACTGTTTCCTATTATCTAGGAAATAGCAGTTGTCTTGTAGTATAAGCAGCTGAGTTTTAAGACAACAGTTATTATGCCTTAGATAATATTTTCAAAATGGAACAGAAACATGAATAAAAGCAAGAAGCTAAGATCAAAGATGCTCCTGTACAAGTTTCACATTTCTTAACCTAGTAAAAAGTATGATTCAAAAGTAAAAGTAAAGATGATTTAAACTATAAACCCCATTTCCTAAGTCAGTATTCATATAAGACTTGCAGAGGCACTCATTTAAAAACCAAACAAGTGGCAAAGGCTGAAGCAAAGCCTGTGGCTGAGCTGACAGAACCCAGATACCAGTGGCAATGCCTGCAGCAGGTTAAGGTTTCAGTAAAAAAGCATTTGGCTAAAAAAGTGCACAGAAACACCAAGCTGGGTCTGTAGCCCGACGTAAACTGATGCAATCTTGGGTTGGTAAGTGTGCAAACACATGGCTCATGTGACTCTCTTACTCACAGCTTTCTCAGCAAATGCACAGGGACTGACTTTGTTCAGTTTTCAGCAACCAGATTTTGGCACACAGCTGCTCAGCAAAGCTACAGTGAGCAACCCAAGTCCTCCAAGAACAGCTCACAGAACCTAAAAACATGTGTGGAAGAGCCAGTATCCTCCCTTTGCCTCCATTAGCAGAAAGCCAAAGGAAGAGTGAAAAAATGGGTTATTTTTCTCCAGCCTTCTCACAGACAACACCCCCCTTTCCTCAACATTCGTCAGCCTTTGCAGTCAAAGAGGAAAACAAAGAATTCTTTTTCCCCTGCTCACCAGCCAGGGGGAACAGGGAAGCAAACGTGGTTTCCAGTCAACCAAACTGAGCCATGGCAAGTAACACCCCCAAGGACCAGTGTGAGGGCTCCCCTATCCCAGACCTTCCCCGTTCCTGAAGGCTGGAGTGACACAACAGCACAAGACTCTCCTCTCCCAGCACTGCTCAGGAACATCATGGCTGGAAACATTAGCCTGTGCTAAGACTGTGGGTCCTGAAGGAGAAAGGAGGGTAGAGAAGTGAACAAAGATTAAGAAAAGAATAAAAGAAAATCTAGGATGAATCACTAAGCATTAAATAAAGATATGTGAAACTCAGTAGGAAAATGTAAAAAGCAAGAGAAATGCAAGTGTGCCTTAGAAATTATACATCTCAAACACTAATAACACAGCTATAGGCACTCCAGAATAAGTATTTAATTGTCCTCCTTTAAAATGGCAGGAATATAGCCTGAGAGCTGCAGTGACACAGGTATCTAAACTCAGCCTTGGTTAAATTTTTTGTGCTCTAGTCACACAGTGAGTCAACACTGGAGCCAGAAACAGAATCCAAGAACTCATGTACAAAATTTTCCTGGCATTTCCCCTCAGTCATCCCCATTGTGGGCACAATACTGGGAGCCAGAGTCAGCAGCAGTTCAGGAATACTGCCATTAGTTCTGCTGAGAGCAGAGCTAAACAAACCACGAGCAGGACACCGCTGGCAGCAGGAATCCCATTTACACCAGCTACCAACCCCACTGCCACCAACACAGCTGAGCCAGCCCTGCCAGCAGGGACAATCCTCACACAACATCCCTGGTGCAGGACAATTTAAGTATCTTAATACCTAGTCAGCCTCCTGCTCTGCCCCAGCAGGTCATGCTAATTATACACTGGCCACATCACGTGGTGGCTATGTTTACTCCAAGACATACAGCTGAGCTTCCTCCCTCTCACATCTCAGCATGTGTGTGTGTGCACAGACAGACACACGGGACACAAGTCTAACCATGAGATTGCACCAACAGGCTTCTTTGGGGGTTCTTGGGAAAATGAAAACCATTTTCACTTCCCTTTTTTTGTTTTGGTAAGGAGAACGGGGGGCAGCTGGCGCTCTGTATTTATGAAGACTGTCAGGTTCCAGAGTTGGAGATTGCTTTTTCCTGGGTAACACAGGCTCTAAAGGGGGGCAGAAGGTCACCCAGAGCTGAGAGTACAGCACCCATTGGCAGCACAGGGAGATCACCAAGATTTCAAGGGCTGGGACCTGAGGGGCTATAATTAGCCTGCAACAGCCATTCTAACTCCCTGCAACCATGGAGCTGTACTTGACTCTGCAGCCACAGCAGCATAAACAGCCCTTTGTGTTTGATGGCTTTCATATAAACAACTCCAGCCCAGCCCCACTCCTTTGGTGTGTCCCGAGTTGAGCTGTGTAACAGGGTTTTTAGGGAACAGTCTGTCCCCTTGCTGTCACAGGTGACAGCAGCAGCCCCAGTGCAGCTCAAGTCCAGGCAGACACAGAGGGCTGACACCCAGGGCCCTGTTTACACCTGCCAGACTCCATTAACTGTGCTTCACACAAAGCTACAGCAGAGTGCAGAACGGAGAGGAAGAGCCCAGCTCCAAGAACTCACACAACCACTTGGAAAAACGTGACACCTACGGCACTTTCTGAGAGTTTGCAGACCACCACTACCTGCTTGAGAACATAAGTCACCTGAAGAACCCACACCATCCGAGTCCCAACTGAACCTTTAAGTGCCCTGGGCTGAGCACCACCCAAATGTGCACCAGCGGGGGGAAAGGTCTCTCTCAGGGCAGTAAACAGTGACTAGGAGGGAGGGACTACTCAGTGAGACCAGAAATACAAACGATTGGGGGGAGAAATACTTGTTATCTAACCCTGAGAAAACATCTCATAAGTTTACTTTCTGCACTGTGTCGCAACCCAGCAACAAAACAAAGAAATTGTGAAACTCGACTCGTGTTTATGCTGTGTTTGTCCGAAAAGCAGAGTTTACGCTGAGCACCAGTGACAGGTGAGGCTGCCGGTATCACCCGATGTGTATTCAGGTGACAGTCAGCACATTCACGCTTCCCCTTTCAGGAGTTATTTAAAAAAATTACCAGCCTAAGATGGCCAAGACAAAACAAGGCAAACGAGCAGAAGCGAGCGCAGGAGCTGATAAACAAAGCACGACCCGGCGTGCGAGAGCCAAACATGAAACTAAACACTGCGGGGGAATCCTCGGAGCTCGTAAATCAGCACTTTTAGCGACAGACAAGGGTGAGGGGGAAAGAACCAAAGCTTTCTCCCTTGAAACCCGGTGAAGGCTGCGGGAGAGCCCCCAGGGCCGTCCCAGGGGCCGGGGGCGGCGGACACACTTACCTAAGGTGAACTCCCATTGCTCGTTCCCCAGAGAGCGCTCGGGCACCACCTCCAGATCGAGCATTGGCTCCGGTCGCGGGGCCGCGGGGTCGCACGGCGGCTCGGGGAGCAGCGCCGGACCCTGCGGAGGGAGCGGGAGGGCAGCGCGGGGGGGGGGCGGGCCCCCCCGGGGGTCCCGCCGGCCCGCCCCGCGGCAGCGCCGCCGCGGCCAACCCACCGGGCCGCCCTCCCGGCCCGCGGACCCGCCGCCCGCGCCCCCCGCCCGCTGCCGGGCGCGGGCAGGGGCCGCGGCCGCGTTCGCCCCGTCCCGTTCCCTTCCGGCCTGTCCCGGCCCGTCTGAGGGGCCGGGGGGGCTCCGACCCCCCCCGCGCCGCGGAGGCCGCCACCCACCTCACTTGCGGCGCCTTGAAAAACTGCTTTTGCAGCTGCCGTTCAGGCGCGCCGCGCGGGTGCGCGGGGCGGGGCGGGGCGGGGCCGGCCGTGAGAGGAGGGCGGAGGGCGGCGCGCTCGGGGGGGTCTCGAGTTCGAGTCCCGGCGCTGTCGCCGGGCGGGTGTGGGACCCGCGGCGCAGGGCCCGGTTGCGCCGGTGATCTCAGGACTGAGGGAAAAACAACCAGCCCAAACCAAGCCGGTTGCATCCAGTTTTTCCTGTTGAAGGGCCAGGGTGGGGGAGAGAAGAGTCGAGGAGAAATTAGTCAGTGGCACGAGCAAAGTTACCGGAACAAGCACGGGAATGACTCAGTAAGGAAGAAAGTAGTAACGAAGTCATTGACTCTGCGATGTTGTTTGAGCCACCCCAGCGTTCTGAACCCCAAGGAAGCCCATGTTTCCCTTGGGGGGGCTCACCTGCCTTACTCACACCCAAAGACCCCCGTGGCAGGAGCGCCCACACAGCCCAGGAGCAAACTGAGCTCCCCCAGGATGTGCCACCCCTGTGGACACCCCACGGCAGACCATCACCCATTTTTACAGTGGAAACTCCATCCGAGATGAAAGGCACCAGGTCAAGCATTGCCCAAATAAGCAGATAATTAAAAGTAACTGAGAAAACCCAAGGCTACAGCCCCGTGCCAGGCCCGTGCAAAGCGACACCTTCTCTGGAGCGGGGCTGCACGAGCGATGGACAGCCAGGAGAGTGCAGTGGGTGTGGAAGCAGCTGTAACTCCTGGTGGCGGGTCAGTGCTCCAGGAGGGGCAGGGACTGTGAGGACATGCATTTCTTCCATGTTCATTAGAGGGTGGCAGCAGAAGGCCTCTCCTTGGGCGATACCCATCTCCTGTCCCCTCTCCCGTGCTGCATCCCTGCAGGGGGTGATGCTCAGTCCCAGCCTGACCCCACCATCCAAGGGCTGCCCACGTGCCCACCATGTCCCAGCAAGGTCAGCAGCAGGCCAGCCCCATCACATGGAATATCCCACAGCAGGACAGAAAACATCAGCTGAGAACTCCCATCAGGCAGCCAGCCACAGCCACAGCCACAGGAGTTTGGGGATCTCGTATTTGAAAGAGAAAAAGAGAGAGTCAAACATTGTTTCAGGTAGGTTTTCCACTACACCTCCTTCCCACAGGCAGAGCAAGCCATTGCTGGCAGGGGGAATCAAAGCCTTAGAAAGAAATCCCAGTCACGTTTGGGAGCAGGACCTTGGCCAGGCTCTGCTCTGAACACCACGTGTCTCAGCATCTCTGTTCAGGTCACAGAGCTGTCAAAGCAGGTGAGATTTTAATGTATATGGCGTGGAGCAAGCCCCAGGGAAATTAGCTTTCCCTTGAAGTCAGCTGCACGTTGCTCTATTTATTATTCATGCCTTGCTTGCCTTTTTTTTTTTAATGCAAGCATGGTGACATCTTAATATGCTGAAAAGCACAGAGGTGCTGCCAATGTTTCCCCTTCACTCCAGCCCTCTGACACATCTTTATTGGCTCAAAGAGAGAAATTAGCCTTTCCTCTCCCAGGAGCATGGGCTAACCCTTATGAGTCACCCACTATCTCCAAATCACTATATACATAAAATAGGTATATATACAATACTGACATATTATTTTTATATATATATTCATATAGTGACATCCATAAGGACTGTGTTTGAGAGAATAGATATGTAGAGAAATGTACATACCCCAGTCATTTAACAGGGCATGAAGGACACGCAGCACCACTTTTAAGCAGGCCCAGGGCACAGGCAGCCCTCAGGTTGGGATGCTGGATGGTGGATGCCAGCCCCTTCCACACCCCCGAGCTTAGAACACAGCCCTGACCCAGGCAGGAGGGCAGAGTGAGCTGGGCAGGGGCAGGCAGGGGCAGTGGCACCCAACAGCCCTGGGGGTTTGCTGGTCATTGCAGTGGCTCCCCAGGCTGAGGAGGGAGGTCCCAGGCACAGGCACAGACCAGTGGGAAATCCCAGCTGGCTGAACATCCCACAGAGTGTCCTGAAGGGGAGCAAGTGCAGGCACGGCTGAGGTGGAGCATCCCCTGCACCCATGCCCACCACTGAGACCAAAACCTCTCCTTCCCTGGGCAGAGGAAAACTCCCCCATGCACCTGAGGCATCCTCCCTGGATTCCCAGAGGAGCTGGTTTCCGTGCAGACCACATTTCTCATTCCACCAACCAAGACAAGAAGAAACCAAATCTGAAGTCACAGGAGGTAGCAAACCCCCCCAGGCTGTTTGCAGGGCTGGTGTTCAGCTGCACCAGCGAAGGAGAGCAGCTCAAGGGTTGCTTTTGAGCCCTCACTTCAACAGCAGCAGGAGGGGCTGGTTTGCAGAGGGGAACACCAGCTCCACAGGGAAACTGGAGACCCCCAGGACTACCCCAGCTCCGCTGGGCACATCCCTCTCTGGCCTGCTCCTCCCTCCTGGAGAGCCTGTCCCAGCTGGATCTCCAGCTGCAGGCTGGGCTGGCTCATGGTTTTTGCACAGCTGAGCCAGCAGTTATGAAAATTCCCAGCTCCTTCCAACACCTCTTCTGCCCCAAACCCAGCAACAACCAGCAAGATGCCCGGGGACACTGGGATGTTCTCCCCCTGGGCAGCTCTGTGCTGCAGCTGCTCTCAGGGGTATGGAGCAGCCTTGTCTGTGGGGTGCTGGGGTGGAGCCCCCTTTGCCTGCCCCCACCACAGAACCAGAGTGCTGAGGGTCCTGAGCAGGGATCAACGTGGGCAGCTGAAATCAAACCCCCCAGAGTGACTGGAGAAGCCCCCCTGGCTCCCCAGTGACTCCAGGCAGGATGGCATTTTCAAGGCAGATTGGGCAAACCACCATCATTTGGGCAACTGCTTGTGACAGGCAAAAATTAAATTTTAAAAGAATAAAATTACCCTCCTCGCTCTCCAGATTATGGAGCACTTCTTGGAAAATGCCCAGATTCAGCCTCGGGGCTCAGGAAGCAATGTGCAGCTCTCTGAAAATTATAATCAATTTTTAAAGCCTGGCTGAGCTGTTAATGTTTCTGACTGAAGGAATGGCAGTGGGTGCATCCATCGGAGACAATCCAGGTCCCCTGCTGCCAAAGCCTTATGGTGCTGTCACATTTTGGGGTGAGAGCGACAGCTTCAGGGAATTACTGGACTCTTACTTATTTTTCCTAAATTCCACACATCTGCGGGTGGGTGTCGGTAGGGAAGAGCTGGGCTTTGCAGTCCAACGGGTCAAAAAAAAAAGAGGAAAAAATGCAAAAGTTACCAGGAGGGACTAAAAACTCACCAAGGCTTGCAGGCGCGCGTGGGGAAAGGCTGGGCGGCTCCGAGCGAAGGAGAGCTGCCCTCTCCCGACGGGATGCGACAGGGACACGGATCGGGGCTGTGCGGGAACCTGCCCTGGGGCTGCCCGGAGAAACGGGCTGGAAACGGCCCCGGGCCGGGCAGCGCTGGTTCGGCCGCGGGAAGGATGTTTGCCATAAAGCTCTGAAGTTGCTCGGGTTTTTCTGGAGGTGCGCTCCCCGCTGAGAATTTTGGGATGGCAGTTAGGAATGGATCCAAACAGCGCCGGCAGCTCCCGAGGCGGGGGGGAGCCTTGCTCGTGTGCTGGGGGAAATGTTGGAACTCTGCAAGGAGGGTTATCCCGCCTCTTCAGGGGGATTTATCCCACAGCCAGGAGTTTGGGGGCCCGCCGAGGTGGGCAGTGCCGCAGCGGTGCCAGGGTGGGGGTCCCCGCGTGGGCAGGGCTGGCTAGCAACCGAACCGGCCTTTCCCCGGGGGAGACCCTGGCCCGTTTTTTTTCGCTGGCTCGCGCTTCTGCCCTCCGAGCCCGCCCCTGCCTGCCCTGCCCTGCCCTGCCCTGCCGGGATGGTTTCAATCACCCAGAAAGCCGCTGGAGCGGCGGCCAAGGTTAACACGGGCAGGATGTGCAGCGTCAGCTCCCTGCCGGGGTCCGAGGAGCTGCTCTGCACCCGCAGGGCTGGGGGGCACAAAGGGCCTTTTTCCAGCGGGCCGCTTGCCCGCACACGCGGAGTCTCCAGCGTGTGGTGAGCCTTGCCCGGAGCCTCCCTGCGCTGGGGCTCACATGCTCCGGGAGAGGGTCCTCCTCCCTGCCGGGTGTGCGGCACTCGCAGCCCGTGGGCAATAAAGGTTTTTGAGGTGATGCTGTGCCTGCCCGGGAGCAGGCAGGTGATGAGCCTGGCAAGGGCCAGGGAGCGCGGCAAGGCTTTGGCACACGCTGTGCTCTATCAGGACCAAGGTGGTCACAGACATCACTTCCCACATGCCGGGATTTGGGTTCCTGGCAGCTACCAAAGCTCCCCAGTGTTTTTGCACCGCGCTTGGTGTCCGGAGATGGGCAGAAACGGGCCGGTCCCAGCGCTGCCCCGAGGATGCTGCGATGCTCTGATGCTCTGTCAAACACTGCCCGAGGAGCGCAGCCGGCGCGGCTCCTGCCCCGCAGGGGGCACTTTACAGGGCTGGGCCGAGGGCAGGGGCTGAGGAGGAGGAGGTGGGTGAGCATGGAGCACTCCCAGAAGGGAGGGAGCAGCGTTAAAGCCGCAATGGAGGGGCCGTTCCCCGCAGGGAGCAGCTCCCCAGCAGCGCTCCCGGCCCGGGGCCGGCGCGGTCCGTGCGCTTCGCACAGCTCGTCCCTTCCAGATGTGTTTTAAAAGCTCTGATTCGTGCAGGGCTAGATCTAAACTGGCTTCGGCTTCATTAGAAACAGATGCGCTGGTTTCTGTTTCCTCCTCGGGGTGGTTTAGCGCGGGCGCGGGCAGGGCGCGATGCCCAGCTGGCGGTGCGGGCGGGGCGCGGGGGCAGCGGGCAGAGGTGATGGGCATTCGGTCCTTCCCGGATCAGGCAGCGCAGAGCCACCCGCGTCAGCAGCTGCTGCCAGAGGGCCGTCTGTCCTTCCAGCGAGCCCCTTTGGCTGCTGCCCAGCTAGGCACTTGGGGTTTTAATCGTGCATCAAAAACTAGAGGGGAAATTCACCCTGGAGCAAAGCAGGGGGATTCTGTAAAAATAAAATTGTTTAAAGCAACGGGTTTTATGAGAAAAAAGTAACAGATGGATTTGGGGTTTCTATAGAATCCTATTTACAATTCTATAGAATCCCCAAACCCCTTATTCCAAGGGTTTATGGAGCCAGGAGTGCTGCATGGGTGGCAGGGCTTTCACATGGGCTGAGTTTCTCCTCCAGAGATGTTTCCAAAGTGGGTGTCTGAGTGGCAGAGGAGATGATGAGGAAGGGCCATGGGTCAAAGTGCACAAGGAGGGGGCAGAGGGGTCAGCCCCCACACCAGCCTGCTCCAGGCCTGGTGCTCAAGGTTTTCTCATTTAGCAGGAGATGAGTCAGAGCTGCAGGGTCCCTCTCAGAGCCCCTGAAGATCTCTGGCTTTGTCACTGACTTCTGGTGAATGAGCAGTGTGGGAGTGACTCAAATCATGGGCTGTGATGGACAGAACCAACAACAGAGGTGCTAAAGGAGCCTCTCCCCAGTGCCCCTGTGGTCCTGCTGGCACCCCTGCCCTGGGTGCAGGAGCAGAGGATGCTGAGAGGGTTTGAAGGAGCTGGTGACTGAGGCACCTTGTAGGCGTTGGTGGTTTCAGGAAGTCACGCAGCCCCCAGGACCACCAGCACCAGGTCCCAGTCACACACCAGACATGTCTGCAGAGCAGAACTGAAAGCAGAACTAAAAAGAGGATCTGTCCTCTCCTCTGTGTGGGAGCATCCGCCGAGCAGCCCAGGCTGGGGCCATCACTGCCAGGAAAGCCCTTGGGGACTCCTCGGGGGCAGCAGCTGCTCAAAGGGACAGACTCTCCCAGCAAACCAGTGGGTAACAGCTGGAAAAGCCAGGAGCTTTCAAAAGCAAACTTTGCTCCAGCTCTAGAAGGTCTTTCTGTTTTCAAGCTAAACCCATCATCTGCTCTGGGGAAGAAAGAAGATTGCAAAGGGGGAACACAGTAATGGCACCAGTTCCTCTGAAAAACAGAGAATCAGTCTGTGGAACAAGGGAAAGCAGAGCACCAGGAAAAGCCACATCTTCCAAGCCCACATTGTCAAGTCCAACAGGGTGGAAAACAGAGTTACACATCAGAAGAGTTGTGGGGAGCACCAAAGACTTGGCAAAAGTCTCTCCAGCTGTGATGGACCGTGGACAAGGCTCAGTAAGAGGCACTCAGCTGAGCAAGGAGCATTTCAGTTCCCCCTCCTTCCCCAGCCATCCCCTGTGCCAGGTGACAGCACCAGCCCAGGCAGCACTCTTGCTGCTCTTCTGCGCTGCTTTTTCCTTCTCTCACTCCTGAGCTTTAAGAAACGAGCCCAAGGCAACTCTGAAAATTCACTTCTCTCAACCTGTAATTGAGAAACCTATTTAATAGTTACTTAAACCCGGAGCAGCTCTGAGCATGCAGCAGCTGATGAATATGCATGGCCTGGGATTTGCATTTCATGGCAGTGTGAAGACAGGATGTCAGGCAAATGAGCTATGAGAAATGTTGCCCATGCAAATGTTCACTCTGCTCCAACTTCTCACTGTAATTCTCATCCTTGAAGCCATTTTTGTCATTCTCTTATTTGCATTGGAAATGTAGTAAAAAAATAATGTAACTTCACCGAAATTGGTCCTTCTTCTGTGCAGACAGGATGGATTCTTTACTACATCTGTGATAGAGTGGAGACCTGAACTACTGACAGGCAAAAATAAATGCTGAAGTCCTGCTGACACTGTGCTGGGCCAGGCAGTTCTGAAGGTCTCCAAAACCACATCTCCTTCATTTAACTTCCCATCCCTTACCTGAACAAGGCTTGTTATTAGACAAACCACCAGAGATCTTCAGGAACAGAAAAGCTGCTGTTTCCACCCCCAGTTTCATTTTCTGTTTTCTGCTTTCAGAGGGGGGACCATGAACATGGGACAGCTGCTGTTCCCCTTGAGAGAGACCAGGAAAATCTGCTCATCCAGGCTTTGAGAACCTCAGCAAATGGACTAAACATTGAGATTCCCACCTGCACCACTGCATCCAGCTCTGAGGTCCCCAGCAAAAGGACATGGACCTGCTGGAGCAAGTCCAGAGGAGGCCATAAAGCAGCTCAGAGGGCTGGAGCACCTCTCCTGTGTATACCAGAGTTGTTCAGGCAGGAGAAGGTTCCAAAAAGACCTTAGAGCCCCCTCAGTAACTAAAAGTGCTACAAAAGTTTGAGAGGGACTTTCAACAAGGGCATGAAGTGAGAGGACAAGGGGAAATGGCTTCAAACTGACATAAAGGGGAGGTTTAGATTAGATATCAGAAGAAATTCTTCCCTGCATGTCTCTTTTACAAGCTACCTCCCAAACTGAAGAACACCTTCAGAAAGCCACAGGTCACAGCAGGGCTGTTTTTAGGAGTTGTTCTCTGATCTGTTCACAGTCAGATTGTGAAAGGATACAACAAGGTTACACGTTGTCTGTTTGCATGTAAATGCTCTCAAAGCAGAAAGCAGCTCTCCAGTTATTAAGCAATTCTCTCTGCTTGATTTCAGTGCATAACCAGCACTGTCAGTCATTCAGTATTAACTATTTCAAGTTATACCACCTCAAATTTTAGCAGCTTCACGGCAGCACTACATATTTTGCCCACAGTATTTTATCACATTTCCCCATTTCCTGAATTCCAACGTGCAAACCCCCTTCTTTCTCCCTGGTCCAAAGCAGCCCAATTAACAAGGTTTAATGGCTGCTATGACAATGTGCCACAAACAACACCCTCCTGTGAGGGCACAACCCAACCAGGCACAACTGCCTGGGGCGCTGGAGCACCGACCTGCTCTCAGAGCAAGCAGGGCAGAGCAGTCCCAAGAAACAAGAATTTTAGGGCAGCAAAATCCCCATTTTCCCCAGTGCAGACCTTTTATTAAAGGTTCCCTCCCGGAGGGAGGGGGGTCGGTGAGTCGAGTGACCACTGGATGTCACTGCTGCTTTAGGCACGGCCAGCAGGGCAGCCCTGCACGGGCACGGCTGGACAGTCACCCCACAAACCCCAACACCTCAGCCTGGACTGCCAGGCAGCCAGAAAGAACTTTATGGCACCTCGTTTTCACTACACAGAAGTTTATTATGAAAGTTAAACATACAACACAAAAAGTAGCAAAAGCAATCCTGTAGCTTAAGGCAACTCTTACAGGAGATGAATTCGAGAAAGATGATGCAACTTCAGTTTAAATAGAAATCATGAAAAATATCAAATTGCATCAATAACTTAAAATGCACTTTAAAAAGTCTGCACTAACCAGCAGAGGGGAAGGGCTGTGATCTTAATGCCAGCATTAAGATATGGGAAGCAGCAGAATGCTAAATGATGATAGGGAAAGTTCAGTATTTACACAGAGATAGCAACGTTAATATCTGAGAGCGTCATTTCCTGTGTACTTCTGGTTCAAAACCACCGTCTGAAACGTTAGGAAAACCTTTTAAAATAAATCTTCAGACTATTCCATCAAAAATACACAGATGGCAGAGAAGATCCAAGGCTAGGGCTGCGTGCAGCTGCATGCGTGTGTCCCTTAAATAACTCTTTGCAGAAACACTTTAGAAAAATTACTTCTTTGGGGGAAGAAAAGCAAGAAGAGTACGTGGCCACAGAGTGAAAAAGATTATCTTTCAGGTGAATCACATTTAAATTGAAGTATCAAAATATTTCTATTTGATGAGATTCTCACAGTTTACAGTTAATGACATTTTTAAGTGAATGTTAAATATTCATATTATTAACATACAAAGATTCTCCTTCACATTGACATCTGCTTACATTTTTGCAAGACCTCTTTTGCATCAATTGTTTTGCCATTAATGAGGAACGTGTAATTGTCTTAATTATAGAATTTAATAAAGATTTAACTGTTCTAACCATACAGAGTTTCTAGCTTTAAAATAATTCTTAAAATACTGAAGTCAGATCACCTATTTTAAAAAGGTATTTAAGTGACATTTTAATCAATCAGGCTGTACAGGAAGCACCACATTTTAACAAAGCCAAATGACATCACATTTCCAATCAATTTTCTTCAAATATTGGATGCAATGAAAACTTTGGAACAAGTCCATTCACCATCACCCCAAATAAACCAAGATTAATTCACACATTAATTCATCCCAAATCTTACCCTGTTAGAAAATGCAATATATACTGCAATGTAGTCTTAACTTGCATAAGATTTAATAGAAGTGGCCTGTGTGCAGGGTGAGGCTTCTGCACACAACCTCACCTCAGCTTTTCACCATCCAGCACAACTTTACAAAAAGCCTAAGATATAAAATATACTTAAAGCAGTTATCTTAAACATGATTTCATACATATCACCTTGGCAGCTGATCATTTTGTTCCCAGTTGAAATGCTGTTGGATCTGATTGTGGAGTTGCAGTATCCCTTTCCAGAAGGAGTTAAAAAAATCCCTGAATAAAGCAGAAGCCAGCCTGCGACTTCCTCTGAGTTTCAGTAAAGCACTATATACAGGGGCCAAGAGCCACCCAAACTCACGGGATACAGATAAAACCCAGGCCAGATACCGGGGCAGATGCATTAATGCCTGAAAACATACACTTGAAGAGTTTTATCATTTAAAAAGTGGAACTAATGAATCGGTAGCAGTTAAAAGAATACTGCAACTGTAACGTTTACAAACCCACAGAAGTTTGAAAACTGATTCCAACAGCTCTGATTCACTGGGTTTAGCTTGGAAATAACGCAAAATAATGTCAGCAGTTTTAAGAAGGTCTTGCAAATTTGGAAAAAAAAGAAAACTGAAAGAAAGATAAGAATGCGTATCTAAAATAAAGCAGGAGCACAGTTAGGACAATGAAAATTCCAAAAGCCCATATTAAAAAATTAAGCTTGGAATGCATTGGCTTCCAGCAGTTTTTTTTAAAAAAAACCAAAACAACAACAAAAAAGTTCTAAATCTGCAATATCTTGACTTATTTTTAAGTGACAATTTTTATTACAGTTGAGAAAAACGGTTTTATAGCTGCATAAGTTTCCATTTCACTAAAATAGTGCCAACAAAAATAAGTTTGCATAGAAAAAAACAAAATTTCAAATTGCCACTGGCTACATGCTTAAAATAGGAAATGCAGGTATTGTAACATAAACATAGTGCAAACCATGGCAGTTGGTGGTGACTCGGACTGCCGCAGGTCAGGAACAGACCATAATATACCCAGTTCTCACAGTTTCTGGTCTTTTATTCAATCCTTTGCCAAGTAGAAGCAATGCACGTGTGCAGCCCATTAACGGAGTTTGAGATCATCTCCACTGCCCAGGGTAGACCCAGGACTAGGGTCTTGCTGTCTTCTTGCCTGCAGCAACAAACACACGTTGGAGATCAGAAAAGGCAATTCTGACGTCATCAGTCAATTTATTCAGTGCATTAACATGACTAAAACCACAACCAATTTAAGGCAGAAACTTTACAATTCAAGCAGTAGCCAAAGCGTTAATTTTTAACACCAAATCATTCTGTGCCCCTCAATTCAGTGATCCCCCATAACCAGCAGGAATCCCAGGTGAGGGACCAGCAGCCAGAGGGGTGCAGGGCTCTGCTCTGCCTCCCCAGCCAGCCCTGGGCAGGGTGGGCACATCCCACTGCCCCAAAGGCCCTCCTGCAGCCAGGCTTCAAACAGCACCTTAACAAGCAGCAAGAGACTTCCAGAACAGTTAGGTAACAATTTTGTGTCTCTTTTTCCAAAATAATTTTATTTCCCTTCTGTTAGCCTTTTCTGTAAATGTTTTCAGGACCAAGATTTTAGAGAGAAAGGCTACAATGCAGGATGGCAGAGCATGTCACATCATTTCCAAATAAATCTCCCCTCAGCATTTTTACGTGGGAAACATTTACTTCAGCTTCTTCAGGAATCAGGAATTATATAATTCTGGAATTATAACATGGTAACACACAAGCATAATTTAATCAATAGATTAACACACATTTTAACACAAAATTTCTTTTTCAGTGCACCTGCAAAGTTGGCAAGAATATCAAACTGAGAAAACTCTGGGACTGATAATTGCACCCCTGTATTAAAACAAATGTAAGTTCTCCTTTAAAGAAATCATTCTGTTAAACAGTTTGAGTTGATGGCATTGTAAAGAGGAAATTAAGAATGGTCAGTCACAGTTAAAGAGGCTACCTTTGACTTGTCCTTGTTCTTTACTTCTGCCTCCCTTATCTACCGTTCTTCTTGTCTGCCCAGTTGGATGCTCCCAGTGATTAACTGGTTACTGCACCCAGGGAACTGCTGTTTAAAAACTGCTGTTCCTTCTGCTTAAAAACTGATTTGAAGTTCCATTTTCCTTTCATGGGCAGTGGTCCCACTCTGATGCACACAGACCTCATTCAATAAATTCCCCCAGCAACCAACATGTTTCCAGAGCAGACAATTCCCCCTGCACTCTCCTTAGTGGTCACATTGCCATTGTTGTTTTGGAAACACCTCCACTATCTTAAATATCACAGTTGCTACCTGCTAGCTTTATGTCTCCAGTGCTGCCCTTGGTTGCACTTTAGGTGTTCAGGGGTGAGTCAATCTTTTCACTCTGTTCTATCTGGGTGGGTCACACTCTGACTGAGGGAACAATCTGCTTCTCCTCCATGCAGAACTCTGAAGGTGTCAGCCAACATCACTGCTGGTGCACAACCCCCCAGATTTCTCAGCAATCTTCCTGAGGAATCACATTAAAGCAAACAGCTCTAATCACACACAGCACTGACGATTTTAGTGTTTAAGGGCATCTTCCTTTCAGCCCCTGAAGCAACTTCTGCAAGCTGTCCTCTTTGTGGAGATGCTGAATATTAGAAGATGGTGTTTAATTAAAGATTTTTACATAATTTCCAAAAGGCAAATCATTCAGCTTTGACTATCAAAATCACTGTGGAAAGGTTAATGAAGGAAAGCCCACACTTTTTTTTTTCCTTTCAACAGAAAAGTAAACTGTGTTGTAAAGATTTTTCTTAATATGAAATGGTCGTTCAACAAGTCTTAAATTAGTGTGACAGTATCTATTTAGAGTTCTACCAAGATTAACAAAACAGAAACAGTTCCACTTTGCATACTCTTCTCCTATTGAACTGACTGCAACAAGATTTCTTCTGGTTTTAACTGTTGCCTCTTTCTTCTAGAGGGAAACAAAGGCAAGCACTGTCTATAAGAATTACCAAAATCTTACTTCTACTAATCTTCTACCAATTTTGCACTCGATAAACATTTTTACACTTAACTAGAAAAGACCAGCAAGTTAATTGCTGCTCTACTGCTGCTCTAAAAGCAACAGTGTTCCTTCCTCAGAAAGCAAATCACACACACAGCAATTTTATTGTCAAATTTCAGTGAAGATTCCAAGATACGGGCATATGGTTGCATTTATGCTTTGCTTAAAGTGGTCTTTTCTTTCAAAACATATGAAAGAAGCTGTGTGATTCGTGACCTCACTGCTGCTTGCAGAGTGTGCAGAAGCCACTGGTGAACCACCACCAGCTCTGCCCTTTCAAGTGCTGTGCAGAAGGCATGACAAACGACCCTCCAGTGCACCAGAGGCACTCATTACAATATCTTACACCAGTGTGTGTGGATAAAGGAGTAATTCTGCAATTCAGTAAGTGGGGATTTACACAAGCAATGGTAACGTGTTGGAATGACAGCTCTGGCTCAGACACCCTCTGCTTGTGCTCTTCTGCTCTGCAGGACAACACATGTGGAACACGCTGGTTCTGTCCCCAAGCACCCTGCCAAGGCACGGTGAGGAACCACAGCTGTGCCCCACGCACTCAAAGAGCACCAGGAGAAATAAAACCTGCTCATTGAAGACCAGGGGAGTGCCCTGGTTTGTAGGCAGGCAGCACCCTGGGCAGCACCAGGCACTGGGGCTGCTTTTCTTCACTGCCAATTGGCAAAACACCACTTTCCTGGGAAATGCCACAAGCTCCTGAACACCACGTGCAGGAGGAGTGTGCCTGCCAGTGTGGCACTGTCTGCTGGTCCTCAGCCCATTACAGGAAGCTCAAACTTCCCTTTTAGACACGTAAAATGGCACTCTCCAGACTTCTCTCAGCCGAGGGTCCCACACGCCGGGCACAGCTCATCAATCCTCTGAACTGCAGCATTTGCTGTAATTTTTGAAATGCATACCTTTTGCTGCCATGCAAAAGCACCAGAATTGCTCTCAGTGAATAATGAGCTCAGTTTCTCAAGGATTAAGGAGACTTGCTTCAATTAAGAAAGATGCATCTATCTTTGCCATTGGGAAATGGAATACCCTGCCATGAGTCATGCATAATGAGCCATGAGAAAACAGTAGTTATTCATTTTTTTCTCTGCATATTTCATTTTTTTTAGTCAAATGCTGATTTTAAGTTTGAAGGAACGCTACTTTGCATGTCCTTCATCTGCTATTTAGCAAAAGGATAAAAAAATATTTGCTTGTGAGAGAAACTTGTAAATAGCACACAGATCCCATCAGAGTTGTAACGTTCCTAAAAATGAATGTATTTTAACCAACATTGCCAGTTTCCTTCCAAATGTCCTGAAATCGAAGAGTTCATGCCGTGGACACATCAGGAGTTTCAACAACCAAAAATACTTGGCACTCAGCTTCCAGCACACCAAGCCCTGCAAATCTGCAGCAGGGCAGGAACTGTGAGTGCCCACGAGCCATTCCCAGCCTCCTGCCCTGGAGATGGTCTGATGGCCCACTGAAAGAACTGCAGGAACATACCTGGCAAAGAACCACCCCAGAGCCTCCTGTCACCTGCTATTCTAGATTTACTCATGCTGAACTCACAGTGCTGATACCAGGGGGGTAAGGATGTACTGACAAAAAAGAGTCACTGACAAAAACGTTTTGACTGGAGGGTAAACAAACAAAGGTGGCCCCTGCAATACTCTTACACCTGTGCTCTTTCCAACCCCCTGATGTCTGAGCTTTTTCCAAGCATAATATATGTTAGCTGGTATGGACTGAAAGTCACATTAAGAGCATGATGCAGTATTTGTATTATATTATTTTTCTTCTCAATAAATTAGATAGCCTAAAATCGTCAAATCATTAATTTTTATCACCGACTTTTTTGAAAAAGGACCGTGTTGGAGCCTTTACATCTGTTCCTGGGGCGCTTAGGAAAAACAAATCTAAGAATAATGGCAATTAAGGAAGGAGGCACACGAGCAGTTCCTCCAGCTGCCAAGAGAGTCAGACACCCTCCTCCTCCTCCGCTCAATCCTGACCCACGCTGCAGCCAGTGGTGCTTTCCACTGTGCCAACAAAACTCCTAAAAATGACTTTGAGAAAGCCTCTGTAACTCCCCCCTTCCTGTGTGTGTTCTGAGGCCTCTGATGTCCCCAGGGCAGCCAAGCCCTGTCACCACATGAGCTCATCGTGGACAGAGGCTGCAGTCCCACTGTGTGGTTTACACGAGAGCGCCGAGAAAGCAGAACTGAGAGCTGGGAGCAAACTTAGCAAGCATGGCCAGGGCTGCCATGAAGATGGCCCTCCCTTTCCATGAATCACTCAAAAAACCAGCAGGGAAAATTGGGACCTCAGAATGCCAGGCAGTGACGTGACAAGTACAACATATAACTTGGGACACTGGTGAAGAGGAGGGAAGGAAGAAGGGCTGCCATGAAGAGTAGCCAAAATAAAGTCTCTTTGTGGACAACTCCACTGCAATTCTTTAATGGGATTCTGGCAGCTCCATCCTGCTGAAACAGAGCAGATGCATTGTGTGCCCTGGCATCTGCCATCTATAGTTTACTAAATAAGTGAAAAATCAGGCTATGTTATGAAAAACTAAACAGTGAACATTTGGATTCTCTTAGAAGGACTGTCAGCCTCTTGAAAAGGGATAAAAAAAAAGCAACCAACCAAACCTGAGAATACACTGCAGATACTTTTCTAAAAAGAAGAGAACTGCAGGATAAAACCCCCCCAAACCAAAAGTCCTGAAATAAGGACACACCTCAGCCCTGCCACCTGCCCAGCCTGCCCTGCTCTGCCAGCAGCTGCTGGGGAGCTCCAGAGAGGGCCAGGACACTCAGCACATCTGCTGGCTGCCCAGGCACCCTCTGCCCAAAACCTCTGCAATAGCTGCATCTCTGTTTAAAAGCCCTTGTGAAGGTACCAACCCTGGTGCACCACGCTGGGGACTGCAAGGAAAGGAAAGGAAAAGGCACAGCAAGAGCAAGGAGCTCTGAAGAGCTTCGAGCTGAGACTGAAATTTTTACTTTCGTATTAGAACTTCTTCTCCAAGGGAAGAAAAAAAGCTTGAAATGCTCCCTTTTAGAAAGTATTGTTTGAAGGCTGGTCTAAAGGTTATAAATTTATAATTAATATTGATTGCCTCCAGACAGTTTTCCTCTGTTGCTCAGCCCCTTTCTAACCTTCATTGACTGAAAGAAGACGCTTATATTACAGTATTCCCTGATTTGCAAGATTGATCTCCTCCCTCCTGCAGTCAGCATTGATTCTGCACAGCACAAATTGTTTTTCTGATATATGCATTCCGTGGCACTTTCACACAAACACCAGCTAAGTTCTTGTGAAGCAAACTAGTCATAACATAACTGGCTTACTCGTACTGTACTCACTGCAGAACCTCTTGAGGCAAATCCACACACCCACTTTAATGCCTCTTTCTAAATTATGTTGTATTCTTCCTGCACATAAACAAATTACATCTATTTATGGTTGTACACAAAGAAGCACTTACCAAGTGTACACTACCCACTGCATATGAAAAATTAACAGTTTGGGTTTCTTTCATATCCAAAAACCTGTATTAAAGCTTACACTATTTTTATGTCACTGCCAGTTTGGAGAGTACATACAATAAGTATTAGTTAAATTAATTCCAGATTAATTTTTGAGGGAAAAAAAAATCCTTAAAAATCATAGAGTTTGATGAGAAAAAAATTAAGGAAAAAACCCAACAAAATTTAAACAAAAAACCCCTCCAAATTTAAAATTATGCTATACTTTCTTCTGAAGCCAGTAGATTTGACAAAAACACTTATAATTAGTTAGAACATTTATTTACACTAAGAGTATCATCTTTAAAAAAGAATAAGAAAGAAGGGAGAATGATTTTACTGTCTAGAACCTTGGAAGAACATGAAAGCATAAAAGTCTGTCCTACTACTTGATTTTCTTTCAACTGTAAAGTGTTTACATTTCTGTAGCAAAATCCTGTTTGCTTTTTAAGAGTTCAGGACTTCAGCACAATTAAATGAAAACATTCCTGACAAACAACAAAAACGTGTAAAAACCTAGGGCAGGACTCAGCATTTAAAATGCAGATAAATTTTTCTCCAGCAGTTTTTAAAGGCTGGGGTTGGTGGGGGTTTTTTGGTGCTTTGCATTGAGAAGGATTGCTACTGGAAGAAACAAAGGTTTCAAACCAGGGGTTTTTTTTCAGCAAAATGAAGGTTTTTAAAATGGGAATTTCATGCAGTTTCCCAAAATGGTTCTGCTTAGGCATTAATGTAATTTATATTTAGCACAAGACCACAAACAGACAGATTGCTAGACTAGACTGTCTCAGGGACAAGCAAACCACTGCTTCTTTACTCACAGTGTTGCTAAAACAAAGAGCATGGCAGTAACATAGGAAATGAACACAAAGTAGAAAAATATGACATTTCAAAAACAGTGGCTGCAGAAATGACATTGGAAGGCTGAGAACAGATCCAGCCCCTCCCCAGGTAGAGCAGTGGGAGCGTCCTTAGCTGAGCTCCAGTGACACAGTCAGACAAACTGCAACCTCAGACCACTTCAGGTCCGAAATTACAGAGTGCCTGTACAAAACAAACCTTCCCAAAACACCCTGACCTGTGTGCAGCAACACCCCAGAGAGCCCCCTCTCATCTCCCATCCCTGAAAATCCCCCTCTGTGCCATTGCTCCAGCAGGAGCTGGAGGAGGCACCTGCCCGTGGCTCCTCTGCACTGAGCACAGGCCCTCGCTTTGGGCAGGTTCTGATCTCACCAGGAGGAGCTGTTTGAGTCTCTCCCAGCCACCCAGGACAGTGGAACACGTTCTTGCATCACGTTACTGGGGCCAGAAGACTGAAGAACAAGCAGAGGTTTTTACCGGAAGATTGAAGCGTTTCTAGACGGTGACTTGGCAGGAATTTCTGCAGAAAACCTCTCCTGCCCCTGAGCCCTGGGCACTCAGAGTGAAACCAAACAGCACAGATGCTCCTACTGACTGACTCTCTCAACCAAGACACAAGGAGATGAAGACACAGTGAAAATTAAATACCTGCCTCACCAACGTCCCTTTAGTCTCCTCACTCTCTTCAGTTAGTTTGCTAAAGGGGGCACAAACACTTCAAGTTCATATTCCTGTTCCAGAACACACCCCTAAAGTAACAGCCTTAGACCACGTTTCCCAGGTGTAGCACTTGCTCATGGAAAGAGAACTTTGCCTTTGACTGGTGTGAAGCCACTAAATAGTCCAAGTCTGACAAGCAGCTCAGTGTTCCTAAACTTAATGAGCTTCCATCATTTATTTCATTTTTTTTTTTTACAATAATCTTTAACCAGGGACAAAGTCTTTCTTTGTGTGTATCATTAAACATTCACTGTCTCAGCATTCCAATGTTTTTGTAGAAGTAAAAGCCATTAGAATACATTATTAATTTTGAAGGCACTAAGAACACTCACTGACTTCAAAAGCATCTTTGAAACAAAGGAATCCTGAACAGCGAGGCAGGATTTGCAGTATCTGATGCAACCAAGCTACACAAGTTGATACAAAAACTCAAAAGCATCCTGTATTCAAAACAAACTATGTTAAAAATGTAACAGAACACAGTTCAACTCAGAGGTGCTTAAAAACTTCAATGAAAATTCCTAAATCCACTCACACCCTATTTACATTAGAGGAGTGCACAAAAACACAATCACCATTGGAAATTCATGCACAACCTACCTCAGATTCTGTTCTCAGATGCAAAGAATATGTCATTCAAATAAAGATCTGGTGTGCTAATGTGGTCATGAATGGAAGTATTTGAAGAAAAGAGGGCAAACAAACTTGACAGCACTCTGAAGGTTTTTTGTTGGTGGGGATTTTTTTTTTTAATTGGTTGGGGTATTTTTAGGATAGTTAAAAATGAAAATTAATAAAGCAATAATTTCTAAATTGTTACCACACTTCCTATTTTTCCCCTTTCAATGTGTCCAATTGCCACATATGATACACTTTAACTCCTTTCAACAACTTATCACTGATCACTCCTGTGCAAGGATATACCACTTTAAGTCTACAAAGAGACTTAGAACAGGGAATCCTTTTTACCCAGAAAGCTGTATAAATAAAGAATTTAATCTGATCATTTTCATATGCTGCCAGGCTTTGGATGGATAAATGTTTCCAAAGAGCTGGCGCCTCTGTTTTGGGTAGGAGTGGGTGGAATATTGCAGGATTCCCCTTCCCTCCCCCACTGAAGCAGAATCTGGTCTCTATTAAAGGCATTTTGGCTGTAATTCTACTGTCAGGAATATCCTGATTTTATACAGTGTTGCAATTCCTAAAACCATCATTAACACTGATGAGATCCTGCTCCATGGCTGCCAGTTCTGAGTTTTGCTGTCTGTGCCAAGCTTAGAAGGAAAGAAAAATCTCAAGTTTTAGTGATGCTGAGAGCTGTGTGGAGATCATATTAAAGAGATTATGAGGGCAGTACCTTCATGTGTGTAGCAGAACATCCACAAAAATTCACTCAGCACTCTTAGAACTGACCTTTTCTATAAAAAACCCTTCCAGTATCATCTCTGTAGTACAACCAAAGATGTTGTTTGACCTTTTGAAGTGCACAGGCAGTACCCAGGGCAGGCTGGATCGGGGTTTTTCCAGCTGCCAGCAGTGCAGGGTCAGCAGGTACCACTGACAAACCCTATTTCCAAGCTGACTCTGCCCAGCTGCTGCATCAGAGTGGAAGTCAAGGAAGCAGTGACTGGTTTGGAAACCTGGTTCCTGTTTAGGAATGCACTGTAAGTCTGTCTCTGCTCTCTCCCCTGTCCCACCCAGAAGAGCCCAATTTTTATGCAGTCCTAAGATCTAGATTGCAAAAGCTCATCTGTAAACATTCCAGGGACACAGTCAGAACATCTTACCCCAAACACACAAATGAAAACTGAAATGTGAAAACCAATTATAGACCTACATTTGAGGTAAAAATCTCTTGGTTACACATATTAAACATGTACAGTAAAATAAATAGCAAAATATGAACAAAAATGTATTGCAATTATTAAAAATCTGTATTTGCCATCACATAAATTTGATGCACCTTTTGACATTGTTTTTATTCTGATTAAACATATTTCAAATCAGTAACTTTTCCTTTTCTTCCTTTCTGTAGGTGATTACACCAGTGCTTTAGAGCTAGGACAACAACTATTGTTGTTTTAAGAGAAAATGGGTACTAATAGCTAATAAGGACATCACCTAATGACAACTGCCTGCTGCCTTATTAAGAGCAAGAGTCTTTTCAGTAGTTATTGAATCCAGCTCCTGCAGACAGCCAGGGATGGTGCTTTTTGTGTCTCAGTGTCAGGAGTTTTGATGTCTGTCATGAAACCCCAGATGCTCAGTATTACCTCAATCTCACTGTTAACTGAAAGAGTTTTTTTGCACAGCTTAGCTGTAAGGAAGTGTTTTCTACACTCAGAGGAAAAATTAAGTCTCTCAGAACTGCAGAAGTTATTTCATGAAGCCTCATTCATTTTGAACCTTCAGCATTCAGTATGCACACAGCTGCTTCTCTGCAGTGACAGGAGTGGGGATGAAGGACACAGTAAAGGAAAATAAATCAAGAAAAGCTTTAAATTGAGGTCAAAGACATAAGGCCAGACCTAAAGTTCCTACTCTGTGTTGTTAAAATTAGAGCAGGTGCCACAGACCTAAAGCTAATTCTACCTTCCTTCTGAACTGAGCCCCCAGGCAGGTTCCAGCTGTGCTGTGACAGAATCACTCAGCTAATCCAGCTGTTGCTCCCAGGATCCAGCAGCAGCCAGGCTTCAAAGGCAAGGATTTGACCCTTGTTCCAGCAGATCCCTGACCTGGCTGCAGCGGTGTTTGCAAGGAGACACCCTCCAGCCACCCCTGCAAAGTGAGAGACTGTTCTCTGTCTGCCTGTTCCCTCTCATTCTCATGCTCAGCATCTTCCAATTGTACTTGGAAGGGAAGAAAGTCTGTCTCATCATCCCAATTATCAGAAGGGATGCCAAAAGAAAAGTAGCTTAGCAATAACAATAATCAAATTTTCTAAAACCCGGAGCACCAGCAGATTGATCACATTGGATTATAGCAAAGCCAGGCTGCACTGATGAAGCAGGAAGTAAGAAACAGCACTAGTAAGGGAGAGAAATTCAGAGCATTTCTGTGTTCTCCCTATTCTCTGCCTTAACTTGCCAACTCCCCTCATGCATTATTACTCGTCCTCTTACAGCTCCTGCCTTTCTGACATCTCAGAGCAGCTGGTTTCCATTCCCTTTCCTGGCTCCTCTTTTCTGCTCAGTGATTTCTGCTCTCATCAAGAAAGAACAAGATTCAATACTGTGGGGCCCTGAAGAAGCAAAGAACAACACAGGGGGAACTACACCAGTGAAAGAGAGGAGCAAGGCTCCCTGCCAGCAAGAAGAAGGTGAGAGGACAATAGAACTAGCCTGTGCAAGAAAGCAGACTGTGGCATCTGATTAAATACACTGATAATGTTTCCCACAACGTGGGATAGTGCGATCCAAAATTATGCCCACAGCTCCCAAAGCCTTTTCTGTGTTCATGAGAAATGCACAGGGCAAAAGATCCCTCTCCCTGCTATTAAAGTATCATTTGAGAGAGAAATGGAACTCTGTGAATAAATATGTCCTTACAGCTTAAGTACCCATAGAAAAGGCCATCTACAGAAAGGAAAAAAGGATAAAGATCGGAGAATTCTTATAAAAACTTTAAATCCATTTTTACAAGAGTTAAAACCAATGCATTTTGCAATTTTTATATGATGGCATTGAACAAACAGAAAATACACAACATTGTACAAACAGACAAACAAATGGAAACAATCTAAAGGTTTGGGAAAGTACTAACCAGTTACTGACAGCAGCTGTGAAACCCTCACCTCCATTTCCTCCCGATGGGACCTGTCTCTGTCCTCGAACTCGCGGGTTCTCCGCCGAGCCTCCTCGAAGGCTTGTTGTGCCAGAGCATCCTCCTGCTACCAAAGCAGAGGACACAGAGTGACACAAAAGGCAACCCTCACTTCTCCCACATCACAGCTCTGTGCACAGTAAGGATCACTCGGCAGCAAAGTCCAGAATGTCCCACAGAACCTGCCAGAACAGACGAGCTCCAGCAAACGCCAGCCCAGGTCAGTGAAACAACACTCACCTTCACTGCAGCAGCAGGGACAACCAGGGCTGGGGCAGCTCTGGTTAAAAGACATTTTCAAGGGAGAGCTGCTTTTACAAAGTAGTTTATATGCTGCTGTTCTTTGAAAAAGCTAGGAATTCTCAGAAGTTGTATGAAAAAGGCAATACATCTTATTCTCCTTCTAAAAGTAATTTTGAAGGCAGTATTCACAGGTATAGCTAGTCAGAGTCCACTAGCATCACTACATAAACAATGGTAATGTAATTCTCTTGCATTTAAAAAAAAGTATTATCTAAGTTACAAATCAAATAAATCCTTCATTTTATCAAAAGCTGCTGCAGGTGCATCAGTATGAACATTCTTAATCCTTATGTTTTAAATTTATATAATTATATTAATTTATAATCCATATATTATATATTTATAATTTATAAATACATACATTTATAAATTAAATTCTATAATAATAAATCTTTATTATTTAAATTTAATAAATCCTTATTATTTAAATTTAGGTGCATAAGAAAGTGCAAAGCAGAGATTATTCCTCCACTAATTAGCACACATTCCCATACACTGGAGGAGAAACCTGCAGCTTTTCAACAGCTCTGTAGTTTATTTTCAACAATGGCTTATGCACAGGAATAGATTTAATAACTTAACACTCAGATAAAAAAATCCTTCAAACTGTATCTTCTATTAAAAAAATGTTTTAAATAAACTCTTATTAGTATGTAAAGCCATTATTAATTGGCTTAGAAGTTATTTCTCTTGAAGAGGTCTTTTAACACATATTTTCTGTTCCCCATCAGAATTTTTACATTTTCAGAATGGAAGAGTCGAGTCTAAAGAGGTTCCACAAAACAGTAAAGGACAAACTGTGTTGGTTCTCCCTCCCCTGGCTCTCCAGCTGGAATCACCCCGACCCTGCTCACCATTCCCACACACAGACGTTATTTCAAAGCTGATCATTCTAAGAGAAACCAACCTTGGCTGCTGGAGGACACAAACCTGCAGAGAGCCCAGCTAAGTGTTCACCTACCAGGGGATTGAGCACATCAATTTTTTAATTTCAGACAGAGCAAGCCCAGCCCCAGAAAACCTTAAATTGCCTTTTTTGCCGTGGGCACAGTGCAGGGCCCTGGAGCTGCTCTGGGAAGTGATGGGAAGGGGCTCCCTCGGGCCCGGGGCAGGGAACACAAACAGCTGCCAATCCACTGCTCAGCTCCCAGGAAAGCCACGGAGCAAGGCAAGGCTTAAAGCTGCCAACAACATTTGCACACTACCTGCTATTTTTAAGAGTAGAATTTGGCCCTTTATAGGTATCTTAATGTTCATCCAAGGCACAGCAATCAAGGTCAGACAGCAGAAAGTAAGTTTGTTCTTAATAATGCAGAAGGAGAGAGAGAAAACAGATAAGCTCATCTCCCAGATGACTACAGGAAAGCTGCCTCCTGGTTTACAGAAGAGAGTTATGTCTTTATTACCCTTTTCTTAAACAGACTTAAATAGAAGCAGATTCTTTTATCATCAAAGGTTTTTGCATTTTGCCATCATTTACAGTGGTCACGGACTGAAAGGATGACACACAGCCTCAGCCAGAATATTTTAAAGAAATGGTCATAACCAAGAAGCCAAATTAGAAATTTATGGGGGGAAAAAATCAGTATGTTGACATGCAGGATGAAGATGTGCTGACAGCTGAAACACTGGTTTACTAATGTCTGAGAAAGCAGAAGAAAAAAGCATCAGAACTTTCTTTTTTTGAGTAAAAAAAAAAATTTAAAATTCTGCTCTACTCTTGGTGATACATTCTAACAAATTAACCAATGTCTCAATCTTATACAACGGGAATTTAACAAACACTTTTAAAAATGTCACTCGATTCTAGGAATCACAGCCTAGTGAATGCAGCTGTATGAGACCAAACAATTTATACATCTTAGTTTTATTCCACAGAAACGCCCCTGGTAAGAATCTAGTAAGAAAAAAAAGAATAAGCAAAACATGAGCTGTATCAACACCACAACAGAATGAAAACAAACCTCCCAATCCAGAAAATTAAAAAAAGAACCAAGACAGAAGCTTACACCCCCCCACTTATACACACAACCCCCAGAGCAGCCTGGTAGGAAAAGGTTTGGTGAGATAACAGGATGCTCTACTACAGAGGAGATGCAAAACTGCTGGAGACAGAAACAGTCTCTTAAGGACACTCAAATATCAAATCCAGGGAAATTTCAGCCCCAAACAGGGAAGATATTCAAGGGTATATGTACATCTGTGTGTGAGTGCATCAAAGGCTGAACAAGCAGCAGAATCAGGGCCTTTAGCAATAAAAAGTAGAAGTGCTCAGTAACCAGACATGAACAGGCTGAGGATTAAGTAGAAAACAGTAGGTTAACAGTTACAACTAAAGTACTTCAGTGTTATGCATGTGGATTTTCCTCCTAAAATATCTGCTGACCTGCTGAAGGACAGTATCATTTCTGAAGTGTGACAGCAAAGAGTTTTATCTGATCTCAGCATTAGTTAGTAAAGAAGTGGCAAGAGACAGGAAAATGCGAGAGCACTACTTCTGTACAAGGCAAGCCTTCCAGAAAATGGGTGTGTTTGAACACCAGCAGGACCTTTTCTTACAAGGGACAGTGGGTACCACAGGCCCCACAGTGCAGAGTAGGAGGCACTTCAGCCCAATGTGACATCAGTGTTATTTTGGGCTGAATGTCAGCAGTTGGGTCAACGGCCTCTAGCAATATTACCACAGTTTTAAACAAGGAAGCAGAGTGACAGATACAGGAAAAAGGAAACTTAAGACTGTGAAAGATTGCCCAAATGTTTCCAATACTAACAGATGTAAGGGTGCAGCTCCTTCTGTGCCTGTACAGTTCCTCATGGCACCAGGAGCCCTTGGGTACTACTGCTGTAGCAAATGAGGTGACCAAGGATGAGCTCACAATTGCCAGGAAGCACAAACTGAACACAAATTACACGCCTGTAACTGAGTGCAAACACACCCACACAGGGCAATACCTCCAGCTCAGCACCCTGTACTCACAGGGGAGTGTCAGAGGCAGCACTGACACCTGGGAGCACACACACATCCCCTCACACACAGACAGAGCACAAACCACAGCTCCAGGGCACAAACACTTCCTGGAGACAGCAAAAACGAGTTGTGAAGTGTTGTTAACACAGCATTTACACATCAAGAAACTAAAATAGCTTAAGCACTTGCAAAAATATTTATTGTGAAATTAAGAAGAGAAAAATTGAACCACAGGTCACCTGAGCACTCTCCTCTTTGGAAGGGTGCTTGTCTTTTTGAGGAAAAAATTTAGAAAGCAGTGACACTGTCTCCTTCTGAGTGCATGTTCCCATCAGTCTGCTCTCAGTTCAGGAGTCCTGTAATTCAGTGTTATGTATCAAACTTACTAACTGTAGATCAAGAACCTTGGGGTTTGTCCTGCACAGTCCTCAGGGCTCTCCACTTGCCCTGGCTGTGTAAGCCAGTGCAGCCCAAAGGCCTCCTGCTCCAGGGAGTCCAGGGCACTGACTGTTGCAACTGGAGCTGAGCTCAGAACATCAACACACAGCTTTGCAAGAAGTGAATGCACAGCAAAGAGTGGATTTTGAGTAAAAGCTTGGCTTGTGGCTTTTCTTGTGCATTGTCAAAAGGTGGCAGGACTATTCTCTCTTTCTAGGCATCATGAAGAAAGCATGCAGGGCTGTGACTGCTTCTAAGACACTCTTCTGACACAAAGCATTTCTATTTAATCCAGAACACAGTCATATTAAGAACATCTAATTAATGTGCAAATTGGTTTCTTAAGTTAGGAAGAGGTGAGGCACCACAATGGAGGAAACTTCTTGGTATTTTGGTGGAACCAAGGGGCTCCTACTCATGATGTAGTGACCAACTGCAGCTGTAGAAGGACTGAAAAGGAAACCCCACAGAAGTGAGGGCTGAGAATGAGGCAGAGAGTGGAAATAGAAAATGCATCCTTATTTAAATCCAGGGCACAACTGCCAGGAGTAACCCCCCACAGGGCTGAGTTCATCCCAAAATATAGACTGCAAGTCATAACTCTGGTAACTGATGTTACTCCATCCAACTTACTGTCCAATACACAGACAGGTGACCTGCATGGAAGCCCACAACAAACCTGGTGCAGCAGCTTTTAATATCAGTTGAGTGGATTTGTTACCAAACCACATTTCAAAAGCAAAGACATGTCTCAAGTCTGACCAAGTTAAAGAATCCTACTGTGTAAGTGAACCTTGTCTAGGTGACATCCACTTTAAAAGGCATTTCCTCTGTCTTGACTTTGTTCTTGTACATGTCCAAAGATTCAGCTGCTAGACAGGAATTTTGCTGGTAGGAAGTGGGCAGGTAAGTTCTCAAAGGCTGCCACACCTTAACAGAGCAGAGAGTCCACCAGTGTTAGGGGACAAATAAAACCACTCTTCATTCTCACCCACATGAAATAAAACAAAAAGCTACTTAAAAAAACCTCTATCACCCTAAAAAACCCAGCTAGAATAGACTTGCCAATCAAATTGTTACAAGATACATGCATAGTTTTTCAAACACTTTGATTTACTACTCTGTAGCACAGTAACAGTGTGGCTGTAAACTACAAGTGATCCCCACCCCTAATATTTGACCACATATTTCTGAACTTCTATACCATAAGTTTCCTTTGGAGTTTGTACTCAGAGTGAAGGTAGAAAAAAAAGCAAGTTAGAATTTGTGATCACTACCTGACTGTGTGTTTCCTCCCAGAAGAACAAGTGTCTGAGGCACAGTACCCGAGGCAGGCTGTCTTACCTGTGCTCTCTCTTCATCAAATTCCAGGCAGCCCATCCCATCCAGTCTCTGTAGGTCTATCCAGCCTTTCCAGATCACACAGACACCATTGAGAATCATCGGTGCCTTCAAGTACACCTGAAACAAAAGCCAACCACACGCTGTGAGTTTGAAAGCACTCACACACTGCCTGCACAATGAACAGGCTGATCCAGGAAGCTCCTCTGTGCGTTCCTAGAAGAACATTCAAACCAGCTGGTAACATGAGACTCCATTTAACAGCTTCTTCTGCCTCCTTTCCAAGAACTCATTTTAATCAAGTGAGTGCTTTAACCTTTGCCTACTGTACTGGATGGAACAAATTTAAGCTGTGTTCTCATTTTATAAACTGGCATGCACCAAAATTTGGTTAGAACTCTTACTCCTTTCAGTTAAATTAACTGTTTTTCTTGTCAGCTAGCCTTCCTGTCACAAAGGAAGCAGCACAGTGACGGACAGGAAGGATCCTTTACAGCACATTTAAACAGGTAAATGAACACACACACCTTCCTACTCCCAGGAAGCACTGCATTGAACCCCAACACACGAGAGCTTTCATCAAAGAGCACGTACTGGTTTCAGTCCTCCTCAAATCTATGAACTAGTCAGAATTCAATAAAATACCCTCTATATACACATTGTGCTAAAAATAAGGAAGTCTTCCTGTGTCAATTCTAGCATGTGGGAAAGGCTGTTCAAAAGAAGCAACACCAGATGATGAAAACCCAAGTACAGCACCAATGTGCACAGTGCCTTGAACTGCAGCAAGGAACAATGCATGAGCTTAAGGCCCCACATCTAGATAATGGTAGATGATACAGTGATGACACAAGGGAACTTAAAAAGAAGCAAATACAGCATTAAATGAGTTTGACGTGTTATATTTACTGACATCAGCCTCAAACAAAGGTCACAGCAAAATTACCCCAATTGTACAGAAAAAAAAATAATTAAAAAACAAAGATAAAAATCAACCTTCTGTGGTTATTTCAGCCTACTTGGCAAGTCAAAACCCCTTGTTGAACAGAGTTTGTCTATGTTGAATCACCAGAGAGGTAAACCATGCATGCAGGCCTGTACCCACTTCAGACTGGAAGACTGCTCACACAGATCAAATCCAGAGCTTTTTCAGCCTTCTGGAGCAGCTCAGCCAGGTGGGGGAATTCTCACACAGCTCTTCCTCTAACAGCTCTAAATTAATGCTCTGACACATCCTCCTCCAAGCCTGATGGATGCTCAGCACCTCAGAGCACCCCAGCTGTGCCTCCCTGCTCAGCTCCACACTCACCAGCTCAGGTCACTGGAGCAGAAGAGGAAAAGCCCAGAGGAGCAGGAGCCCCAGAGGAGCAGGAGCCCCAGAGGAAGGTGAGCCTCCCACATGCAAAGGCACTAAACAACACGAAAGGCAACCCACGAGTGGGAGAAAGGGAACAAATAACGTGAATCCAACTGACAAACGAGTAAGGTTATTTGCCAAGAAAACACACCTTTAATCTCCAAGCTTGACTTCTACAGCTTATCACACTTTGGCCCCAAGTGA